>NC_057800.1:744789149-745125848 GCF_018294505.1 Triticum aestivum
GAGCCAGACCTTTATATGCCTTAAACTATATATACTTTGTAGACATGTACATTTGTAGAACACCCTACAAAGATACAACACAAATAAATATACTATAATGCATCCAAATTGTAAAATTAGTTTATAAAAAATGTTTTGTTTATTAAAATATATATTATTAGAAACACCTGTATCAAAACAATAATAAAACCGTAACTTTTGCAGCTAAAAACATTTCCAGTTCATTACAATGAAAGCTAAAATTTGTGTAATAATAATATTATAAGTATGGTTCTCTAGCTAAATACTTTAATGAAGGTCGTGTGTAAAGAATACGTTTAAAAGAGTATCAAAGTTTATTATAAAATGACTTATGTTAAATAATGAGTGACACTACATAGGGCTGAGCGTTCTGTTAATATGGTTAATACGGTTTGGTTTATTCATTTTTTTAATTTCGGTTTTCAAGAAATAGCAACCGAAATAATCACACAAAAATTAGACACCAAACCTTATTAATCAAAATATATCGTTTCAGTTTATTCGGTTAACCGAAAAACCGAAGTACACGCACCCCTCTATCTATGTGTAAGAGTCATGACTGATAAGCAGCGACTTGCATTGTAATAGTACACAATTTATAAAACAATTAGTTAGCCTAAGGAAACATTATAAGCGGCGTCATGGCTTATCTCTAACGTCCGACACCGTTTTGCTCCGGACGTTCGACACTCACTCAACAGAATAGTTTTTACGGATATCCAGTCCTCTACGGATGTCCCGTCACCGGACGACCGAAACCGTCCGGACGTCCGTTAGCTGTATGTTGATTCGTGGCTTGTGACTCTCCAGCGACCGGACGACCGACGTCTGTCGGACGTCCGGACCTATCTGTGCCACCGGGCGTCCGGTCCTGTCCGGACGTCCGACGCCTCCTGTGCACTTGTGTTGCTCAAACGGTTAGTTTTCCACCTCCACTCTATATAGCCTTCTCCCTCCCATGGGATAAGGTTGACCATTCACTTTGAGCTTCCTAAGAACACATTTCACTCACTCTCTCACTCTTCCACACCAAATCTTAGATCCCCAAGGGATTTGAGAGCACTTGAGGGAAGTTCTCCAATCAAGTGATAGATCCACTCCTTCCCCTTCTTTGCACCAAAGGATTCATGATTTGAGCAAGTCTTGAGCTTTTCCCCCATCGTTCTTGTGACTCTTGGAGGTTGGAGACTCCTAGGCGGTAGGAGTCTTTCGGAGAGAAATCGACTCTTGTGATTACCCCCGGAAAAGTTTGTGAGGGTTTGGAGACCACCCCAAGGTCTACCACCAGTGGTTGAGAAACGCCTCCGTGGTGTTGTCTCGAAGGGAGAATAGGGTGAGCCTTCGTGGCGTTGGTGTGCCTTCGTGGTAACATCCACCTCTCTAACGGTGATGTAGCTTCCCTCCAAGGAAGTTGAGGGAGTCCTGGATTAGGGGGTGTTCGGATAGCCGGACTATAACCTTTGGCCGGACTCTTGGACTATGAAGATACAAGATTGAAGACTTCGTCACGTGTCCGGATGGGACTTTCCTTGGCGTGGAAGGCAAGCTTGGCGATACGGATATGTAGATCTCCTCCCATTGTAACCGACTCTGTGTAACCCTAGCCCTCTCTGGTGTCTATATAAACTGGAGAGTTTTAGTCCATAGGACGAACAACAATCATACCATAGGCTAGCTTCTAGGGTTTAGCCTCTCTGATCTCGTGGTAGATCTACTCTTGTACTACCCATATCATCAATATTAATCAAGCACGAGTAGGGTTTTACCTCCATCGAGAGGGCCCGAACCTGGGTAAAAACATCGTGTCCCTTGTCTCATGTTACCATCCGCCTAGACGCACAGTTCAGGACCTCCTACCCGAGATCCGCCGGTTTTGACACCGACATTGGTGCTTTCATTGAGAGTTCCTCTGTGTCGTCATATTCAGGCCCGATGGCTCCTCCGATCATCAACGACGATGCGGTCCAGGGTGAGACTTTTCTCCCCAAACAGATCTTTGTATTCGGCGGCTTTGCACTGCGGGCCAATTCGCTTGGCCATCTGGAGCAGATTGAAAGCTACGCCCCTGGCCATCAGGTCAGATTTGGAAATTTGAATTACACGGCTGGCATCCGCGGAGACTTGATCTTCGACGGATTCGAGCCACAGCCGAGCGTGCCGCACTGTCACGATGGGCATGATTTAGCTCTGCCGCCGGACAGTGCCCTGGAGGCCGCACCCGTATCCGCCCCGACCATTAGCTCGGAGCCAACCGCACCGATCGAGGACTGGTGGCTTGACCCTGCCTCAGAAGCCGTAATCTCTACGGTGATCGAGCCGAACACCAGCCTTATCCTCTGCAAAGCCCGTGACTCCAAGGTGCCGGACTCTCCTCCGGACTCCGAACCTTCCACGCCCCTTCCGATCGAATCCGATTGGGCGCCGATCATGGAATTCACCGCCGCGGATGTCTTTCAGCACTCGCCCTTCTGCGACATTCTGAATTCACTCAGCTCTCTCTCTTTGTCAGGAGAGTCCTGGCCGGACAATGACCGATAGGATTGCGACGCGGATGACGAAGAAATTCGATGCCCACCCACCACCCACTTCGTAGCCACTGTCGATAATTTAAACGACGTGCTCGACTTCGACTCTGAAGACATCGACGGTATGGATGACGATGTAGGAGACGAACATGAACCAGCACCTATAGGGCACTAGACAGCCACGCCATCCTACGATGTATACATGGTGGACACACCTAAAGGAAGCGATGACGAAGAACGGGAGGACGCAACGAAGGATCGTTCCCTTGAAAAGCAGTCAAAGCGGCGGTGTAAGCGCCGCTCCAAGCCACGCCTCGACAGAGACAGCGGCCATACTGACCCAGCCATAGAGCAGGGCGAACCGGCAGACGATGAACATGGCATCGAGCAACCGTTCGAACAAGGCAACTTGGATAAACAAGCCGAACAACCCGTCCCCGACGAAGATAACAGTCTGGACGACCTCACGCCGGACAAGCTCCTGGAGCAGAAGAACCTCCACAAAAGGCTCGTCGCCACTGCGCGTAGCCTGAAAAAGCAGAAGCAGAAGCTCAAAACTGCGGAAGATGCACTCAGAATCAGATGGAGCAAAGTACTCAACACTGCAGACAAATACGGTGGTAGTCGCCACACAAAGAGCTACCCAAAGCGAAAGCTACTAACCAAATTTGATGAGGAGGCCTTAGAGCCCCCACAATCAAAAAATAAGGAAGCCACCCGGTCGAATAGACGACCCCATGGCCAGCATAGAGCGGCAAGCGGCACCGCTTACAAGCCAGCGTGCGATCCACCCAAGGATTCGCCTCAAAAAGATGGCCCAGCAAGATCCATCTACGGGCCAAGAAAGCAAGGTCTAGTAAGCAATGCAATGCAACAAATATCCAAAAGCCACGGCACACCCAAATACAGGGGTACCGCACACCCCCTATGTTTCACCGATGAGGTGCTGGACCATGAATTTCCAGCGGGATTCAAACCCGTAAACATAGAGGCATACGCCGGAACAACAGACCCTGGAGTCTGGATTGAGGATTATATCCTCCACATACACATGGCCAGAGGAGATGACCTCCACGCCATAAAATACTTACCCCTCAAGCTTAAAGGGCCAGCCCGGCATTGGCTTAAAAGCCTTCCCAAAAACACCATTGGAAGTTGGGAAGAGCTCGAGGATGCTTTTCGGGCAAATTTTCAAGGGACCTATGTCCGACCTCCGGATGCAGACGATTTAAGCCATATAACTCAACAACCCGGAGAGTCAGCCCGAAAACTCTGGAACAAATTTCTTACTAAAAAGAACCAGATAGTCGACTATCCGGACGTCGAAGCCTTAGCAGCTTTCAAACACAGCGTTCGAGACGAATGGCTCGCCAGACACCTCGGCCAAGAAAAGCCAAGAACAATGGCCGCATTAACAAGCCTCATGAACCGCTTTTGCGCAGGAGAGGACAGCTGGTTGGCAAGATGCAGCACCAGCGACCCAAGTACATCCGAAGTTAGGGATGGAAACGGGAAACCCCGACATAGCAAGGACCAGCGCCGGAATAAAGGAAACAACCCGAAGAGCACGGCAGTCAACGCCGGATTCAAAAGCTCTCGGCAGAATCAGAAAAAGCTGCCCCTCAAGGATAACAGGGACGAGCTATCTAACCTAAACAAAATCTTGGACAAGATATGTCAAATCCAAAGTACTCCCGGGAAGCCTGCAAACCATACCCACAGAGATTGTTGGGTCTTCAAGCAATCCGACAAACTCAATGCCGAACACAAGGGGCTCGACACACCAAGTGAGGACGATGACGAACCCCACAAGCAGAGCACCGGGAAACAAAATAATTTCCCACAAGAAGTCAAAATAGTAAACTCACTTCACGTGACAAAAGGGAAAAGCAGAGTGGCGCCTATAGAGACATGCGCCATCCGGCCTATCCCAAAGGAGTCTCACCACTGGTTTTTAAAACCAATCACCTTCGTGAAGGAAATATGCCCTAGAGGCAATAATAAAGTTATTATTTATTTACTTATTTCATTATAAATGTTTATTATTCATGCTAGAATTGTATTAACCGGAAACATAATACATGTGTGAATACATAGACAAACAGAGTGTCACTAGTATGCCTCTACTTGACTAGCTCGTTAATCAAAGATGGTTATGTTTCCTAACCATAGACAAAGAGTTGTTATTTGATTACTGGGATCACATCATTAGGAGAATGATGTGATTGACTTGACCCATTCCATTAGCTTAGTACTCGATCATTTAGTATGTTGCTATTGCTTTCTTCATGACTTATACATGTTCCTATGACTATGAGATTATCCAACTCCCGTTTACCGGAGGAACACTTTGTGTGCTACCAAACGTCACAACGTAACTGGGTGATTATAAAGGAGCTCTACAGGTGTCTCCAAAGGTACATGTTGAGTTGGCGTATTTCGAGATTAGGATTTGTCACTCCGATTGTCGGAGAGGTATCTCTGGGCCCTCTCGGTAATGCACATCACATAAGCCTTGCAAGCATTGCAACTAATGAGTTAGTTGCGAGATGATGTATTACGGAATGAGCAAAGAGACTTGCCGGTAACGAGATTGAACTAGGTATTGAGATACCGACGATCGAATCTCGGGCAAGTAACATACCGATGACAAAGGGAACAACGTATGTTGTTATGCGGTCTGACCGATAAAGATCTTCGTAGAATATGTAGGAGCCAATATGAGCATCCAGGTTCCGCTATTGGTTATTGACCGGAGACGTGTCTCGGTCATGTATACATTGTTCTCGAACCCGTAGGGTCCGCACGCTTAAGGTTTCGATGATAGTTATATTATGAGTTTTTATGTACCGAAGGAGTTCGGAGTCCCGGATGAGATCAGGGACATGATGAGGAGTCTCGAAATGGTCGAGATGTAAAGATCGATATATTGGACGACTATATTCGGACATCGGAAAGGTTCGAGTGGTTCGGGTATTTTTCGGAGTACCGGGGAGTTACGGGAATACGGGAGAAGAAGTATATGGGCCTTATTGGGCTTTAGGGGAGAGGGAGAGGTAGGCCGCGCGCCCCCCAAGGCCTAGTCCGAATTGGACTAGGGGGAGGGGCTGCGCCCCCTCCTTCCTTCTCTTCCCTCTTCCCCTTCCTTGTCTCCTACTCCTACTACATGGAAGGACTCCTAGTTGGACTAGGAAAGAGGGAATCCTACTCCCGGTGGGAGTAGGACTCCCCTAGGGTGCGCCATAGAGAGGGCCGGCCCTCCCCTCCTCCACTCCTTTATATACGGGGGCAGGGGGCACCCCATAGACACACAAGTTGATCCACGTGATCGCTTTCCTAGCCGTGTGCAGTGCCCCCTTCCACCATAATCCTCGATAATACTGTAGTGGTGCTTAGGCGAAGCCCTGCGACAGTTGAACATCAAGATCGTCACCACGCCGTCGTGCTGACGGAACTCTTCCCCGACACTTTGCTGGATCGGAGTCCGGGGATCGTCATCGAGCTGAACGTGTGCTAGAACTTGGAGGTGCCATACGTTCGGTGCTTGGATCGGTCGGATAGGGAAGACGTACGACTACTTCCTCTACGTTGTGTCAACACTTCCGTTGCCGGTCTACAAGGGTACGTAGACAACACTCTCCCCTCTCGTTGCTATGCATCACCATGATCTTGTGTGTGCATAGGAAATTTTTTGAAATTACTACATTCCCCAACAGTGGCATCCGAGCCCAAGTTTTTTGTGTTGATGTTATATGCACGAGTAGAACACAAGTGAGTTGTGGGCGATATAATTCATACTGCTTACCAGCATGTCATACTTTGGTTCGGCGGTATTGTTGGATGAAGCGGCTCGGACCGACATTATGCGTACGCTTACGCGAGACTGGTTCTACTGACGTGCTTTGCACACAGGTGGCTGGCGGGTGTCAGTTTCTCCAACTTTAGTTGAACCAAGTGTGGCTACGCCCGATCCTTGCGAAGGTTAAAACAGCACCAACTTGACAAACTATCGTTGTGGTTTTTGATGCGTAGGTAAGAACGGTTCTTGCTAAGCCCGTAGCAGCCACGTAAAACTTGCAACAACAAAGTAGAGGTCGTCTAACTTGTTTTTGCAGGGCATGTTGTGATGTGATATGGTCAAGATGTGATGAGATATAAGTTGTTGTATGAGATGATCATGTTTTGATGAAGTTATCGACAACTGGCAAAATCCTTATGGTTGTCTCTCTATTGCATAAGATGCAAGCGTCCAATAATTGCTTTACTTTATCGCTATGCGATAGAAATAGTTGCAAGAGCAATTGTTGGCGAGACGACCACGTGACGACACATTGATATAGATCAAGATGATGGAGATCATGGTGTCATGCCGGTGACGATAGATATCATGACAGTACTTTGGAGATGGAAATCAAAGGCGCAAGATGATGATGACCATATCATGTCACATATTTTGATTGCATATGATGTTTATCTTTTATACATCTTATTTTGCTTAGTTTGACGGTAGAATTTTAAGATGATCTCTCACTAATTATCAAGTGTTCTCCCTGAGTATGCACCGTTGCGAAAGTTCTTCGTGCTGAGACACCACGTGATGATCGGCTGTGATAGGCTCTACGTTCAAATACAAAGGGTGCAAAACATTTGCACACGCGGAATACTCAGGTTATACTTGACGAGCCAAGCATATACAGATATGGCCTCGGAACACGGAGACCGAAAGGTCGAGCGTGAATCATATAGTAGATATGATCAACATAGTGATGTTCACCAATGAAACTGCTCCATCTCACGTGATGATCGGACATGGTTTAGTTGATTTGGATCACGTGATCACTTAGAGGATTAGAGGGATGTCTATCTAAGTGGGAGTTCTTAAGTAATATGATTAACTGAACTTAAGTTTATCATGAACTTAGTCCTGGTAGTATTTTGCAAATTATGTTGTAGATCAATAGCTCGCGTTGTTGCTTCCCTGTGTTTATTTTGATATGTTCCTAGAGAAAATTGTGTTGAAAGATGTTAGTAGCAATGATGCGGATTGGATCCATGATCTGAGGTTTATCTTCATTACTGCACAGAAGAATTATGTCCTTGATGCACCGCTAGGTGACAGACCTATTGCAGGAGCAGATGCAGACGTTATGAACGTTTGGCTAGCTCAATATGATGACTACTTGATAGTTTAGTGCACCATGCTTAATGGCTTAGAATCAGGACTTCAAAGATGTTTTGAACGTCATGGACCATATGAGATGTTCCAGGAGTTGAAGTTAATATTTCAAGCAAATACCCGAGTTGAGAGATATGAAGTCTCCAACAAGTTCTATAGCTAAAAGATGGAGGAGAATCGCTCAACTAGTGAGCATGTGCTCAGATTGTCTGGGTACAACAATCGCTTGAATCAAGTGGGAGTTAATCTTCCAGATAATATAGTGATTGACAGAATTCTCTAGTCACCATCACTAAGTTAGTAGAACTTCGTGATGAACTATAATATGCAAGGGATAACGGAAACAACTCCCAAGCTCTTCGTGATGCTGAAATCAACGAAGGTAGAAATCAAGAAAAACATCAAGTGTTGATGGTTGACAAGACCGCTAGTTTCAAGAAAAGGGCAAAGGGAAGAAGGGGAACTTCAAGAAGAACGGCAAGCAAGTTGCTGCTCAAGTGAAGAAGCCCAAGTCTGCTCCTAAGCCTGAGACTAAGTGCTTCTACTGCAAAGGGACTGGTCACTGGAAATGGAACTGCCCCAAGTATTTGGCGGATAAGAAGGATGGCAAGGTAAACAAAGGTATATTGGATATACGTGTTATTGATGTGTACTTTACTAGTGTTTATAGCAACCCCTCGGCATTTGATACTGGTTCAGTTGCTAAGAGTAGTAACTCAAAACGGGAGTTGCAGAATAAACATAAACTAGTAAAGGGTGAGGTGACGATGTGTGTTGGAAGTAGTTCCAAGATTGATATGATCATCATCGCACACTCCCTATACTTTCGGGATTAGTGTTGAAACTAAATAGGTGTTATTTGGTGTTTGCGTTGAGCATGAATATGATTTGATCATGTTTATTGCAATACGATTATTCATTAAAGTCAGAGAATAATTGTTGTTCTGTTTACATGAATACAACCTTCGATGGTCATACACCCAATGAAAATAGTTTGTTGGATCTCGATCGTAGTGTTACACATATTCATAATATTGAAGCCAAAAGATGCAAAGTTAATAATGATAGTGCAACTTATTTGTGGCACTGCCGTTTAGGTCATATCGGTGTAAAGCGCATGAAGAAACTCCATACTGATGGACTTTTGGAACCACTTGATTATGAATCACTTGGTACTTGCGAACCATGCCTCATGGGCAAGATGACTAAGACTCCGTTCTCCGGAACAATGGAGCGAGCAACAAACTTCATTGGAAATAATACATACTGATGTATGCAGTCCAATGAGTGTTGAGGCTTGCGGTGGGTATCGTTATTTTCTGACCTTCACAGATGATTTGAGCAGATATGAGTATATCTACTTGATGAAACATAAGTCTGAAACATTTGAAAAGTTCAAATAATTTCAGGGTGAAGTGGAAAAAAATCGTGACAAGAAAATAAGGTTTCTATGATCTGATCGCAGAGACAAATATTTGAGTTACGAGTTTGGTCTTCAATTAAAACATTGTGGAATAGTTTCACAAACATGCCACCTGGAACACCACAGCATAATGGTGTGTCCGAACGTCATAACCGTACTTTATTGGATATAGTACAATCTATGATGTTTCTTACCGATTTACCAATATCGTTTTGGGATCATGCATTAGAGACAGCTGCATTCACGTTAAAAAGGGGGCACCATCTAAATCCGTTGGGACGACACAATCTGAATTATGGTTTGGCAAGAAACCAAAGTTGTCGTTTCTTAAAGTTTTGGGTTGTGATGCTTATGTGAAAAAGTTTCATCCTGATAATCTCAAACCCAAATCGGAGAAATATGTCTTCATAGGATACCCAAAGGAGACTGTTGGGTACACCTTCTATCACAGATCCGAAGGCAAGACATTCGTTGCTAAGAATGGATCCTTTCTAGAGAAGGAGCTTCTCTCGAAAGAAGTGAGTGGGAGGAATGTAGAGCTTGATGAGGTAACTGTACCTACTCCCTTATTGGAAAGTAGTACATCACAGAAACCAGTTTCTGTGACACCTACACCAATTAGTGAGGAAACTAATGATGATGAGCATGAAACTTCAGAACAAGATACTACTGAACTTTGTAGATCAACCAAAGTAAGATCCACACCAGAGTGGTACGGTAATCCTATTCTGGAAGTCATGCTACTATATCATGATGAAACTACGAACTATGGGGAAGCGATGGTGAGCCCAGATTCCGTAAAATGGCTTGAAGCTATGAAATCTGAGATGGGGTCCATGTATGAGAACAAAGTATGGACTTTGATGGATTTGCCCGATGATCGGCAAGCCATAGAAAATAAATAGATCTTCAAGAGGAAGACGGACGCTGATAGTAGTGTTACTATCTACAAAGCTAGACTTGTCGAAAAAGGTTTTTGACAAAGTTCAAGGTGTTGACTACGATGAAATTTTCTCACTCGTAGCGATGCTTAAGTCTGTCCAAATCATGTTAGCAATTGCCGCATTTTTATGAAATCTGGCAAATGGATAAACAGAACTACATTCCTTAATGGATTTAAAGAAGTGTTGTATATGATGCAACCAGAAGGTTTTGTCAATCCTAAAGGTGCTAACAAAATATGCAAGCTCCAGCGATCCATCTATGGACTGGTGCAAACCTCTCGGAGTTGGAATAAACGCTTTGATAGTGTGATCAAAGCATTTGGTTTTGTACAGACTTTTGGAGAAGCTTGTATTTACAAGAAAGTGAGTGGGAGCACTACAGCATTTCTGATAAGTATATGTGTATGACATATTGTTGATCGGAAATAATGTAGAATTATTCTGCAAAGCATAAAGGAGTGTTTGAAAGGATTTTTTCAAAGAAAACCTCGGTGAAGCTGCTTACATATTGAGCATCAAGATCTATAGAGATAGATCAAGACGCTTGATAAGTTTTTTTCCAATGAGTACATACCTTGACAAGATTTTGAAGTAGTTCAAAATGGAACAGTCAAAGAAATAACTCTTGCCTGTGTTACAAGGTGTGAAATTGAGTAAGACTCAAAGCGCGACCACGGCAGAAAATAGAATGAGAATGAAAGTCATTCCCTATGTCTTGGCCATAGGTTCTATAAAGTATGCCATGCTGTGTACCAGACCTATTGTATACCCTACACTAATTTTGGCAAGGGAGTACAATAGTGATCTAGGAGTAGATCACTGGACAGCGGTCAAAATTATCCTTAGTGGAATAAGGATATGTTTCTCGATTATGGAGGTGACAAAAGGTTCGTCGTAAAAGGGTTACGTCGATACAAGTTTTGGCACTGATCCAGATGACTCTTAGTCTTCATCTGGATACATATTGAAAGTGGGAGCAATTAGCTAAAGTAGCTCCATGCAGAGCATTGTAGACATAGAAAATTGCAAAATACTTACGGATCTGAATATGGCAGAGCCGTTGACTAAACTTCTCTCACAAGCAAAACATGATCACACCTTAGTACTCTTTGGGTGTTAATGACATAGCAATTGAACTAGATTACTGACTCTAGTAAACCCTTTGGGTGTTGGTCACATATCGATGTGAACTATGGGTGTTAACCACATAAAGATGTGAACTATTGATGTTAGATCACATGGCGATGTGAACTAGATTATTGACTCTAGTGCAAGTGGGAGACTGAAGGAAATATGCCCTAGAGGCAATAATAAAGTTATTATTTATTTCCTTATTTCCTTATAAATGTTTATTATTCATGCTAGAATTGTATTAACCGGAAACATAATACATGTGTGAATACATAGACAAACAGAGTGTCACTAGTATGCCTCTACTTGACTAGCTCGTTAATCAAAGATGGTTATGTTTCCTAACCATAGACAAAGAGTTGTTATTTGATTAACGGGATCACATCATTAGGAGAATGATGTGATTGACTTGACCCATTTCGTTAGCTTAGCACTCGATCGTTTAGTATGTTGCTATTGCTTTCTTCATGACTTATACATGTTCCTATGACTATGAGATTATGCAACTCCCGTTTACCGGAGGAACACTTTGTGTGCTACCAAACGTCACAATGTAACTGGGTGATTATAAAGGAGCTCTACAGGTGTCTCCAAAGGTACATGTTGAGTTGGCGTATTTCAAGATTAGTATTTGTCACTCCGATTGTCGGAGAGGTATCTCTGGGCCCTCTCGGTAATGCACATCACATAAGCCTTGCAAGCATTGCAACTAATGAGTTAGTTGCGAGATGATGTATTACGGAACGAGTAAAGAGACTTGCCGGTAACGAGATTGAATTAGGTATTGAGATACCGACGATCGAATCTCGGGCAAGTAACATACCGATGACAAAGGGAACAACGTATGTTGTTATGCGGTCTGACCGATAAAGATCTTCGTAGGATATGTAGGAGCCAATATAAGCATCCAGGTTCCGCTATTGGTTATTGATCGGAGACGTGTCTCGGTCATGTCTACATTGTTCTCGAACCCGTAGGGTCCGCACGCTTAAGGTTTCGATGAGAGTTATATTATGAGTTTATGAGTTTTGATGCACTGAAGGAGTTCGGAGTCCCGAATGAGATCGGGGACATGACGAGGAGTCTCGAAATGGTCGAGACGTAAAGATCGATATATTGGACGACTATATTCGGACATCGGAAAGGTTCCGATTGGTTCGGGTATTTTTCTGAGTACCGGGAAGTTACGGGAACACGGGAGAAGAAGTATATGGCCTTATTGGGCTTTAGGGGAGAGGGAGAGGCAGGCCGCGCGCCCCCCAAGGCCTAGTCCGAATTGGACTAGGGGGAGGGGCTGCGCCCCCTCCTTCCTTCTCTTCCCTCTTCCCCTTCCTTGTCTCCTACTCCTACTACATGGAAGGACTCCTAGTTGGACTAGGAAAGGGGGAATCCTACTCCCGGTGGGAGTAGGACTCCCCTAGGGCGCGCCATAGAGAGGGCCGGCCCTCCCCTCCTCCACTCCTTTATATACGGGGGCAGGGGGCACCCCATAGACACACAAGTTGATCCACGTGATCGTTTTCTTAGCCGTGTGCGGTGCCCCCTTCCACCATAATCCTCGATAATATTGTAGTGGTGCTTAGGCAAAGCCCTGCGACAGTTGAACATCAAGATCGTCACCACGCCGTCGTGCTGACAGAACTCTTCCCCGACACTTTGCTGGATCGGAGTACGGGGATCGTCATCGAGCTGAACGTGTGCTAGAACTCGAAGGTGCCGTACGTTCGGTGCTTGGATCGGTCGGATCGGGAAGACGTACGACTACTTCCTCTACGTTGTGTCAACACTTCCATTGCCGGTCTACAAGGGTACGTAGACAACACTCTCCCCTCTCGTTGCTATGCATCACCATGATCTTGTGTGTGCGTAGGAAATTTTTTGAAATTACTACGTTCCCCAACACTTCGACCATCAGGATTACTCTAGAAGTATCCGGAACGCAGGCTGGACTGCCTTGATATTAGATCCGATAATCGACGGACTCCACTTTACACACGTTCTGATGGACGGCGGCAGTGGTCTAAACCTACTATATTAGGACACAATCCGTCAGATGGGGATAGACCCAACAAAAATTCGCCACAGCAACACTTCCTTCCAAGGAGTAACGCCAGGCCCGGACGCCCATTGTACGGGTTCCCTCTTGCTAGAAGTTGTGTTCGGCTCCCCCGACAACTTCTGCCGCGAAAAGCTAACCTTCCACATCGCCCCATTTTCAAGTAGCTATCAAGCACTACTGGGACGCGAAGCTTTCGCCCGCTTTAACGCAATACCGCATTATGCATCTCTCATGCTTAAGATGCCCGGTCCACGAGGCATCATCTCACTAAAGGGAAATATTGAGTGTTCCTCCGGCGAGGAAGACTGTGCGGCTGCCTTGACCGCCACACACTAAAACGGCTTCACCAATCAAAGCACCTAAACGGGTCGTTAAGACCACGGACACGGTTAGACGAGTCTGGCATAAACATACAATTGATAAAGGCTTAATGGCCGTATACCCCTGTACTAGGGGCTCCGCGCATATAAAACATGAGCCAATAACGCTCCATTTTATCTGTTTTGAATTATACTTTGTTTATTTAGTATGACATACGTTCCGCATAATCTTTTTCAACTAAGTTCCTCTCTTTTATAGATGAACACCGTGCTACACCTGTCCAGAATACGGCACAACGGAGACACAGGCGCAGACGTGCAGCAGGGACCCGTTCCAAGGATTCTTTTTAGATTAAGACCATGCGTAAACCTTTTTTACTGTCTCTTGTTGATACACATCCCCCGGTTTCTTGGTATAACTGAGGAGGAGGTTGGCGTCTTGGCATGTGGCTACGTCAGAATTTTGCGCATACCTGGACACAAGGGGCTTATCACCAAGGGCGTTGTTCAGCCCATTTTCATAAAGACCAAATACCTTAGGGAGTGTTCGGCGTCGCGAGTTTGGCCTTATATGCATCAGCTCCGAATCATGTCTTTGGTCAAATGTTGGGTTTGCCCGGCTCCTGTGTTTTGCTGCCTTACGTACCGCTCTATCGGCTAAGGCGGCACCAGGAGAACTACTGCGATTGTGCCCCGGTTCGGCCAGGCGAGCACCTCAGTAGAGAAACCGAACACTGACTGTCATGATATAGCGTGAGACTGGTCAACCACTCGAGGACCTACCAGAATCTTTAGGATTCCTCCGCATTAATGAAGGGCCTTTTCCCGGCCAGGCACACACGCGCCCCGAGTTCGGGCGAGCGCAGGCGCCACCAGGGGCTATATAGTAGCCTCACTGTCAAACTCCTATGGCTATGTGAAAGTGATAAAGCATTATAGTCCGATTGCCTAGTTCACTGCGCTATCACCTCCTTTGTAGACCAAGACGTTGGATCAAGTGTGAAAATGCACCTTCTGCGAACACCCCCGCATTATATGCGTGGGGGCTGAAGCCGACGACTGCCATCTTTCAGATTATATATACATATATCTTAACGGCCGCACAGGAGGCATTATAATACTTGCAGGCACAAGTATAAAAAGCTTCTGCAATTTATCAAAATATTGTCTTACAATAATACATGTTATTCGAACATAACATCCTTCGAGCATTGCTTCTCTATTAAACGAGCGCCCTGCAGAACTTCCTGAAAATAGTGCTCGGCAGGTACTCGGCTTCCGTCCGAATCTTGGGATGCAACAGCGGTGGCCTCCATCTCCGCCCAGTATGTCTTGACACGGGCAAGAGCCATCCGTGCACCCTCTATGCATGCTGACCTCTTCATTGCATTGATATGCGGCACCGCACCAAGGAACTGGTGCACCAAGTTAAAATATTTTTTGTCTCTGGCCTCTCCGGCCACAGGTGACTCACGACATACTTCATGGCAAGTCCGGATAACCTATTCAGCTCGGCCCATTCGGCCAAACGATCGGCCAATGGAAGTGGATGCTCTGGATTGTGGAACTGCGACCAGAAGAGTTTTTCCACTTCGCGATCTTCTTGATCTCGGAAGTGTTCGGCCGCGTCCGCGACACTCGCCGCCAAATCCAGATAAGTGTCTGCCGTACTCCACATCCGGTCCAATGGAGCATGTTTAGGATCCCCGAACTTCCTCCGCAGCATAAAGGGCTTTCTGGCCGCGATATCTCCGGCCTGCCGTAGCTCCTCCTTCATCGCTCTCATCGCAGAACGAGCATCCTTGGCCGCCGTAGTGGCCTTCTCCAGGTCCGTCTGTTCCACCCGATCTTATTTCTCAAGAAGCTTGCAACGGTCAGCAGCGCTCTTCAACTTTACAACCATCTCGGCTATTTCCCTCTTGCTTCGGCAGTGAGCAGCCTGTTCGGCTTTCAGCTCTTCAACCGCCTTTAAGGCAGCCACATCGCTTTTCCTGGCCTGCTTCTTGGCTCGGGCAAGTTCTGCCCGAAGGTTCTCCATGGCAGCAGCACCATCTGCATCAAGCACACATGTTGTAAGATACGGGCATCAAGCTCCTCTTACCAGGTGTCTCCGGAGAAATTACATACCTTGTGCCTCATCAAGCCGCTTGTTGACAAGAGCGATGTCGGCATCTACCACGTCAAGTTGCCGCTTTAGCTCGGCAAATTCATCAGTCCAGCTAGCCACCGGACACTTCGCCACCTACATAGGAAAGGCAACATATTATACCTGGGATTATGATCCTCTGCGCGCCGTCACTTATGACAATGCATAGAGTCTCAGGGGCTACTATCTACACAGGGCGCAACTTATATATGCGGAACTGTCAAAAGGTACATCATTTCGCGTACATCAAAACCTGTCAGTAAACTCCTGACGGCCTCGTGCAACCGGCTCTCCGTGGATGAAATCCTTGCAATCACCATACCCATCAATGTACGGTGTTCTTCTAAGATAGATGCTCGCCCGAGAAGATCCTTCAGCTCCTCCGACCGTGCACCGGACGGTGTCGGGCTCGTCCGATGGCCTTTTTCGAAGGCCGGACACAGAGGGCTTTGGGGGGCCATATGACCGCCTTTCGGCAATGCCAGATTCGGAGAAACCCTCCGTGACGACACCTCAGGGTCGCCCGCCTCGCAAGGCGGTACGGCAGGGGGAGGCGTTCCGCTCTCTATCATCTCCGGAAGAAGATCCCCCAAAGGTAAAATTTCGGTTATTTTCCTCAGAAATAAAACAGGGATGTCTCTCATTTTGAACTCCCCTCTCTACTTACGGCTTGGTGGAGGGCTGATCCCCTTGGGGGCACAGTGCGGCCGAGGTATCCCCCGGCACAGGACCCTTTGATGAAGATTTCTTCCCCCGCTTTGAGACCATGGTCTCCGGGTCTTCAGAGGCGGTCCTCTTCTTCCCCTGGGTAGAGGAATTCTCGATTCCTCCTTTCCTGACAGCCTCCTTCGGGGAGGCGGTAGCTTCCTTGTCCCCCCTTCGTTTTCTTCTAAAGGCACAACCTCCAGCATCCTGGTTAACACAGGATCCGGCGTGGTCTCAGGGAGGGGGGCCGGACACCTGATTAGCTTTGCTTTCGCTATCCACTCCTGTTTAAAGGAAATCTCTCTTAAGGGCAATTTTATGATAAATATATGGATAGCGTGTCTGGGCACAGGGCTACTTACTTGAGTATCCGGGCGATTGCAGCTCAAACCTGCGTCCTCGGTCGAGTCCGGACACATTGCATGTGATCCAAAGAACAATTTGTACATCTCCACGGGTATCGCGCCCATAAAATGTTGGAGAGCTCGTGGTCCCTCCGGATTGAACTCCCATAGGCGGAGGGGGCGATGCTTGCAGGGCAGGGTTCGGCGAATCAACATGACCTGCGTCACAACAACCAGACTGATGTCTCTTTCTAGGAGATCTCGGATGCGGCCCTGCAACAAGGGCACGTCCTTGGATGGCCCCCAGTCCAGCCCTTTATTGACCCATGACGCTAGCTGTGGTGGGGGACCCGAGCGAAAAGCAGGTGGAGCCACCCACTTGGTGCTCCTGGGAGCTGTGATATAAAAGCACTCCCGTTGCCATAAGCTGGGCTCTTGAAAAGAGCCCTCGGGCCATGGAGCATCAACATTCTTGCTTATAACAGCGCCTCCGCACTCCGCGTGCCGTCCCTCGATCATCTTCGGCTCTACTTTGAAGGTCTTGAGCCATAGTCCGAAGTGAGGAGTAATACGGAGGAAGGCTTCACACACGACGATGAATGATGAAATATGGAAGATGGACTCCGGAGCTAAGTCGTGAAATTCTAGCCCATAATAGAACGTGAGCCCCCTCATGAAGGGATCCGTCGCAAAGCCTAGCCCTCGGAGGAAGTGAGATATGAACACCACGCTCTCACTAGGCTTGGGAGTGGGAATAACCTGCCCTTGAGCAGGCAACCTATGTGAGATTTCACCGGTCAAAAACCTGGCCTCTCTCAGCTTAAGCACGTCTTCCTCCGTGACGGAGGAAGGCATCCATCGGCCTCGAAGGTCGGAACGGGACATCATCGAAAGTCCGAAGCGCCTGAAATCTGGGGCCTTGGATGTTGGAACTCGAGGCGAAGGGCGAATTCGATTGAGATCAAAAGAAAGGAGTAAGGCCTTGGTCTCTTTGTAAGAGGTTGAATACCAAGAGCCCTCCCCGTGACCGTTTGGGACTCACTTTTGATCGAGGAGATATACCAACGGGCACGACCGGGTTGCCCACGTCCGTGTTAATGAGAATCCCGTAAATAAAGGGGACACGATCTCTGCTTCGACAAGACGTGCCAAGGAAACCGCCTCGCAAAACGCGCTGAGGTGGGACAGTAAAAATGATTCGAATAAAGGCTTGGTCGTGGTGTGATGTCACGCTGCGGAATACGTCAGCGGATTAGATTTGTGTAAATATTATTCTCTCTACAGTAGTCTGTGGAACTTGTTTTGCAGAGCCGGACACTATCCTTGTGTTCAAAATCTTCTATGAAGTATTCGGAGGAGGAACCCGCCTTGTAATGCCGAAGTGCGCACCGGACTCATCGTCATTGAAGCCTGGTTCAGGGGCTACTGAGGGAGTCCTGGATTAGGGGGTGTCCGGATAGCCGGACTATAACCTTTGGCCGGACTCTTGGACTATGAAGATACAAGATTGAAGACTTTGTCCCGTGTCCGGATGAGACTTTCCTTGGCGTGGAAGGCAAGCTTGGCGATACGGATATGTAGATCTCCTCCCATTGTAACCGACTCTGTGTAACCCTAGCCCTCTCCGGTGTCTATATAAACCGGAGAGTTTTAGTCCATAGGACGAACAACAATCATACCATAGGCTAGCTTCTAGGGTTTAGCCTCTCTGATCTCGTGGTAGATCTACTCTTGTACTACCCATATCATCAATATTAATCAAGAATGAGTAGGGTTTTACCTCCATCAAGAGGGCCCGAACCTGGGCAAAAACATCGTGTCCCTTGTCTCCTGTTACCATCCGCCTAGACGCATAGTTCGGGACCCCCTACCCGAGATCCGCCGGTTTTGATACCGACAGAAGTGAACATCAGCATACATCCTCGTCTCCCGGAGTTGCGGTTATTCCTAACCCTAACTCTCTGCTTGTGGTTACTTGTCTCTTAGCACTTACTTGTATCATATTGTGCTTGCTTACTTACATACTTGTGATACTTGTTTATCCAGCTTAGCTCCTTGTACTACTCCTGCAATTGTTAGGCTCATCTTCATATTCCGCATTATTGCCTAAAATTGCTAAGTAATAATTAAAATTTGTAATTGTACCTATTCACCCCCCTCTAGGTTCATCTCGACCCTTTCAATTGGTATCAGAGCCTCGTGCTCTATTCATGTGGCTTAACCGCCCTAGAGCGAGATGAACCCCGATGGGACTCCCCTTGTTACAGATCCGAAGGATAAAGGTGAGGCTTCTTCAGAAGTCAAGTCCTTTACTTCTGAGGATCTGGAACATTCCCTTTCTAAGCAAAGAGAGGAGCATGATGCTTATCTTGAGGCCTTGGTCCAAATGAGACTAGCCACATTGTCCACGGTGCTTGCACCACTTTCTGGTGGTGCGGCTTCGAGACCAACTGTGCCTACTCCGTCACTTGGTCAACAACCTCCTAACAATGATCACTCCAGTGTTCCTTGGCTTTATGCAAGACCCCAAGTTGAGAAACCAAAATATAACCCTCAAGGCAAACCTCCTTTACTTGATGCCACTTCAGATTTTGCCTTGTGGAGAGTTGCTATGCAGGATCATCTTCGATATGGAAACGATGAGATGCTGGAGATCTTGGAGTATGGTTACCATGTGGTTGATCCAAAGAATCCTACACCAAGAGAAATTTATGACAAGAATCTCAATGACACTGCAACCATGTATATAAGGAGAGGTATGGTTAAAAAGCAAAGGAGACCTTTCATACACATCACAAGTGCAAAGGAACCATGGGAAAGTATTATAAGATCCAAGACCGGTACCTCCACCCTCCGGAGTGCTCAATATGAAATTGCCAAGGGGCAATTGCAAAACATTTGTATGGAGAAAGCTGAAACTCCCAATCAACTCCTTGAGCGTCTCATGACTCTCACTGCTGACATTGAGTCGTGTGAGTGTGACAAGACACAAGATGGATTCAACATGACTAAGCGATTTCTTGTGGACAAGTTGCTCCATGCTCTTGCCCCATATCACCACCAAATGGTGTGGGACATAAGACAACACCATGCCTTCAAGGAAATGACTACACATGACATCATATCCACCTTCTAACTATTTGAAGAGTCAAAGGAAAATGCTACAAAACATCTTGCCATGCATGGCACTCCAACATCAAAGATCAATCTTGCATTGAAGGCCAAGCATGTATGTGAAGATGAGCAAAGTGAAGAAGAAGAAGAAGAAGAAGAAGAAGAAGAAGAAGATGAAGATGGTGATGACGTTGAATCCGATGAGGGCCCTTCATATGAAGACATGGCTCTCTTTGTCAAGAAGTTTAGCGCGGGAAAATTCAAGGGAAGATTTCAAAAGAAGAAAGTAAGAAAATGCTACAACTATGAAGAAACCAACCACTTCTCCAACGAGTGCCCTTATGAGAAGAGGGAGGATAAACCAAGGTTTCCCAAGACCTTTCCCAAGAAGAAGTTGCCAAATCCTTTGAACTCCAAGGTCAAGAAGAGAGATGGGAAAGCAATGGTTGCTTAAGAAGAATATAATACGATCCGGATGATGTTAGTGGTGTTGTCGGAGTTGCTCAAGATTCTCAAAACACGTTGAGGGTTGTCAACAAGAGTGGTGATGTTGTCACCTACAACTATATGAAGGACTACAAGGGAAACGCTCACAAGTGCCTAATGGCAAAGGCCGTGGTAGAAGATGGAAATGACCAAAGCTCTCTCGACATGGTCAAGGTAACTCCACGATCAAATCCTCCTCTTTTCACTCCTCCTACTCCTAGTGATGAGTATCTTGATGCGGAGGATAGTCATGAGGATGATGATATAGATGATCCTATGCTTGCTAAACTAAATAAGTTCATGTTCTCCCTCAAAGGAAAGAAGCTCACTATGTTTCGTATGCTTATGGAGATGGTGAGTAAGCACACCATCACCATTAAGGAACTCGAAACCCTCGTCGCCGAGGAAAAGGAAAAATATGAAATCCTTGAGCGAAAAGTCCAATATGAGGAAACACGAAATGATGAACTATGCTTGAAAATTGGTGCAAACATTGATGTTCATACTAAATATCTTGCCTCCTTGAAAGAGGCTATTGACTCTTGCGAAGAGTTGATGAATGATAAAAGTAAGCCTTTTTCAAGGAGGCAAGAAACTTTTGTACGACAAGGGCGCAAGGAGAAATGTAAGGTTGTTAATGGGAAGGCCAGGAGGGGCATGCGCACTCTCAACAAGCCAAAAGAGTTCATGCCGCCATCCTATGTACTTCGTAAGGCTAAGGATGGAGAGGTTTAGGCAAAGTTTGTTGGTCCTCGAAATGCATTCCGGTTGTATGCTACTTTGGTCCCTAAGACCCTTGTGACTAACTTGAGAGGTCCCATTGCAAAATGGGTGCCTCTAACCAAGTCATAATTGTGTGTAGGTTGCTTTCTCCGGTGGAGTAAAATGGGTGATTGACAGTGGATGTACCAATCATATGACCGGAGATATCAAGTTGCTCTACGATTTCATGGAAGCTATTCAACCATTTATGAGCATTATGTGTGGTGGAGGATGCTACCTCTTGAGCACTGCATTGGATTTCCTTGAAGAGGAAAGGGTGATGCAGAAGAGTAGAGTAAGTATTTCCCTCAGTTTTTGAGAACCAAGGTATCAATCCAGTAGGAGGCTACACGCAAGTCCCTCATACCTACACAAAACAAATAGCTCAACACAACCAACGCTATTAGGGGTTGTCAATCCCTTCATGGTCACTTACGAGAGTGAGATCTGATAGAGATGATAGATAATATTTTTGGTATTTTTGGTATAAAGATGCAAAGTAAAATAAAAGGGAAAAGTAAAAAAGCAAAGCAATAATAAAGTGATGGAAGATTGATATGATGAGAATAGACCCGGGGCCATAGATTTCACTAGCTAGTGGCTTCTCTCAAGAGCATAAGTATTCTACGGTGGGTGAACAAATTATTGTTGAGCAATTGACAGAATTGAGCATAGTTATGAGAATATCTAGGTATGATCATGTATATAGGCATCACATCCAAGACAAGTAGACCGACTCCTGCCTGCATCTACTACTATTACTCCACTCATCGACCGCTATCCAGCATGCATCTAGAGTATTAAGTTCAATAAAACAGAGTAACACCTTAAGCAAGATGACATGATGTAGAGGGATAAATTCATGCAATATGATAAAAACCCCATCTTGTTATCCTCGATGGCAACAATACAATACGTGCCTTGCTGCCCCTACTGTCACTAGGAAAGGACACCGCAAGATTGAACCCAAAGCTACGCAATTCTCCCATTGCAAGAAAAACCAATCTAGTAGGCCAAACCAAACTGATAATTCGAAGAGACTTGCAAAGATAACCAATCATACATAAAAGAATTCAGAGAAGATTCAAATATTATTCATAGATAAACTTGATCATAAACCCACAATTCATCGGTCTCAACAAACACACCGCAAAAAGAATATTACATCGAATAGATCTCCACGAGAGAGGGGCAGAACATTGTATTGAGATCCAAAAAGAGAGAAGAAGCCATCTAGCTACTAACTATGGACCCGAAGGTCTGAGGTAAACTATTCACACTTCATCAGAGGGGCTATGGTGATGATGTAGAAGCCCTCCATGGTGGATTCCCCTTCCGGTGGAGCTCCGGAACATGCCCCAAGATGGGATCTCGTGGATACACAAGATTGCGGCGGTGGAATTAGGTTTTTGGCTCCGTCTCTGATAGTTTGGGGGTACGTAGGTATATATAGGAGGAAAGAGTACATCGGTGGAGCAAAGGGGGGCCCACGAGGCAGGGGGCACGCCCTAGGGGGGGCGCCCTCCACCCTCGTGGCCACCTCCTTTCTTTCTTGATGGGGGGGGGGTCCAAGTCTCCTGGATCATATTCGGTGAGAAAATCACATTCCCGAAGGTTTCATTCCGTTTGGACTCCGTTTGATATTCCGTTTCTTCGAAACACTGAAATAGGCAAAAAAACAGCAATTCTGGGCTGGGCCTCCGGTTAATAGGTTAGTCCCAAAAGTAATATAAAAGTGGAAAATAAAGCCCAATATGGTCCAAAACAGTAGATAATATAGCATGGAGCAATCAAAAATTATAGATACGTTGGAGACGTATCATGCATCCCCAAGCTTAATTCCTCCTCGTCCTCGAGTAGGTAAATGATAAAAAGAATTTTTGATGCGGAGTGCTACTTGGCATAATTTCAATGTAACTATTCTTAATTGTGGCATGAATATTCAGATCCGAAAGATTCAAGAAACAAGTTCATATTGACATAAAAATAATAATACTTCAAGCATACTAACTAAGCAATTATGTCCTCTCAAAATAACATGTTCAAAGAAAGTTCATCCCTACAAAATCATATAGTTTAGTCATGCTCCATTTTCATCACACAAGAATGCTCTCATCATGCACAACCCCGATGACAAGCCAAGCAATTGTTTCATACTTTAGTAATCTCAAACTTATAAACCTTCACGCAATACATGAGCGTGAGCCATGGACATAGCACTATGGGTGGAATAGAATATGCTAAGGGGTTATGTGGATAGGACAAAAAGAGGAGAAAGTCTCACATCAACGAGGCTAATCAATGGGCTATGGAGATTCCCACCGATTGATGTTAATGCAAGGAGTAGGGATTGCCATGCAACGGATGCACTAGAGCTATAAATGTATGAAAGCTCAATAAAAGAAACTAAGTGGGTGTGCATCCAACTTGCTTGCTCACGAAGACCTAGGGCACTTGAGGAGGCCCATTGTTGGAATATACAAGCCAAGTTATATAATAAAAAATTCCCACTAGTATATGAAAATGACAAAACAAGAGACTCTCTATTATGAAGATTATGGTGCTACTTTGAAGCACAAGTGTGGCAAAGGATAGTAACATTGTCCCTTCTCTCTTTTCTCTCATTTTTTTATTTGGCCTTTCCCTTTTTGTGGGCCTTCTCTTTTTCATGGCCTTTCTTTTTTTATGGCCTTTCTTTTTTTATATATTCCTCACTAGGGACAATGCTCTAGAAAATGATGATCATCACACTTCTATTTATTTACAACTCAATGATTACAACTCGATACTAGAACAAGGTATGACTCTATATGAATGCCTCTGGTGGTGTACCGGGATATGCAATGAATCAAGAGTGACATGTATGAAAGAATTATGAATGGTGGCTTTGCCACAAATACTATGTCAACTACATGATCATGCTAAGCAATATGACAATGATGAATGTGTCATGATGAACCGTATGGTGGAAAGTTGCATGGCAATATATCTCGGAATGGCTATGGAAATGCCATAATAGGTAGGTATGGTGGCTGTTTTGAGGAAGATATAAGGAGGTTTATGTGTGAAAGAGCGTATCATATCACGGGGTTTGGATGCACCGGCGAAGTTTGCACCAACTCTCAATGTGAGAAAGGGCAATGCACGGTACCGAAGAGGCTAGCAATGATGGAAGGGTGAGAGTGTGTATAATCCATGGACTCAACATTAGTCATAAAGAACTCATATACTTATTGCAAAAATCTACAAGCCATGAAAAACCAAAGCACTACGCGCATGCCCCTAGGGGGATAGATTGGTAGGAAAAGACCATCGCTCGTCCCTGACCGCCACTCATAAGAAGGACAATCAAATAACACCTCATGTTTCAAATTTGTTACATAACGTTTACCATACGTGCATGCTACGGGACTTGCAAACATCAACACAAGCATTTCTCAAATTCACAACTACTCAACTAGCACGACTTTGATATTATCACCTCCATGTCTCAAAACAATTATCAAGCATCAAACTTTTCTTAGTATTCGACGCACTCAAAAGAAAGTTTTACAAATCTTGAGTACCAAGCATATTATTATTATTAAGAAAATTACCATGCTATTTAAGACTCTCAAAATAATCTAAGTGAAGCATGAGAGATCAATAGTTTCTTTAAAACAAATCCACCACTGTGCTCCAAAAGATATAAGTGAGGCACTAGAGCAAAACTATATAGCTCAAAAGATATAAGTGAAGCACATAGAGTATTCTAACAAACTCCAATACATGTATGGCTCTCTCAAAAGGTGTGTACAGCAAGGATGATTGTGGTAAACTAAAAAGCAAAGACTCAAATAATACAAGACGCTCCAAGCAAAACACATATCATGTGGGAATAAAAATATAGCTCCAAGTAAAGTTACCGATGGAAGTAGACGAAAGAGGGGATGCCTTCCGGGGCATCCCCAAGCTTAGGCTCTTGCCACTCCTTGTTCCCTAATCCATCAAAAGATTTCACCCAAAACTTGAAAACTTCACAACACAAAACTCAACAGAAATCTCGTGAGCTCCGTTAGCGAAAGAAAACAACAGACCACTTCAAGGTAATGTAATGAACTCATTCTTTATTTATATTGGTGTTAAAACTACTGTATTCCAACTTCTTTATGATTTATAAACTATTTTACTAGCCATAGATTCATCAAAATTAGCAAACAACACATGAAAAACAGAATCTGTCAAAAACGGAACAGTCTGTAATAATCTGTAAGTAACGCAAACTTCTGAAACTCCAAAAAATCAGCCAAAATAGGACGACCTAGGCAATTTGTTTATTGATCAGCAGCAATTGGAATCACTATTTTATCTCGTTCTGATAATTTGTAACAATTGTTTTCGTGGACAGGAAGTTTCTGGAAATTACAGCAAGATCAAATAACTATCATCCAAGAAGATCCTATAGGTTTAACTTGTCACAAACACTAATTAAAACATAAAACCACATCTAAACAGAAGGTAGATGGATTATTTATTCCTAAACAGAAACGAAAAGCAAAAAACTAAAATAAAATTGGGTTGCCTCCCAACAAGCGCTAACATTTAACGCCCTTAGCTAGGCATAAAGCAAGGATAGATCTAGGTATTGCCATCTTTGGTAGGCAATCCATAAGTGGCTCATATAATAGATTCATATGGTAGTTTTATTTTCTTCCTAGGGAAGTGTTCCATGCCCTTATTTAATGGAAATTGGAATCTAATATTCCCTTCCTTCATATCAATAATTGGACCAATCGTTCTAAGGAAAGTTCTACCAAGAATAATAGGACAAGAAGGATTCCAATCTATATCAAGAACGATAAAATCTACGGGCACATAATTCCTATTTGCAACAATAAGAACATCATTAATTCTTCCCATAGGTTTCTTAATAGTGGAATCCGCAAGGTGCAAGTTTAGAGAGCAATCATCAAAATCATGGAAATCTAGCAAATCGCACAAAGTTTTGGGAATAGTGGAAACACTAGCACCCAAATCACATAAAGCATAAAATTCATGATCCTTAATCTTAATTTTAATAGTTGCGTAAACAAGTCTAGAATCGTGTGTTCACTGACAAAGCCTTGCGTAAACAAGTCAGCCTTGAAATCTGTGGCATGTACAGCCCATTTGCTATTATTTTTATAATTTTTACTCATTTTCTAATTCATATGGAATTTATTGCAGCCCGTTTTCCATTTCTAGAATTGCTGGCCATTTTCTGGTCAATACCAGGGTCAAAAAATTAACTAAATATGTGGGAAATTTTGAAAATTCGCAATTTTTTGCTGGGGAACGAAATATTCTTAATCCAAAAATTAATAGCCATACTAAAACAAATTTAAAAATAAAGTCATGTTAAATCCAATGAAATACGTATAAGATATCAGTGAAGAACAAAAACAAAAAAAGAAACTTATATCCCATTTGCTATAATTTGTTTTGGAATTTTCAACCCCTTTTGATATTACTTTTAACAGACATTGACCATACTCTTAAGCGAGACCGGAATGCATCCCTCCTCGTCTTGAAAGATATGCAGCCCAGTAATTTGGAGAAAACAAATAGGCCTAGCTTGGGTATTCTTCAAAAAGAAATACTGGGCTACCTATCTTCCCAAAGAACTAGTGCATGAGCATTTAGCTTTATTTATTTATTTACTTATTTATGTTTAGGGGACCATGAGCATGTACCTGGGCCGGATTCATGTGAGAGCCTCCCTTCCAGTTAATTATGGGCTTCTCTATTGGGCCTTCATCAGTGGGCTGCATGTTATCAACAAGTGGAAAATGTGTTCCGTACAAAAAATAGTATGCGCTACGTACGGTACGGGGCACTAAAGGATCGAACCGTGCAACGACTTCCAAAACATTGTGTTTGTCGTTCTAACAACACATTTATTCAACCAACAGACAAAATATACTACTGATTGTACATTGAAAACAGCAGCAGCAGCAACCAGGGTTGGGGGTGCAACAGAAGCAGTAAGCAGGCCAGAAGAGTGAAGACGCAGCTCTGTCTTCCAAACCAAACATCAGCCATCATTACAAAAGGGCTACCAAAAAAAACAAGTGTATGCATCAAACTAAAAAAAGATCCTACTACACCAAGTGTACGCATCTAACTAACTGGCTCAGTTAGATGTTACTATTTATTAAGCTGTGGAGATTGGCTGACGGCTTGAACCAGATGGGTGCCTGACGAGGGAAACTCCAACCAGCAGGTCGAAGTCTGATACTTGCGACCCTCTCTCCTACTTTGGGCTGCAGAGCGTGGCGGCACATATCAGGGTATGGTGCATGCAGAGACGCATGGTACGCTGTGTACACACAGTTTTGCCTGATGAACGAAACCACGCTGCCATCATGATCCTTGCCGTCGGTTATCTCCTGGTTAATCGGATAATTCAGTCCGACAAACAGAGAGCATGTACCAAGGCTACTTACCAGCCTCCAGTCAAAAATTCCTGAAGGCCCAGAGAAGCTGGGATCCTGCTCAAAGACCCTGCAGTGACTGTGATTGTATTCCGCGAAACAACACGTCCGGTACGTGCGAACGATCATCAATCTTTCGCCGTCGTCTGATCGAGCCAGGAACCACCTGCAACTGCCATGCCGCTTTTCTTTGAAAGGTTCTAGGATTAGGAAGGGTAGGGACACCAGGCGGCCTACAACATCATATCAAGTTGGAGTCAAATAAAAAAGGGCTCTTGATTTAGTCAATCTTAAGAACAACATGTTATGAGCATGAATATTTTTTCAACAAATGTTGACAGTAATATAAGCAAGCCATCATGATATCATAGGAAAGTAACGTACTACTGTAACAGCCGTTTGTAGCGATGACTGGAGTAGGCCGGCAATACGTCCAGCCATAGAAGGAGTCGACAGCGTAAATGAAGCCCTTGTGTTCAATGGCATCAGAGAACCATGGAGGATGTATGATCCTGTGATGGACATGCAGATTTATCCACTTACCGCAGTGACCTGTCAGCTAGGCGAGACCGCGGTTGAAGAACGCAATTAGCTTGAAGTCTTTATAATTCGCAGATCTTGTGGGCACTTGGCAGATTACAACCTTGAGCAAATCAAACTTGGTATCATGTTGGCTACTGTAAGATTCCGAGTATTCTGGGCCGCGGTGCCAAAGCAGTGCAATGTTAATCGAAGGAAGGGGGATCAATCACCGGGTGTAGACCTCCACGAGCATCCAGCTGCCGCGACCATCGACGAGCACCATGCAAGACGTGTTCATGCCGACCCAGTACATACCGTTAATGTAGTTGAGGCTGACGGGGATCGGATCGCAGTCAAGGGGGTTGATACTCGCCACCCTACGATCGTTATGATGCATGACATGCCGTTTCTGAAGATCAGGCGGCATCAAGCAAGCAAGGAGCTGGCTTAAAAAGCTCCGGCCTGAGGGCTTTGAGTAAACGGTACAGCCCCGACGAGCACGCGGCGAGCGGCATGGTACTGAGATTGTCCACACCCGAAACAATGAGCTTGATTACCTCTGTGGGGAGCGAATTCCAGCCACTCTTTCGGCGGACGCTGCTCAGTTCTGCCATTGTTAGTGCTTGGGTTTCGGACGAGGGGGGGAGGCGCCTTAGCGGGGATGGAAGATTGGACGAGATTATGTGCGGACAAAGATGGAGAATCCAATATGTGCTGTGGGAAGTGGACAGGTGATGATGAGTACAACACACCGCTTGAATTACAAGACACATACCAACAGCGTAGGGTCATATCGATGCCAGACAACTTGCTTGAGTGATCAAAGTACTGGTACTCCCTACAGTGCTATGCCCTAACTTGCTTGAGTAGAGTAGTAGAGTAGGACTCTGCTCTACTACTAGCACCGGAGGAGTAGTATATTCTAATCTAAAATAGTTACAAACTTCAATGCCCGAGCGTGGAACGACTACGAACCGTGCTCAAAGACCGTGTCTACGTGGTGTTTGGACATGGGCGACAACCTCAACGCCAACGGTGCTGCTCCCGTTGCACCGTATGTGTTTCTGTCCTTCCTGTTCGAAATCGTGGTAGAATTCATGTTTCTACTCTGTATCCAACGACTATGCTAGTCCACATGATTAGTTTCATCTCTGTTATAGCCGTCATGATTTATTTTGTGCTTATTAGGATTAAATCTCGTAGTAACTTGCTCATATACTCAAGTGGCGCAACGTCCCCTACAGCCACTCCCGTTTCATGGACGGCCTGGTCGATGCCTACAAGGAGCCCTTCGTCCACTGCTATGAGTGCCCGATGCCGTTTTGTGGCTCGCCGGTGGACATGGTGCATCACCTCATGGATGCGTGAAGTGGTCACTACTGGCCCTTGGCAGAGAACATCGAGTACGAGACGTGCTACCCATTCACCATGCCGGAGTCGCTGGAGGATCACCGCCGCCTGCTAGTCTCGGAGGAGGACGGCAGCGTCTTCCTCTTGATCGTGGGCACCGGCGGGGCCCGCGTAGGCCGCCGCCCCATCTCTGTAATGTGCGTCAGGGGCGATGCCACTGACGCTGACACTGACACGAGGCTGATGTACGGGTGCGTGGTCAGTGTTACTACCCCTCTGGGTCGCGTGGGCGGCGACACCGGCCTCATCGAACGGACTTGGACTCTGGGGAGCTGGGACTATCACGCCAATGTGGATTTGGAAAACCCATGGCATCCTTTACCCGCCGACGCGGTGCACGGGGACTCCAAGGAGGTTCACTTGGACATACGCATTATCAAGTTAAATGTTGATCATTAGTCTTCGCTCAATGTAATCCAATGTCTAAGCATGTGGAGACTTCCATGCAGGATCTTGCTCTATTGGAGCATCGCACATGAATAAAAGTGTATCCGTTTATGGTTTAGTCTAGAATCTTCCATGTATGAATTTTTACTACAGTACTGGTGAAAGACTTACGATGAACCATTTCTTACATCTCATCTGCCCGCTTACAAGTCATCCTTATTTAATCCCTCCGTCTAGGTGTATAAGGGCATGGTTAATATTACTTAATAGTATATCCAACTGTTGACTATAAGAAAGTGCCATGTCATCTGTAGCCAACATGTATAACAATCGATACTCAAAAATTAATTCTTAAAGATCATTTCTTGCAAAGCACAATAGGTGTTATTTCTTCACAAGTTTTGGATGCAGGTTGAACAGTTGAACGCTTTTGTTTGCAAAAGATACCTTTTTATCTATTTCACCCGGATGTTTGTGAGCTCTAGAGATGAAATAATATCCGAAGAAACCTATCGATACCCGTTACACATGAGATGACCCCCACATCATTTGTCAAAATAAACAACTCCCCGATCAATGCATTTCACTCTTTGGTGCAACGCACGGGCACCTTACTACTATGGATTAGTACGACCAAAAATTGAACTAACATTATATATAGTACGATAAATGCTGATGCATGTCACCTAAAATTATATCATTCAAAACTATGTTCAAATACGAATCCAATGATATAGTTTTTGTTGACATGCACTAACATTTTGTCAGTTAAATCTTCAGTCAAATTCAATGGGGGACTAATAAACCACGACCGATGTAGTACAAGTGTAGAGGGCGGCGCTGCACGGGAGTCTCACCTCTCACCCCGCTCGTGGTGCGGCAGTAAAGCCGTCATATCACAAAACCCAACCACTCCCAATAATAAGTGGCCTGGTAAAATAAACGGACAAGAAACCATCACATCCCTCCATCTTTTTTTGCATTTCATCTCTCTGCATTTACTTTCTCCGGTTCATCTTGCACACTCAATCCCTAGCTACTACTCCTAGGGCTAGTTCTTTTGGCGGCTTCCCTAGCTTTTCCCACAAGACTAGTCACAGTGGAGAGTAACAATAAGGCGCCTCACTCATTTATTTGGGCTTCTAAACTACTACTCCGTCCTGGTTTATTCCTCACCATTGTAATTTGCGCTAAACTTTGACCAAAGATTTAACTAGTTTATTCCTCACCATTTTAATCCCTCCGTCTAGGTGTGTAAGTCATCCTACGAAAACCAAATAATCCCAAAACACTTAGGCGCGATGCATTAACTTCTACCTCGTTTCTTGTTTCTTGACATATCAACCAATAAGAGATAAAGAGTGTGCATGCTTTTAATGACTTGAGCTATCAAACACGACATGCAGTGGTTAGTTCATTGCATGCAATACTATTAATTAGCAAATAAACATTAACGTTTCTCGTTTTCTCCTCCTCCTTGGTCACGGTGCACAGCCTAAGATGACTTACTCACCTAGACGGATGGATTAGTGCATGTGACATGCACTAACATTTCATTAGTTTAATTTATGATCAAAATTTGACACAGATTACAATGGGGACCAATAAACCAGGACGGAGGTAGTAGTTATGGGATTACTAATCTAGAAGCCTAAAAGAACTGGCCCCTGGTACTCCTACTAGTAGTAGTACTCAAGTTGGAATTCCAATTGCACGACACAACTTGTTAGGCAAAAAATTCGATACAGGGTATAGGAAGCGGTTTGGGAATTTGCATGCTTTCCAACCAGTGAGATACTCCATACAAAGTACGACAGAGAAATAACCACAGAGAAGGAAGCTAAAAGTAAACAATCAAACGAGCATTTTTGCATTTGTTTTGCATTGAATCATTTCACAAGCTTGACTAGTGTTGTTTTCCTACTTTTACAAAAACCGCATCGTAATGTTAAAACGAGCATTTGCACGTACATAAGTAATAGTAGTACTCCCTCCGTCTAGTTGTATAAGTCTTCCCTCCTTCTTGGTCACGGTGCACAACCAAAGATTACTTATTAACCTAGACGGAGGGAGTAGCACAGTCTGTAAGCATATATCGAGAGAGACGTGTAGTGCGATAGTATATAGTAAAGTTTGTGCTATATGCACGTACTTGCAAAATGCGTACGAATACACAAGGTTTCCAAACTTTCCCTTTTACATACTTAATTAAGGACGCTAAAAATTCCTGAATGTTCGGGATTTATCATTTGCGTCCCAAAACTAATTAGATCGCCTTATGAAACAAAAATTATACTCCTCCTAAAAGCCACGACCTCACAGGAGCGCTTGCGGCGCGCCACGAGTGCCCTGGTGCGCAGCCGTTTCCCAGCGCGCCGACACAACGCCTCTTCCTCAGCCTCGCAACTCGCGAGGTGCTGATTGGCGGCTTGCCGGCGGGCGAGTGCGATCTCACCGGTGTGGTGATCCGGCGCCAATAGGTACTCCTCCTCACTGGAAGCGTGCACCCGGTCCACGTACCGCCAAGCGTAGATGAGGTGCTTGGGCCCGACTGCACTCAGGGCGTCGGCACGGTCGTCCTCCACCACCCTCACGGCCCTCGCACGAGCCTTCTGCCAAAGAGCCAATTGCCTGACTCTCTCGGACGCTTCTCTTCCTCGGTCTTCTTCCCCGCCTCTATTTTGGCGCGCTCTGCTGGAGGCAAAGCCTCCCACAAGGCGACATCCATTTCTTTCCAAAGCTCCTCAAGGCTGGGGGGCTCGGCGGGCGGCGCGGCGTTCTCCTTGTAGCGGGGAGCCGAGGCGTCCTCTGGTGCGCATGCTGGCAAGATTGGGAACGCCGACACGTCCACCTTGACGCGTCGTGGCGAGGAGCGGAACGCCGACGCATCCTCCTCGACTAGTGGCGACGAGGAACGGAACAGCGACGCGTCGCGTCGCGGCGAGGAGCGGAACTCCGACGCGTCCTCCTCGACTAGTGGCGGCGAGGAACGGAGCGGCGACGCGTCGCGTAGCAGCAAGGAGCAGAACACCGACGCGTCCTCCTTAACTAGTGGCGGCGAGGAACAGAACGGCGACGCGTGACCGTTCGTGCGGTGCAGCGAGGGGCTCCTAGGGCTTTGGAGGGGCAATGCCATGGTGGTCGACGTGAGAGGGAGGGGGAGGAGATAGCGATGAACATGAACGTGAGGGGGAGGAGATAGCGATGTCGTGGGAGGCGCGGTATTTATAGCGAGCAATGGCACACCTACGTAAGATATGGACTGAGCTGCACTGACTTAACTGCAGGTCCAGTTGTGTCACTGACATGTGGGCCAGACCCCTGTTGGGCCCATATGTCAGTGACCCAATGCACCTGCAGTTAAGTAACAGCTACGTGGGCATATTTGTTAGAGTAAATTACGGGGGAGCGAAGGGGTGGAAATATTGCTAGTCACAACGGATTGGACGAGCGTGGGGGGAGGAGAGTCATGCATGCAGATTTTTTCACACGGGGGTGGAGTGGTGGGACCGCCGGAGGGAGAAGGAGAGTTTGGCAGGCATATTGTTTCCACACATGGAGAGAAAAAGATTTGGAGACGAACGGGCTTCCTGCAGGTATGGGGAACGGTGCATAATAAGTCATCTTTCATGCCGGGCTAGGTATAGTCTCAAGTCATTAAAAACATACACGCCCCACACATGTTCATATTTCAAGGTGCACTAAATTATTGCATGCGATGATTAAGGCTGGCCATAATGGTGGTATCTTAGCTGGTATCATGCACACGGGAATAGCAAACATGCTGATGTGGAAAAGAATTAAAGAAGAGAGGGGGGTTAGAGTAACTAGTGTTCATGCATGCATTGGTAAACACATTTTTTTGTGAAGAACGACAACACTAGTTGAGTACTTTTGCAGACTTCAAAAACTATTCCACCTCCTCTACTATCTTGCTAAGAGTAGGTGAAATTTTTGAATCGAGCCCTTTAAACTAGAAGGGAGGTAGTGGTACTATAATAGCTAACCTTGTTGTGATGACAAGATAGGACATGGCACGCACCTAGACGGAGGAACTAGTCTGCATTGTGCATTTAAGTTTTGTCTGAAGTCAATGTACCTCTACTTTCACTAGACTTATAGAAAAATGTGTCAACATTCACAATGTCAAATCAATATTTTTACACTCATTATCAAACGTAGTTCTTACTCATTATAATCAGTATTGTAGATATTGATATTTTTAGTATAAATTTGGTCGTGGGATTTCATTAATGCCTGTCAAAGCATGGAGGAAGTGGAGCTTAGGGCTTGCATTGTTGGTCTCTACATAGGTATTTCTCTTCATAATCCTGTAATTTTAGAGACTGATTGCGCTTTTGTGGTAGCGTCTCTTGCATCGCGGGACTACGACGGGTCTGCTATGCGTGACCTGAAGATGAAAGCGTTGAGCATCTCGAAGTTGATCAACAATCTTCAATTGTCAAAGATTAGCCGTTCGGCCAATAAGGTGGCACACTTAATCGCTAAGTATAGCTTTGACAATAGATTAGATGATATTCTTGTAAATAATGTACCGCCCCGTATGGTGAATATTGTATCGAATTAGTGTACTGGTGTGGTTGGTTAATTAATATAAGGTGGTGTTCAAAAAAAGTATAAATTTGGTCAAACACTGTGCAAACGGTTGACGGGAGTAAAAAGGACCAGAGGGAGTATCATGCATGCGGAGTAGGCAAAAAAATTGCTTGTCTATAAAAAAAGGAAAAAAATTGCTCATTTATAGCCGGTCGAAGTCTCAAAGGGCGCGACCGCACGAGGAAGGCGAAGGTCGTGGGAGGCGCGACGTTTGATGGAATTAAGTGAAGTTACATCCACGCGTCGGCATGGCGTGCGAACAGACAAAAAGCTATACCGTCAGGCCTACGATATGGGTCTAGTAGACATGACATCTAGTGGGTCCCGCATAGTTCTTGAGAACTCTTTGGGGGCTTGCAGTCGTTTATCCACCGGGCAACCAGCAACCCCACACCGTTCGCACGCCCTACTCGTCCCCGTCTTCTACCTTACAACAGTTCGCTCCCAGTCGTCCCGTCCTTTCACATTAGTTCGCTCCTAGTTTTTTTGCAGGGCACAACAGTTCAACTTCTCCTAACCCTCCTCCAAAATCCATGGCCTCCCAAATCTCCATGGTCGCCGCTGAGTAATAGGTTAGAGCCATCACCGGCAATCAGTTCATCGTCATCTACACACGTGGATCCGAGACGGTGAAAGCATGGCTTGCTCGCTTCCTATGCATGTTCAACAGTTCAACAGATGAGTGAGTCGCTGGGCTAGATGTTGAGTACACCACAGTCCTGGGACGAGAGAAGGATCTAAAGGATGAAGAGAGGAAGAAGCCCGTCGTGATCCAGGTTTGCGTACATAATGTTTTCTTGGTCTACCACATATGTCATGCCGACGTTGAGTGCCAGGATTTTAAGAACTTCCTAAAGGACAAAAGAGTGAAATTCATTACTGTAGGCTTTAAGAATGACAGGGATGTCTTGCGTCAGATAGGTCTCGTTGTAGGCCAGCCCTTCGATCTTCATAAGGCAAGCCTGGTGTCCTCCTCTCAACCTTCAATGCTGACCCTGGCAGCAGCCATGATTGATCCTTCGTACGCTAAACTGAAGAAACCTCATCACGAGTTTCATCATGCATGGGAGTCGAAGACATTAGATGAAGATCACATCCTGTACGCAACAATGGATGCCTACCTTTGTTTAAATATCTACAAGGGTTGGATGAAGAAGCAGAGCCCAGTGTCCGGTTCAAGCAAAGAAGCATCGGCGAAGAGGAAGAGGAAGAGGGACGAGGACGAAGTCGAGGACGTGGACTCGGACTCCGAGTAGGTGGCAGTGCCGTCGCTCATGCTGGTTCTACTGCAGTGTCAAGTGGACTAGTTGCTTAGTTTATTTTCATGGGTGTGTTGTGCTGAGGCCCCAGCAGAACTATGTTTATGTTCTTTCTCGTTATTTGAACTCTTTATTACGTACAGTAGTACTAGTACTATGTCTTACTATTGTTCTTCTTGCAGTTGGTACTACTGCTTATATCTTCGTGTTCCTATTGTACTTAATACATTCGTACTAGTAGTATAATTTGGGTCAGTCGATTTGTGAAAGAAGTTCGACGGAGCGAAGGAAGAAGATGGCAGAAGAGGTGGAAGAAGCCCTTCTAGCCATCCATGTTGCATCAAACGGCTCACATGAGTCGACTGACCCAAATTGCTCCATCAGATTGTAGGATCCACGTGGCATTCAAGGTCTCGAAGGTAGATTCCGCGTCCGCACCCGGTTTGCGGGCTCGACACGCGCGCGACTGGCTTCCGCCGTGACAGCCACCATGCACGCCTCCTCCGCGCGGGCGGAGACGACAATGACACGCTGGTTCCTCCTCGCCGGCGTGCTGGAGCACGCGCTCGTCCTCCTCTTCGTACGCTGCATGCATAGACGCGGCTCCACCAGCTGCTCGCGTGCTTGGCAGCGCGGCGGCATCGCAAGGAGGGACTGCAGATGACGTGAGCGGGCGAGCCTTCGGCTTCATGGCACAGGGATGGTGGCGACACAGCGGTGATGGACGAGAAATTGTTGGCCGGAGCAGGCAGGCGCCGGCATGCGCAACGGCGGCGGCGGCATATTGATGAGTCCGCGTGTGGGAGCTTACTTTAGTTTTATATATAACGTTGGTCAAACTCAAAAGAAAACCGTACTAGTACACATAAACATTAGACTTAGGCAGTGCTTTTATTAGTTAGTACCATAGCCATGATACGGAATCCTGTGCAAGTGCGTGAACTGCAGCCGCGCGGTTGATCGAACGGTGCGTCACCGTGTCGCGCTCGAAGGACATCCACCGAACCTTTTTGTGTGTGTGAAAACAATCCTCGAATATTACTCAACTTTTTTTCCTGTGAAAGTTCTTCATGCTGCAATATTTCCATATATTTGAATTTAGCTCCAGTTCGTGTTTATTTGGATTTGGACGTTTTAGGTGCACCCTAGTTTTTTTTAATACTGATTTTGTGTGTGTGACTGAGTGAGAACGTGTGTATGTGTCCATATGTGTGTTGTGGCGGAAGGGCAATGTGGAGACGGTGTGCGTGTGATATAGACATAGAGAGGTGTGAACATGCAAATGATCATGCATGAGTGAGACATAGACAGATGCCGATACATTGTGTATACATGAGAGAACGGTCTTCTAGTTTACTTGTGTGTGTGTGTGTGAGAGAGAGGGAGAGAGAGAGACAGAGAGAGGAGCATCCGTAACACAACAACCATCTCTCTCGATTCGTCCATCCCTCGCACGGTCGCATGCAACACATGCATCAACGTGCACATTTTGACCATTACATTCAAAGTCAATAGCCCCTACACACACACAAAAACTCCCCGAGCAGACAATTCATCCCCATCCAAGGTTATACGGCGACCACTCTCGCTTGTGCTTCTTTGCACCCCAACATGCACAACACCTCAATCTTCAAAGAGGGCATCGAGCAGATCGAAGACGGTGACCACACCGCGCTAGAGAATGCGGGGTCATTTGGAAGCAGGGTGATGTGACGACGGCTGACTGACTCGTCCCCCCACCCTCTCTCTCTCTCCTGCACAAAATTACCAATCGCTCTCTCCCCCGCACAAAATTGTCAATCCCTCAACCCACAAGATCCTTGCCCTCTAGTCCATGTTTTTCCAGCTCTCTCATTAAACATGTTGTCTCTTTTCCTTCCACGTATACAGAATCCAGATGCACACGCATCTCATGTATATTACATGTATCTATCTTTCTCACAGTCCTAACTTCTTCCTCTCTCTTTCTCTCTCTATCTCTCTCTCTCTGTCTCGTTAGGTTTGTCTCCTACTATCTCGTCCACATACATACAATCTTTCCCACCCTATCTGCTCCATCTTCAAAAGCTCTCGCTGCATGTTTCATTCACACATTGGGATATGTCAAAATGTTGCTTCTATAATGGCTGATGTAGAGTTATGGTTGTTTTTGTTGCATCCTACATAGTAATAACTATGAAGTGCATTTAGATTCTCATTTGACTGGGATTATGTGAGTTTGAGCATGTTGTGAAGTACAATAGACCTTGTATACATCTTGGGATTTGACAATGATTGTAACTATTGAATTGTATAGACCATTACATTCGAAGTCAATAGCCTAATATATTTATTTCACAATTTCAACAAATGATTAGTTCACTACAAACTAAGAAAACAAATGTGTACACCCTCCGTTTTTATTTAAGTCCGCGTATTAGCATTGGTCAAAGTCAAGTTTTGTAAACTCTCAGAAAGCTTATAAAAAATATTAACATATACAATAACAAATAAATACCATTAGATTCATTATTGAATGTACTTTCACATCATACATATTTGTTATGGTAAATGTTTATATTTTTCTATAAACTTGGTCAAACTTTAGGAAGTTTGACTTCGGTCAAACCTAATATGCAGAGTTTACTACTACTACTCGCTAGTTGCTTAGCCGAATCACTCAACACGCCACACGGGGAGTCTAGTGTCACAAAATTTTGAGGTCGGCGGGAAAATCTCCCGCGACCCTGATTCGAGCTGTGGGAAGTTACCATCATAGCCTTCGGAACAGGCCTACGGATGACGCTTGGTAGGGGGCTGTTTTCGTAACTTCAGGTTCACCCTACCCAGCCAACCCCACCCCGGTACCCATAGTAGTACACCTGAATACTCCCCATTTTCTATCCCGACCGCAAAATAGACTTCTCCACGGCACTGCAGCCTTCGTGCTCCTCCCCTTTACATCGGCACACTCATCCACCGTAGCGCATCTTCCTCATCGACGACCTCATACGCCGCACTGGAGCCGGTCCACCGTCATAGTCATACACGGAGCCTCTTCCCCGGCATCGTCTTCCACAGTCTTGGATCTGCTTCCCAGAAGCCGACGCCAAGCGTAGAAGTACCATTGTCGTGGATAATGAACTGACTCCCGTTGCCGACCATGACTCACAGAGGCCGCCGCGACCATCGTTCTCCTCCTCGATTGGTAATGTGTGTATTGAATCACTTAGCAGTACATGTGCAGTTCCAATTTTGTTCATACCTACCCTTCAAATTTCCTGGGTGCTATTGTTCCCGTAAAAGTAATTGGTTATAGCCTCCATTGTCCAAGAGAATATCAGCTTGTAATTGTGCGTCGCTCCTGTATCGCGCTGTGCTTGGGTAGGTTTTTCATCTGCAACCAGTAGTGTGGCAAATGATGGAAAGGTTTTTAGAACTAGCAAGATGCCCATGCGTTGCACGCGTCAAGATGCATTTGTATGAGTAGTTTATCTTGTGGGACAAAAGGATGAATGAGGGAAGGCCTTATTTGCAAATCTGGAGAGGGGTATGGGTATCTTTTGGCAAAATTCCCATTTGTTTCCTTCCTATCTGTCAGATATAAATCAGACGGCCTATATTGCAAGAAAAAAAGTATAGAGAAAAAAAGTAGACAGTAAAGGAAGTAGAGATAAATATTAAATATAAAATATAAAATAAATATAATAGTAGAGAAGAGAGTAGAGATAGCAGAGACATCGGGAAAGGATCGCGCGCGCGGGAAAAAGCGGCCGGGCGTGTGCTAGTTTTGGCGCGCGGCGTCCGGCGCGCTTTATAAAATCCAACGCCCTCCCACCGCTCTGTGCCTTGCCACTGCTCTCTCCCTGCTCTGTGCCTCTCCACCGCTCTCTCCCTGCTCTTTTTTGCCTCGCCGCCGCCACGCCACCATGCCACCGCGTCGCCGGGAAACTTGGGGATTCCGCGGCGTCCGCGCGCGCCCCTTCGGCGGCTTCTCCGCCGAGATCCGGTTCCACGGGATGCACCTCGGCCTCGGCAATTCGACACCGCCAACGAGGCCGCCCGCACGTACGACGCGGCGGTGTGGCGCCTTCGGTGGCCTCATAGAACATTGAACTTCCCGAACATGCTGACGCAGGAGCGGGCGCAGGAGCTCGCGCCTCTGCCGCGGCTTAGCACCGACAAGGATCGTCGCGACAACCGGAGGCGGGAGCACCATCTTGGCATCACCAAGATGGACGAGGAAGCCATGGCGCTGTGGCGCCAACACTTCCCGCATGACATCATCAACGAGCGTGACTTCTACATGCAAAGGAGGGTGGAGAGGGATAAGAGGAGGGCGGAGCGAGCCGCCTATCGTGAGGACAAGCGTAGGCGAAAAGCCGATGCTCAATTCAACATGAGGCTAGGAGCAGCGTCGCCCTGGGAATCCGACGATGATCGGTATCTTCACACCTACAGTCAGACATCGGAGGAGGACTTCACCGAGGAGGAGTCGGACGAGGAGTAGTTGAATTATCTGTTTTATCTATCTATGCTGAGAACTATCCTCTACTCTCTAGTATCTACTTCTCGATCTCAGCACTGTAAACGCTTTTTTGAAGCGCCGTGCGTTGCGATTCTGTTGAGATGCTCTAACATGGCAGACGAGTGCTTTAATGTTGCCCACAAGATGTGCGAGTATTACCATGTTGAGATTTTAAAACCACGAGTGCGAACATGCAGAGGAGCAATGAAGACCAAACACGGGATATTCGGGACATCTTCAAGGAGCGTGGCAAGTTAAAGAGGAGCTGCACCGAACCTGTAAAACGAGCTTTGGTAAGTAACACCCTTTCAATTACTTTCGTGTAGCCTCGTGTTCTTCGATGTGTATATGTTGTAGTTTCTGTTTCTCTTAAGCGTGGTGTTCTTCGATGTGTAATAAGAAGAGTCTTAATTGTCCTAATGCTTTCGTTTTTAGCTTGATGTAGGAAGTGGGTGTTCTCACCTTGTAGTCTGTTTTTATTTTTTTTTCCTTTTGAATTCACTTCTCCGAGTTCTGTTTATCTGGCTTCTACTAAATGGATCTAGGTTGCTCTGAGTATTGATCTAAAAAAGAAGTAACTTCATGTCAGGATGCAGTTCCTGCGAGGAGGGAAGTATGGTCAACCTCGAGATCATGTTTCCAAAATGAGGCTGGATTACACACAAGGTGTCAGTTCCCTAATGATGCTGGATTAGACACAAGGTGCAAATTCCCAGATGATGCTGGATTACACACAAGCCAGGTGGAGTCGTCAGCTGTTCGTGTCCTCCTGGCATTAGTAAAGGCTGAAAGGAAACGTGCAGCAGCCCTTGAGAATGTAGCTGAGTTCCTAAAGAAGCGAAAAGAGCAATCAGATGATCTCTTCACCCAAGCCAAAGAAGATATGGAAGAAGCCAGAAATAAGCTAGCAGAGGCAGAGCATGCTAGGCATCTCCTGCTATCTAAAACTGTTGTCAATACAAAATTTCCTTCATAATAGCTAGGTTCAAATGTTTATCCAGTCAGCATGCCTGTTGTGATGTCCGTCCATCTACTGATGTGGCACAAAATGTTTTTTTGGTCATGTAATAACAACAATTACTTTCCAAACAATAACAGACGAAGCATTGGACATGGTATAGTTCATGCGCAAGCCCGACATTCCAAGTTCAACTTCCACATTAAACTCATGTTCACAAATATTTGCACATTCATACATAATGTCCACAACCATGATTCACTTCAAAGCCAAAAAAATGTGAGGAGAGTTATAAATAAAGAAAATCCTCTACTAGTTCCTGCTACTAGTGCGAGCACAACAAGTCAAGACCATGCGTAAATTAATTATATTTTAGTCATTTTTTGTGTTCTAAAATCCCAGCCGGCTCGCGGAAGGACATGTTGCCGGCACACGCGCAGATTCAATGAAGGCAGGCGGGGCAGTCTTAAGCTGGTTGCACGCGGCGAGGAGGCGTGCTCAGCCGGGCCTGCAGCGAGTGCGTCCCTCTTGGCTGGCGCGCCGGTTCAATGCCTGCGCTATGAGAGGTCACGTCCGTGTCAGAGCAATCACTCCCTCTAGTCCTTATTTTGGGTATAACAAAATCGTGTTTTCCATTCACATTTTACAAGTAAAATTTGTGGACAAACTTTGACCCAAAGTACGATGGGGACTAGTAACCAGAATGGAGGTAGTAGTTTTTTTAATCAAATAAGGGTTTCCCCTTCCGATTTTCATTACTGAAAACGAGCATCTAAATCTAAACCATAATATTTTCCCTAGAACTACCAGGTTCAACATCTCGCAACATAAACCCATACAACCTCCATCGCAAAAAAAACCATACAACCATACGCCAAGGAGGTACGTAGTACTATGAATTCCATTTTCGCTCCATACCAATCGTTCTAAAAACTACTTACTACTTATAACCTGCCATTGAAAATCGGAACTCTTAACCCCGCTAAAAACGATATTTTAAACGTGGCTACTCGATCTGTGGCAACTGGCGAGCCACCGCGCTCCAAGTCGTTCACCTGTGGTGCCGACCATCAACTCCTACGGATCAAATTATCATGCGAGCTAACTATTCCTACAAAGGTGCTCCACCACGTACCCGGTACCCGCGAATGCAGCAATCGTGCACCTAGGGTTTTAGGGTTTATTTGTTAACATCGCCTTTACGTAACACTCATGTGTGCGAGACAGCGAGAGGCCGACTACGTGCGTGCACCTCTTCTCTTCATATATGTACTCCACCGTTTGTCTGGTGTCCAAAAAATTATAATAACTACTAGCAATGTGCCAATGCGTTGCCACACGATCAAAGTAGATTAATATATATTCACCGATTTGATAGAAAAAAAAGTCTAATTTTGAAATACGTATATCACTAAAAATATGTTATGTTTCACTCAAAATATATTCCTTTGGCGGTTTTGATGAGATAAGGGAGGAATGTTGTTGGTTTGAAGATTCGAGAAGTGGTATGTGTCTAATTTCTACTCTTACTAGCAAGATGCCCGTGCGTTGCACGGAACATCAAGATCTTGTGGGAGAAAAGGATGAACGAGGGAAGGCTTTATCTGTAAATGTGGTGAAGAGAGCGGGTAAATTGCCATATTTTCCTTCCTATCCGTCAGATATAAATCAGATGACCTACATTGCAGGATGGCAGGCACACCATCATCACCAACTCTATTTTTTATCCCTACTCTTATAAAAAGCATTGTTGGTGATGATCGTGTGCCTGCCATCCTGCAATATAGGCCGTCCGATCTATATCTGACGGATAGGAAGGAAACTATTGCAATTTTGCAAAAAGATACCCACACCGATCTATACCTTCCCTCGTTCATCCTTTTCCCCCACAAGATAAACTACTCATACAAATGCATCTTGATGTTCCGTGCAATGCATGGGCATCTTGCTAGTTGTTGCAAAAAGCCCATGTGTGTGTGAGAGAGAGGGAGAGTGGAGGAGGACGGAGTGCATGTGTGACAAAGGCACAAGGAGTGTGTGTGCGATAGGTATTAGCTTAAAATGAGGCGATAGTGTGTGTGTGCACGATCGAGAGGGCTTGTCTCAAGAAGGGAAAAATCTACATAGATACAAGGAGCGGGAGAGAGACATGTATGCGATGGTGGAAGCATGAGTGTGCGGGTGTATAGACCTATCTAAAGGCTAGCTAGTCGATAAATGTTTGTGAGAGAAATACGAGTCGGGGTGCGAAAGCGAGAGTTTTGTGTGAGAGAGAGAGAGACGGTAGTCGGGAAGGGGAGTGGAAGTAGGAGTTGTGTGTGTGTGTCCGTGTGAGAGAGAGAGGAGACGGTAGTCAGGGTTGTCTGATTGGTAAACAAATGAATAATGTCAGTCTGGGATGGAGACGAAAAGGAGACCGCAACAAATGTTGTGTCTACAGGAGAGAGAGAGAGAGAGAGAGTAATTTTAGTGGTATGAGTCATATGTAGAGACATATAGGGTGTGTGGGAGAATCCCATAGAGAGAAAGACAAAGTGAAAGACGAGTGCAAACTGTGTGTGGAGGTGAAAAAGAAAGCTTAGGTACCGAATGATACTAGAGAATAGTAGAGACGTGAGAGATAATGAAAACCGTGTAATGTATAATGATAGGGAGAGTGTGACACTTCTCAAGGGAGACGTCGAGAGACCATGTTTGCGAGGATAGGAGAAACATGAAGTGAGCGTGCGGGTGAGCTGGAGAAAAGAGAGTGATAGCTGTCGTGGTTCTAAATCTGACAGTGATGTAGGGGGGTAGGTATGGAGAGGCAAGATCTTAGCTATGGAGAAGTTGTACGCACGCAAGGTTTACGAGTTCAGGCCCTTCTCGTAGGAAGTAATAGCCCTACGTCTCGGAGCCCGGAGGCGGTCGACTGGATTATGCGTGTATGAATTACAGGGGTGTGAACCCTTGTCTCGGAGGAGGTGGTGGCTTATATAGAGTGCGCCAGGACCCCAGCCAGCCCACGTTACAAAGGGTTCAATGCACATTAAGGTAGGGCGTTACTGGTAACGCTAGTAATAAAGTGCTATGATGACCATAAAAGCTACTTAATGACCGACCGTTAGCGTGCGGAGTGACTTTGGGTCTCCTGGCCGTCGAGTGGTTGGATCTTGGTCGAGTGTCTTCGAGTCTGTCGAGTGGAACACCTCCAAGTCGATTGAAAGGTGATTTATTCTAGAGATGTCCTCGGGTAGGGCAGTTAGGACAGGTCCATGACCCTACCCTAGGTACATAGCTTCATCATTAGCCCCTGAATGGATCGAGGTTTGAGTGGGGAAGGAGTTGAGAACTTCTCCGACTCGTTTTTCATGCCGTGAGCATATCTTGTTTCAGATCAATGGACCTGAGTGATCACAGCAACTTCCTTTTCAGTCGCCTTGATCCATTCTTAATTCTTCGTCGAGTGAGTGTCTTTACTTGTAAGGCTCCGAGTGACGGTGCGGGGGAGATCTTGGGTCTAACAAGTTGTTTGCTGCCCGTAGATTTCATGGGATCCAAATTTTGGGAAGCGCGCGGGACGGGGGAGGCCGCAGTAATCGGAGGGGATAGAGCGGAGCCGCCTTGATCCCCGCACGAGCTTTTTCGCCACGTATCGCGCGCGCGATCGTTACGGGATTTGACAGAGCCACCTGGGCCTACCCGTCAGCCACTCGGAAGCGGCCTCATATAAGGCGTTGGACCGGAGTCTCCTGAACAGTGCATTCCCATTACCTCTTCTCCTCTTCACGCCCCTCCGCTGCGCTCGCTCTCGCCCCAGCGCCACCGCTCCGTACGCGTCTCGCCAGCGACAATGGGGAAGGAGAAGACGGTGGCTCTGGAGCGGGTAAAGAAGGCAACGGCGAGGTCGAAGGGGAAGGCGACCAGCTGGGGCGGATCTTCCTCGCGGACCGGCCTGCCGAAGGGCTGGATCCAAGGCGACTGGATCCACTCGAGGATCACCCAAGAAGACCTCGACGACCTGGCCGAAGGGGCTGATCCCCTATGACTCGGCGCGGCTTCCGGGGAAGGAATCTGAGCCGCAACCTCGGGAGCGTGAGCGTGTTCTTCTTGCCACCCACGTCGACCGTGGATTTTCCTTGCCTCCTCACCCTTTCTCTCGAGGGTTTCTGAACTTCTTTGGGGCACAACTCCACCATTTTACCCCCAACCCAATCGTTTATCTCGCCGCTTTCATTTCTTTGTGTGAGAATTTCCTGGGTTGCCGGCCTCACTGGGGTCTTTTCAAGCATATTTTCACTTGTCGCTCCCAGACAGTAAAAAAGGCTAATCCGAGTGACGAGAGGAACCAAGTGATCCAGATGTGTGGTGGTCTTGGCATCCAGATGAGAGGGAAAAGCTCCTTTCCGGCCATGATTCTTCCTGACTCAGTTCATGGATGGCAGTCGACCTGGTTCTACTATAAAGACTAGTCGACGCCAGGGCAATCGACTAGCCTCCCTCCCTTTACCATGGACCAAGTGAGGAAACCCTCCCCTTTGAAGGTGCTCCCGGAGGAGAAGGCGCACGTGAGGGTGTTGGTCAATCGAGTGGTCCAGCTTATTCGTGATGGGGTCACTGGTATGGACCTCTTGGAGGTCTTCCTTCAGCGGCGCATCCAGCCTCTCCAAGCCCAAGACCATCCGATGTGGATGTATTCGGGTCTTAAAGACTCCTCCCGGATCCACCCGGAGGAGGTCGACGACGGCACACTGGAGAAGTGGCTGTCGGGCATTACCAGGAACAAGGACAACCCCAGGGGAGCCAGGAGAGTCCCTCCATTCGACCAGTCTCATGCACCAGAGAAGGTCTGATTCTGAGTTTTTGCTTGTAATCTGAATTCACTCGTGCAGCTGCCTATACTGCGTCGACTGACTTTGTTCTCCCTGCTTTCTTTCAAGCCATTATTGAAATGTATTCAATGCCCAACGGGGAGCAAGAGCAAGCTCTGGAAGGCGAGGCGAGTGGCGGCGACAGTGGCGAGTGGACATCCGACGGTGAAGGGGATGGAGGAAGTGACGACTCAAGCGATGGAGAAGAAGTCGAGTCGCCCCCTCGCAGGGAGAGGCGATCTAAGCTTGACCAAGAACGGCCGAGTGCTCGCGAAAAGGCAACTGCTCAGGCTGGTCAGTCTTCGAAGCGTCCTCGGATCCCTTCACCACCCCCGACTGAGAAGGCGCCAAAGCACCCCAAAGTTGCGGAGCCGAAGACTTGGAAGGCGTTGCCGAAGATCAAGATTGATATCCCCGTCGCTTCCGCGTGAGTGTCTCTCTTTGTATTCACTCGATGCTCCGCGCTGTTTGTTTTTCTTGTTTTAACTGGACGAGCTTTGGAACTATCAGCGCTGCCACTTCTGGGACCTCAGCTTACAAGGACGATGATGAGGTGATGGAGGATGCGGTCACTTCTAATCCGGGTATGATTTCTGCCATACTGCCTTTGTTCGGTCGATTCAACTGCAATGTGCATCATTGGGTGGCGTAATTTTGGCAATTGAACTTTGCACAGCTCCCAACATTATTGAACTCCCTGATGATGATGAAGAGCCCGAGAGGCCTTTGACGAGGAAGAATAGGCGAGCTCCTGCAAGCGAGGCGCTACAATCGACGTCAAGGGCGGAACCAGTCATTCAGGACGCTGGCAAAGTTAATCGGGGTTCTGTTACCTTCACCGTGCCACTGTCGAGTGCCTTGCCTTCTTCGTCGACTGTTCAGGCCCCTGTCGACCCGCCTTCAGTTTTTGTGATCCATCATGAACCAGAGGACGAGGTGAATGCTTCTAGGGAAGCCATACGCCAGGCGGGCATTATGATGGAGAAGATGAAGACGGTGCGGGACGCTAGCCAAGCCGCCTATGATGCCAGCTCGGCTCTCCAGAGCAACGTTCAGGTTAGTTGGTCGCCGCTTATTCTGTTAGGATATGCTATCTGAAGACTCTTTCCGAAAATCTTTGCATCTGTACACGCACTGGGTGCGTCGATTGAATTTTTGGACTAGTGGGGGCACGCTGAGTGCACCCACTGGGTGTAGTCCCCGAGACTACGGTGGACTGCTGGCAGTCGACTGTAGTTTTTGTATTTTGTCGAGTGTAAACCGAACTGATAGTTTGTGTCTTCCACTCGGTCGGGTCGAGTGGGGTCAGAACCGGTGGAGGCACGCCAAGTGCACCCACTGGGTGCAGTCCCCGAGACCGCGGTCGACTGCTGGCAGTCGACTGCGGTCTGAGTTCTTTCTCTCTCTTTTTTTACTCCCTGCACTCTACTCCGGCGGGCCAGTCGAGTGGGATCAGAACTGGTGGGGGCACGCAAAGTGCACCCACTGGGTGTAGTCCCCGAGGCTATGGTGGACTGCGGGCAGTCGACCGTAGCCTTAGTACTTAATGTCTTTGTCGTTCTTGCTGTGGAATAATTTCTCCCATTTGATTTCAGAAATCTTGTGATCTTGGAGCTCGCTTCACTGATTTGGAGAGGCAGCAGATTCAACTGAACCTTGACTTGGAGTTGGCCAGGACAGAGCTGCAAAAGGTCAGAGACGGCGCCGCTGGTAAGACGAGTTTGTCGACTGGTCAGTTTTAGGCTTGAGTACCCTTCTGCTATTTCTGAATCAATCATCATTTCTTTGTAGAAAAACTAAGAGAAGCTCTGGCGAAGAAGGATCATGATTTGGCTGCTGCTCGTAAGGAGGCTGACAACAGGACCGCTCTGGCTGAACAGAAACTGGCTTCGGTCGGCCAGTTAGAAGAAGAGAATACCAAGCTGAAATCTTCTCTGAACGAAGCCAACAGGGAGTGTACACGCTGGAAGAAGGATAACCTCAACCTGGGCGAGAAGATGGAAGGCATCGCTCGCAGGAGGGATGGTCTGGAGAGCTATCTGAGGAGCCTTGCCAAGAAGTTGTTCATCAAGCTTGAAGGTGCACATTTAGTTCCGACTGATGTTTTTTTTGTGTCGACTCAGCGTATGAAAATTGACTTATTCTTGGATCATGAATGCAGAGTTTTGCCAGAACATTGAGGAGGAGACTGGGCGGATCGAACCTGGTTTGGATCCAATCAACTCTCCTGTGAAAGATGATACTGCCATGAATCTGCTCCGACAGGAATCCCGCATTGACGGTGTCGTGGACTACTTGGCTCGACTGAAGGTCGCCATGTCGCGGATTGACCCGGCACTTTGGCCAGAGGCTATGCTCCAAAATGATCTTGAGTCTCTGATGACTCGACTAAATGATATCCCAGACCGAGTGCAGGAGTGGAAGAAGTCTGCTGCTCGGTCTGGCGCTGACGTGGCTCTATCTTTGGTTCGTGTCCACTGCAAGGAGGTGCGACAAGACAAACTGGCAGCAATCAAGGTCGCCAACACCGAGAAACATGACTTCCAAACTTTTATGGAGACTTTCATCGCTGCAGCCACTCGGATAGCCGACGGCGTCGACCTGGATGAATTCGTCGAGCCTGCCAGCCCTCCTCCCGCGGAGTGAACAAACTCTTATGTCCCACCTTAAATTTGCCTCGGAATGCCGAGTGGTTTTTGTAAACGTTAAACTATTTCGGGCTGCATGCCCGAGTACTTCGATCTGTGATCTGGAACCTTTAGGATTTATCTGAACTTGGTTTACCGTTGAATATCTTCATGAATCTCCTACTGAGTGAACCCATTCTTCATTTGAGACAACTTTTGTATTCGCAGCGTCCGAAGGAGAGGGAAGCAGTCGACCCGTGTCTTGTCTCCCTTGCGGGTCGGCGACGGAGTGCGCGTCGTATTTGTGGCGAAGCTCTCCAGGGGGAAGGCGGCGGTCGACCCACACCTTGTTACTGCAGAGCAGGACGGAGCACACATTGTATTTGTGGCGAAGCTCCCCAGGAGAAGGTGGCAGTCGACCTGCCCCTCGTCGTCCTTGAGGATTGAGATGTGTTTCATACTTAGGCGAGTTCTGGACTGCAGCTAAGCCTCCAAGTGGGAGGCTGGCTCACCACTCGGTAGGATTTTCAGATACTTAGGCGAGTACTGGACTGCAGCTAAGCCCCCGAGTGGGAGGATTGCTCTCCACTCGGTAGGATTTTTTCAAACTTAGGCGAGTGTCGGACTGCAGCTAAGTCCCAAGTGGGAGAGCTTAGGCGAGTACTGGACTGCAGCTAAGCCCCCGAGTGGGAGGATTGCTCTCCACTCGGTAGGATTTTTTCAAACTTAGGCGAGTGCCGGACTGTAGCTAAGTCTCCAAGTGGGAGAACTTAGGCGAGTGCTGGACTGCAGCTAAGCCCCGAGTGGGAGGATTGCTCTCCACCCGGTGGGATTTTTTCAAACTTAGGCGAGTGCCGGACTGCAGCTAAGTCTCCATGTGGGAGAACTTAGGCGAGTAATGGACTGCAGCTAAGCCCCCGAGTGGGAGGATTGCTCTCCACTCGGTAGGATTTTTTCAAACATAGGCGAGTGTCGGACTGCAGCTAAGTCTCCAAGTGGGAGAACTTAGGCGAGTACTGGACTGCAGCTAAGCCCCCGAGTGGGAGGATTGCTCACCACTCGGTAGGATTTTTTCAAACTTAGGCGAGTGCCGGACTGCAGCTAAGTCTCCAAGTGGGAGAACTTAGGCGAGTACTGGACTGCAGCTAAGCCCCCAAGTGGGAGGATTGCTCTCCACTCGGTAGGATTTTTTAAATACTTAGGCGAAACGGATTCGTAGCTAAGCCCCCGAGTGGGAGGATTGCTCTCCACTCAGTAGGATTTTTTAAATACTTAGGCGAAACGGATTCGCAGCTAAGCCCCCGAGTGGGAGGCTGGCTCGCCACTCGGTAGGAAATTGATTTTACAAACTTACGCAAAGCGGATTCGCAGCTAAGCCACCCACTGGGGGATTTCTCACGCAAACAAAAACAATAATAATCACTGGGAAAATTATAACGCTCTTGTCTTTGAAAAATAAACTACAGGAGTTTTTCTTATTACATCTCATCCGAGTGAGAATTCAAGTATAAAAGGGGCAGAGGAGCTCCGCATTCCAGGCTCGCGGCTCATCAATCTGGCGATCGACATTGTAGAGGTGGTATGCTCCATTGTGGAGGACTCTGGTGACCATGAAGGGGCCTTCCCAAGTAGGAGCGAGTTTGTGTGGTTTCTGCTGATCCACTCGGAGGACTACGTCTCCTTCTTGGAAGGCTCGACTCTTCACGTTTTTGGCATGGAATCAACGCAAGTCTTGCTGATAGATGGTCGATCGGATCATGGCCATTTCTCTTTCTTCTTCTAGGAGGTCGACTACGTCCTGCCGGGCTTGTTCTGCTTCATCTTCAGAGTAGAGCTCGACTCGGGGAGCATTGAAGCAGGTCACTCGGCAAGACTGCCTCGGCTCCGTAGACCAGAAAGAATGGGGTTCTTCCGGTCGATCGGTTCGGGGTTGTCCTCAATCCCCAAAGGACTGATGGAATCTCGTCAACTCATGCACCTGCTGCGTGCTTGAGATCGCGCATCAATCCTGGCTTCAGTCCTTTGAGAATGAGGTCGTTTGCCCTTTCTGCTTGGCCATTCGACTGGGGGTGAGCGATCGAAGCATAGTCGACTCGGATACCCTGAGAGGCGCAAAAGGCCCTGAATTTGTCAGAATCGAAGTTTGACCCATTGTCGGTGATGATGTTGTGCGGAACTCCATATCTGAATATCAACCCTCTGACAAAACTGATAGCAGTGCAAGCGTCAAGATTCTTGATAGGCTTGGCTTCAATCCATTTGGTGAACTTGTCGACTGCTACTAGCACATGAGTGAAGCCGCTCCTGCCCGTTCTGAGCGGTCCAACCATGTCCAGCCCCCAAACAGAGAAGGGTCAAACGAGTGGAATGGTTTTCAGGGCTGACGCGGGCTTGTGCGACATATTGGAGTAATACTGACATCCTTCACACTTGTCGACTATTTCTTTTGCCATTTCATTGGCTCTTGGCCTGTAAAATCCCACTCGGTATGCTTTAGCCACAATGGTCCGAGAGGACGCATGATGACCACAGGTCCCCGAGTGGATATCATCAAGGATCATCTGACCTTCTTCTGGTGTAATACATTTCTGGCTGACCCCAATCACGCTTTCTTTATATAACTGTCCCTTTATGACTGTAAAGGCCTTGGATCGATGGACGATCTGTTGAGCCTCTTCTTCGTCCTCTGGGAGTTCTTTCCTTAGGATGTACGCGATGTACAGTACTGTCCAGACGGGAGTGATGGCCAAGACTTCCATGATCAGGTCGACCACAGCTGGAATTTCAACTTCAGTCGGATCCATGGCACTTTTCGGCTGCGGGGCCTCTTCAGTGAAGGGATCCTCCTGAACTGATGGTGTGTGGATGTGTTCCAAAAACACATTGCTGGGAATGGCTTCTATTTTGGAACCTATTTTTGCCAAATCATCAGCTGCTTGATTTTTCAGTCGGGATACATGATGAAGCTCTAACCCCTCGAATTTCTTCTCCAGCTTTCTCACTGCATTGCAATAACCAGTCATGGCTAGACTTCTGACGTCTCATTCCTTCATCACCTGATTAACCACCAAATCTAAGTCGCCATAGACCATGAGGCGATGGACGCCGAGTGAAATGGCCATGCGCAACCCATATAAAAGTGCTTCATATTCTGCCTCGTTATTGGAGGAATCAAAGTGGATTTGAAGAACATATCTGAGTTTATCTCCTCTGGGGGAGACCAACACTACTCCGACAACGGAACCATTCAGCATCTTGGAGCCGTCGAAGAACATAGTCCAATGCTCCCAGTGAACCTGAGTCGGCAGCTGCTGTTCAATCCACTCGGCGACGAAAACTGCGATTGCCTGGGACTTGATAACTTTCTTTGCCTCAAACTTGATATCTAGGGGAAGGAGTTCAATCGCCCATTTTGCCACTCGACCAGTTGCATCCCTGTTATGCGGGATTTCTGACAATGGAGCGTCGCTGATGATTGTAATGGAATGATCAGAGAAGTAGTGAGCAACTTTCTTTGTGGTCATATAAATCCCGTATACAAGCTTCTGATAGTGAGGGTATCTTTGCTTCGATGGGGTCAAGACTTCAGAAATATAATATACTGGGCGCTGAACTTTGAAGGTTTTCCCTTCTTCTTCCCGCTCAGCGACAGTAAGCACCGTACCAACGACTTGTCTTGTGGCTGCAATGTAAAGCAGCAAAGGCTCCTTGCTGATTGGGGCAGCAAGCACCGGCTGGGTGGAGAGCAGAGCTTTTAGCTCTGCAAACGCTGCATCAGCTTCAGGAGTCCACTCAAACTTGTCAGACTTCTTCATCAATCGGTAAAGAGGCAATGCCTTTTCACCGAGACGAGATATGAATCGACTTAGGGCGGACAAGCAACCAGTAAGCTTCTGGACGTCGTGCACTCGCACAGGACTTTTCATTCGGAGTATAGTGCCAACTTTTTCTGGATTGGCGTCGATTCCCCGTTCGGAAACGAGAAAACCGAGTAATTTTCCGCCAGGAACTCCAAATGTACACTTTGATGGATTAAGCTTGATATCATACCTCCTGAGGTTGGCAAAGGTTTCAGCAAGGTCAGTCAGCAGGTCGGAACCCTTCCATGACTTGACCACAATATCGTCCATGTATACTTCCACATTCCGATTGATTTGAGTGAGTAAACACTTCTAAATCATCCTCATGAATGTGGCTCCGGCATTCTCGAGGCCGAACGGCATGGTAACATAACAGAATCACCCGAATGGAGTGATGAAAGCTGTCTTGATCTTGTCAGGTCCATACAGACGGATCTGATGGTACCCGAAATAGGCGTCTAAAAAAGACAGTCGCTCACATCCCGCAGTCGAGTCGACTATCTGATCGATGCGGGGGAGAGGAAAATGATCTTTCGGGCAGGCCCGATTGATATGTTTAAAGTCAATGCACATGCGAAGTGACTTGTCCTTCTTGGGGACCATGACAACATTGGCGAGCCACTCGGAGTGGAAGATTTCTCGGATGAACTCCGCTGCTAAGAGCCGAGCCACCTCCTCGCCAATGGCCTTTCTTTTCTGGACGGCGGACCGTCGGAGATGTTCCTTGACAGGTTTTACCTTTGAGTCGACTCTTAGGCAGTGCTCAGCCAGCCCCGTGGGAACACCCGGCATGTCAGAAGGCTTCCATGCGAAAATGTCCCAGTTCTCACGGAGGAACTGGATGAGCGCTTCTTCCTATTTGGAGTCGAGTGTTGTCGAGATATGAGTTGGAGCAGCGCTGGGGTCGGTCAGGTGGATGTGAGCTGTCTTCGTATCGCCAGTCGACTGAAAAGCTGATTCTGTAGCGGGCTTCTTGGCTCGCAACAAATCACTCGGGTCTGCAGTCTTCTGGTATTCCTGTAACTCCACCACTGCCATCTGAGCATCGGCGATCTTCGAACCTTTCTGAAAACATTCTTCCTCTTTCTTCTGATTGCCCGTAATAGTGATCACACCTTTGGGGCCAGGCATCTTCAATTTGAGATACACATAACATGGTCGGGCCATGAAGCGTGCATAAGCCGGCCTGCCCAAAATAGCGTGGTAGGCACTCTGGAAGTCTACAACTTCAAATGTCAACTTTTCCTTGCGGTAATTCTTGGAATCACTGAAAACCACATCAAGAGCAATCTGGCCGAGTGATTCAGCCTTCTTCCCAGGAATGACTCCATGGAAACTCATGTTGCTGGCACTGAGTCTAGACATCAGAATGCCCATCCCTTTCAACGTCTCAGCATATAATATGTTCAAACCACTGCCCCCATCCATCAAGACTTTGGTCAGTCGAGTGCTTTCAACAACTGGGTCGACCACCAAAGCTTGCCTCCCAGGGGTGGCGATGTGCGTTGGGTGATCGGACCAGTCGAATGTTGTGGCAATTTGAGACCACTTCAGATAATTGGGTGTCGCCGGAGCAACCATATTCACCTCTCGGTTGATAACTTTCAGTCGACTTTTGCTTTCAACATCAGCAAAAATCATCAGGGTGGAATTGACCTGGGGATATCCATCATCACTATCCTCCTTGTCCTCAACTTTGTCCGACTCCTTTTCCTTATATTTGAGTTGCTTGCCCTGGAACTGCTCGATCAAGAGTCGACATTGTCGAGTGGTATGTTTCGGGTAAATGAAATTACCCTCTTCATCTTTCTTTGTGTGGATGTGACACGGCAAATCCAACACATCATTTCCGTCTTGGTCTTTAACTTTCTTGGGGTTCCAAGGCCCTTTGGGTTTCCCCTTAAATTTTCCTTGAGCCATAGCCAAGGCTTCCCCAGGACCAGCTGGCTCGGCTTTCCGCTTCTATTTCCGATTGGAATTTCCTCCGGCTTCTTGAGCGACTGGCTTGAGCTTGCCACTCCTGAGTCGATCCTCATCTTCACCATTAGCGTACTTGGTGGCAATCTCCATCATCCGATTCAGAGACATATCTCCGATTCGACCGAACTTCAGATTCAGTTCTCTGTACTTAACGCCTTCTCTGAAGGCACAAACTGCTTGGTGGTCGAGCACATTCTCATCTGTGTGATGCAACGTGATCCACCTCTGGATGTAATCCCTCAAAGTTTCATTCGGCTTCTGCACACAAGACCGCAGTTCCGTCAGCCCTGTCGGTCGTTTGCATGTTCCCTCAAATGTGGTGACAAACACTCAGGCGAGGTCTTCCCAAGTGTAAATGCTGCTGGGTGCCAACTGATTCAGCCAGGCTCTGGCCGAGCCCTCCAACATGAGAGGCAGATGCTTCATGGCCACTTCATCATTGTCACCGCAATCTGGACGGCCACTCGGTAGTCTTCAAGCCAAGTATCGGGTTTGGACTCACCAGTGAACTTGCTGACTCCAGTCGCCAACCTGAAGTTGGGAGGGATCACAGCTGCCCTGATGGCTCTGCTAAAGCACTCTGGCCCCGAAACGTGTACTCTGCCGCTGGTAGGTGCATCTCTGTCGTGACCTTCCCGGTGAGCTCTGTTCCTGTCGACCAAACCTTGAACGAGAATGGATCTCGCATCAAAGCCTGGTTCCCTGGGGTCGACTGGAATCCTTGGCCCAACACTATGAGGGAGCCTGTCATCTTGCCGTCGAGGCGCATACGACCCGCTCCTCGTGGGAGGGGTGGGCACTCAACGTCGATCATCATGATCCAATCGGTGATCATACTGCTCATGGTTCCCGTATGGATTACGTCGGTCTCCACGTCCCTCACGCCTCGGGGGTGATCTCGGGCTATGGGTCGACTGGACTGTGTCTGCAGCAACGGATCTGCTATGAATCCTGTTTCGCGACTGAGAAACAGCGGAATTCTGGTCTCCTGCTGCCCGGAGTAACGCTCTGATCTGCAGCAAGCCTCTGCCAGCCTCCGACTAGGAAGGCTGAATCGACTCTGCTATGCGGGCTGCAGCTGCTAAATTCTGAATCGGAGTTCGATATACCTGCGGGGGCGGGAAGAGCTGACGTCGACTGGATTCGGGAACCTGTTATTGCGCACGCTCGTCGAGTGCTCGCTGGAGGTTCTCTAGTCGAGTGCGCTCGGCCAAGTTTGCCAGGCGCGCGTCTTCCAAGGCACGAGCCTCGGGGGTTTCTCCAACGATAGGAGTGTGCAGTGCATCCATGTTCCGGCAGCGAAGTTCTTCTCTCTGCAGCGACGTGAGAGGCTCGGGAAGATACTCTTCATTGGGACGCGACGGGTCACCTCCACCCGCGCCTCCGTCGCTGCGGGTAAAACCGGGAGGACTGGGCGGTCCATCGACCATCAGAACCTCCGCCGCCGGATCGCTGCTGTCACACTCGGATGCGGTCTCTGCGGAGCCAGTCGACAGGTCGAACAGGCCGTAGAGGGATTCGTCGGGCTCGATCGCCACGACTTGAGGGGTGGCTGACTGGCGTGCCACCACGTGTCTCACCCATCGCTGAAGTCTCGACCGACCGGAGCGCCTGCGCCGGCGGGAAACAGGGAGGGAGGACAACACAGGAGCCGACCGATAGGGGGTCAACGGTTGCCGCGGGAGAATGCCGCGGACGCACGCGCTAAAGTGCGTTGCCCCGCGGACAGGGAGTGCGTCCACATCGAGCGGAGCCTCCTGAAGCCACGCGGAGTCGTCGGCGATGAACGTGAATGCGCCGAGACGGATCTCGCGGCCCTCCACCAAAACTCCGTCGAAAACCATGATGATTCGAGTCGGAAAAGATCGCAACTCCTCCAACAAAACGCTAAAACACCGGCCCCACAGTGGGCGCCAACTGTCGTGGTTCTAAATCTGACAGTGATGTAGGGGGGTAGGTATGGAGAGGCAAGATCTTAGCTATGGAGAAGTTGTACACACGCAAGGTTTACGAGTTCAGGCCCTTCTTAGAGGAAGTAATAGCCCTACGTCTCGGAGCCCGGAGGCGGTCGACTGGATTATGCGTGTATGAATTACAGGGGTGTGAACCCTTGTCTCGGAGGAGGGGGTGGCTTATATAGAGTGCGTCAGGACCCCGGCCAACCCACATTACAAAGGGTTCGATGTACATTAAGGCAGGGCGTTACTAGTAACGCTAGTAATAAAGTGCTATGATGACCATAAAAGCTACTTAATGACTGACCGTTAGCATGCAGAGTGACTTTGGGTCTCTTGGCTGTCGAGTGGTTGGATCTTGGTCGAGTGATTGCTTCTTGGTCGAGTGTCTTCGAGTCTGTCGAGTGGAACACCTCCAAGTCGATTGAAAGGTGATTTGTTCTAGAGATGTCCTCGGGTAGGGCAGTTAGGACAGGTCCATGACCCTACCCTAGGTACATAGCTTCATCAATAGCTACCTGAAGGAGCATGCATGCGAGAGAGATGGGAGTGAAAGGAGTGAACAAAAAAGGGATTCAAATATTTGAATTCGAGATGATGATACATGTAATCCATACTCGAACCAAAATTGATCTATCAAACATGCATACTCATATGAATTCATGCACATCTATGTTATTTAATATGTAGATATTACTGTTCCATACATTTTAGTAGAACATAATTGAGTTGGCACGGTAAACGTGCACTCTGGAAAATTTGAACGAAGCGAGGAAAGTCGCAGTAACCGCCCGAAACCAAAATCTGCGAGATGGAAATCACTACTGCCTACCCCTGCCACGCAAAGCCTATGTGCTGGATTTCTATATGTTTCAACAGGGGTAGGTTTGTAATTTCACCCAAACGTGACGTAACCGCCTCTCACCCGGATTCATACATGGTGGGCGCCAAAACACAGTGTGTCCTCGGCCGAAATCGACTCCCTCCCAAATTCATATTCATACACGGTGGGCGCCAAAAACAAACTCTCGTTGGCAAATATTCGGTGTATGCGAGATTAGCGTCCTATCCCCAACCGACTAATGTTGCTGTGATGTAGTACAAATTTGAAACGGGGGCTCAGTTTGTAATTTTCCTCGCATTTGAGACAAGCGCGCCCTGAATACATGGTTCCCCCTTCCTCTCTACCTCCCTTTTCCCCACTCGTACTCCGTAGGTGCCAAAACACCCTCTCCACCCCACACTCCTCCGTCCGCCGCCGTCAGCCACCCCATCCACCGCCGTCCTCCTCCACCATGCCGGAGGTGATACCCCGATGCCGCTGTCCATTACAAGAGATCGACCTCCCTCATCCACGGCTTCGGACCGGGATCCTTGCATCCCGTCCTCTCGCTTCATCCCATCGTCCACCTTGTTGGCGCCGCTCCTACGACCGTCTCGTCCACCGCACCCCGCCGCCACCATCTACCCTCCTAGATCTGCTTCACGCCTCAGACAGCCATCGCTACCGCAGCACCGTCAAATTCTTAGTAGATGCGTACACGGCACCGCACCAGAGGCGGTACTCTTTCGTATCTGCTCAATTTATTTATCGCAGCAAGAAAATAGATCGCCACTGCTTTACTCTGATTTCTTGTCTTGGTTGCGGAGTTGCCTTTGTCCGGTTTGCACCTCCAGATCAGCCATGGCACGCTCAACACTATACTCCCAATGCTTATGGTTTTCCCCTTTTATATTCCACACTAGTTAAATCACAGTAGACTAAATTTCAAAATTGGGTCAGTCGATTTTTCAGAGCTCACCGGAGTTCGCCGGTGTAATTGAAGGGGCTCGGGTGGTTGTGGGGCCTCGCCGAACAAAGAAAACTCGACGCGGGTGGGGGTTGGGGCGGGGGTGGGGATGGGGTGCGGAGGAACACAGGCGGTGGGGGCCGGTGGTCCGGCCGGCGGCCCGTGCAGTGTTTTGTATGGGAAGAATCAGAGACGAGGAAGAAGAAGGGTTAGGAGACGTAGGATCTTCATCCAACCGCCTGAAATGGTCGAGAGACAGCTGGGAGTTGCATTCTTAATGCGCTCTGGTTCATCATGTGTGGGCACTGCGCAAGCAACATTTTATTATCCAAAATCTGCTTGCTCTTCTTTACCATGTTCCTCTTCCGTTCTTCTTTAATATGTACTCTCTTCGTTCCTAAATACAAGTCTTTGTATAGATTCCACCATGGACTACATATGGAGCAAAATGAGTGAATCTACACTCTAAAATGTATCTGGATACATCTGTATGTGATCCATAGTGGAAATCTCTACCAAGACTTATATTTTGGAACGGAGGGAGTATGATAGTAGTACAGTATGTTCCTTGTACTGAAGATGAGCAGGGACATTTGCAGTGTAGAGGTCTATACGGTCGGTTGTGATGGACACTTTGAGCCTCTTTGATTTGTAGGATCTTGTAAACATAGAAATAGGATTTGTAGTGGCCTGCCCACTTGAATCCTATAAGAATAGCAAGGAAATGCGGGGAGCTGTCACTAATAGAAAAAGGGTCAACGTGAAGCACATTAATGCCGGTTTGTATTTGAGCCGGCACTAATGTATACATTAGTGCCGGTTCCAATGGCTAGCCGGGACGCTTTCATTAGTACCGGTTCGTGGCGAACCTTTAGCATTGGTTCGTGCCATGAACTGGTACTAATGAGAGTGGTGGCAGGATGTTGTCAGACTGGGGCCCCTCCAGCCCCTTTAGTACCGGTTCTTGGCACAAACCGGTACTAAAGGTCGTCCTACATAAACCCTTCGTCCACCCGAGCTCGCTCTGTTCTTCCCCTTTCCCCTCTCCTCTCTGTTCTTCCCCTCTTCCTCTCGATCTCATCACACATTTTGCCCAAAATTTGTCAAGATTTGAAGGTCCCCATCCATTCAAATGATCACAAAGGTTAGCAACTTTGTCCTTTCATCTCTCATTGCTAGATTAGCTCTTGCAATGCTTTATATAGTGATTAATTTGTGAGTTTAGTAATTTGGGAGGATATAAATATATGTGCTAGTATTTGATTTATATGCAATTTGAGGTCAAAAATAACACTTGGTTTGCATATGTAGGTGTGGTTTACTTAGTGCCTTCTAAATCTCCGTCGTAACCACCGTCGATCGCCCGCAACGTCCCGTCACCGGCACCACCTTGTGGTGAGCCTCTTGTTCATGAAATTTTATATAAAAATTGATGTTTGTGTGATTTGGGTATATAGTTACTCGTATAATTATCTTACCCGTACGTTGTTTGTTATACATATAGTGCCATGGTTTTGATATCCGTCCCCGTCGGCCCTCGTCCTTGTTATGATTCGGATGTGGTATATATATTCTCTTTTAAAACTAGTTGCATTTCGTGTTTATGACAAATTATGCCCATCAAGTTGACATAGATATTTGTATGTAGGAGGTAGTTGAACCGGAAATTCCAACCGACCCTATTGTCGAGAGGTTAAATTTAGTTGAAAGAGAAAACGAGAATTTGAAGGAAAAATTGAAAAGAATTGAGGGGGAGAAGATGGAATTGGAGTTGCATGTTGCCGATGTCGTCGATGATCACAAGATCAAGATGGAGAAAATACGCTTGAAGATTAGAAAGATTAGAAACTATGCCATCGATAGTGAGGCTTGGTATCATTATGCTGTTGGATCCATTGTTACCTTAGTTGCGATCTTGATCGTATTCGTTGTTGCATTTAAATTCTTTAGCTAGAGAGTTATTTGTTTGTTGCATTTAAGTGTTGTATGAACTTTATGTATGAACTTGTATTAATTTGGTCTATTCGGTGTTGTGTAATGAAGATGAGCCGGCAATGGATGTACGATGACCGATGCTCTCCCCAGTTCGTTGAGGGCGTGCATACTTTTCTGCTTGCGGCTGAGGCAAACAAGCGGGCGGATGGTTTTATGCCTTGTCCATGTGCTCGCTGTAAGAATGGTCACAATTACTCTACGTCAAGAACCATTCACGTCCACCTGTTTAAGTCCGGTTTCATGCCCCACTATAATGTTTGGACCAAGCACGGAGAAAGAGGGGTTATGATGGAAGACAATGAAGAAGAAGAGGATGATGACAGCTATCCTGGCCATGGGTTCCCTGAATACGATGATACAACAATGGGGGAAGAAGCTGAGCCGGCAATGCGGGAAGAAGCTGAAGAAGAGGCATCAGATGAGCCCGTTGATGATCTAGGTCGGGCCATTGCCGATGCAAAGAGAAACTGCGCAAGTGATTTGGAGAAGAAGAAGTTGCAGCGCATGTTAGAGGATCACAAAAAATTGTTGTACCCGAATTGCGTAGGTGACAAGAAAAAGCTGGGCACCACACTGGAATTGCTGCAATGGAAGGCAGAGAATGGTGTATCTCACAAGGGATTTGGAAAGTTGCTGGTAATGATAAAGGATATGCTTCCAAAGGACAACGAATTGCCCGAGAGTACGTACGAAGCAAAGAAGGCTGTCTGCCCTCTAGGGTTAGAGGTGCAGAAGATACATGCATGCCCTAATGATTGCATCCTCTACCGCGGTGAGTACGAGGATTTGAACGCTTGCCCGGTATGTGGTGCATTGCGCTATAAGATCAGCCGCGATGACCCTGGTGATGTCGAGGGCGAGCGCCCTAGGAAGAAGATTCCTGCCAAGGTGATGTGGTATGCTCCTATAATACCACGGTTGAAACGTTTGTTCCAAAACAAAGAGCATGCCAAGGCAATGCGATGGCACAGAGAAGACCGTAAGAAAGACGGAAAGTTGAGAGTACCCGCTGATGAGTCACAGTGGAGAAAAATCGAAAGAAAGTATGGGAAGGAGTTTGCAGATGACGCAAGGAGCGTATGGTTTGGTCTAAGCATAGATGGCATTAATCCTTTTGGGGAGCAGAGCAGCAACCATAGCACCTGGCCTGTGACTCTATGTTTGTATAACCTTCCTCCTTGGTTGTGCATGAAGCGGAAGCTCATTATGATGCCAGTGCTCATCCAAGGCCCTAAGCAACCCGGCAACGACATTGATGTCTACCTAAGGACATTAGTTGAAGAACTCTTACAACTGTGGAATGGAACAGGTGTACGTGCGTGGGATGAGCACATGGGGGAAGAATTTGACCTAAAGGCGTTGCTGTTCGTGACCATCAATGATTGGCCTGCTCTTAGTAACCTTTCAGGACAGACAAACAAGGGATACCACGCATGCACGCACTGTTTGGACGATACCGACAGTATATATTTGGCTAATTGTAAGAAGAATGTGTACCTGGGACATCATCGATTTCTTCCGAGCAGGCATCCCGTAAGAAAGAAAGGCAAGCATTTCAAAGGTGAGGCGGATCACCGAACGAAGCCTCGCCACCGTACTAGTGCTGATGTACATGATATGGTCAAGGGTTTGAAGGTGGTCTTTGGAAAGGGTCCTGGTGGACAACCTGTTCCAAATGACGCTGACGGACGCGCACCCATGTGGAAGAAGAAATCTATATTTTGGGACCTGCCCTATTGGAAAGACCTAGAGGTCCGCTCCGCAATCGACGTGATGCACGTGACGAAGAATCTTTGTGTGACCTTGCTTGGCTTCTTGGGCGTGTATGGGAAGACAAAAGATACACCTGAGGCACGAGAGGACCAGCAACGTATGCACGGAAAAGACGGCATACATCAGGGTCATGCAAGCTACGCTCTTACCAAAGAAGAGAAGGAAATCTTCTTTGAATGCTTGCTCAGTATTAAGGAATCGTCTGGCTTCTCGTCGAATATAAAGGGAATAATAAACATGGCAGAGAAAAAATTCCAGAACCTAAAGTCTCATGACTGCCACGTGATTATGACGCAGCTGCTTCCAGTTGCATTGAGGGGGCTTCTACCGGAAAACGTTCGATTAGCCATTGTGAAGCTATGTGCATTTCTCAATGCAGTCTCTCAGAAGGTAATCGATCCAGAAATCATACCAAGGTTAGAGAATGATTTGGTGCAATGTCTTGTCAGTTTCGAGTTGGTGTTCCCACCATCCTTCTTCAACATCATGACGCACGTCCTAGTTCACCTATGCGAAGAGATTAACGTTTTGGGTCCTGTATTTCTACACAATATGTTCCCCTTTGAGAGGTTCATGGGAGTCTTAAAGAAATATGTTCATAACCGTGCTAGGCCAGAAGGAAGCATCTCCAAGGGCCGTCAAAATGAGGAGGTCATTGATTTTTGTATTGACTTTATTCCTGACCTTAAGCCGATTGGTGTTCCTGAATCGCGGCATAAGGGCAGACTGGATGGAAAAGGCACGCTAGGAGGGGAACAAATAATATGTATGGACGGACATTCTCTCACTGAAGCACACTACACAGTTCTACAGAATTCCGCCTTGGTGGCTCCGTATATGGATGAACACAAGAATTTGCTACGCTCCAAACACCCAGAGCGGTCTGATGACTGGGTTACACGTGAACAAACCAGGAGTTTCGCCAGCTGGTTGCAGACACGTACCATGCATGACACCTCTATTGAAGATGACCTGTACTTGCTGTCCCAGTTACCATCTTCGAATATAATGACTTTTAAAGGGTACGAGATAAATGGTAATACATTTTACACGATTGCCCAAGATAAGAAGAGCACCAACCAAAACAGTGGTGTCCGCTTTGATGCAGAAACCAAGACGGGAAAGGAAAGATATTATGGTTATATACAGGACATATGGGAACTTGACTATCGATGTGGTTTGAAGGTCCCTTTGTTTCGGTGCAAATGGTCCAATATGACACGAGGCGGGGTAACGGAAGACCCGCAGTACGGAATGACAACAGTGGATCTCAACAATCTTGCGTATGCAGACGAACATTCGTCCTAGCCAATGATGTGACACAGGTTTTCTATGTGAAGGACATGTCTACCAAGCCAAGAAAAAGAAAAGATAAGGAAGCAAATGCATCGTACAATGAGCCAAAGCGGCACATAGTTCTTTCTGGGAAGAGAAACATCATGGGAGTTGATGACAAGACAGACAAGTCAGAAGATTATGAAATGTTTGATGAAATTGCTCCATTCACAGTGAATATTGACCCGAGCATCCCGTTAAATGATGAAGATTTTCCATGGTTACGGCGCAAAGGGACACACGCGAAGAAAAAGTTTCACACCCAAAGATCTGGGATGTGATCGGCTTCACTATCATCACTTTCTTCTGTGTTTCACACCCAGAAGGGAATCTCTGTAATAGTTAGGGTAGTTAATTATGTGTTTTGGAATTTGAAACGCGAAGAAATTTTATGTGCAAACAAATTCTTTCATGCCTTTACTGATTTTTAAAGTTAAGTTATTTAATAACTAGTGATTCACACTAATTTCAAATAATTCAAAATTTAAACTATTCAAATGTGAAAACTACGGGCACTAACAGAAAGTTTGTAATTTTTTGTACCTAAAGCAAAAATATTCACAAAGAAACTCTAAATACACAAAAAAACAACTCAAAAATAAATAAAGCAAAAAAATTAAAAAAAGCCCGCCTACTAGGCCAAAGGGGCCGGCATATGACTAGAAACCCAACCTGTTGTTGGGCCAGGATACAGGCCCATAAAGGCCCAGTAGGCCTATAGGGCAGCACAGAACATGTAGGCCCAGTAGGCCTGCTTTGGAGAGGAGCTCGAGAGAGCTACCGCACGGGGGTTTATAAACCAGTGCGGTCGCCCCTCGGCTAGCGAGGTGGGACTAAACTTGCCGCACCGCACCTGCGCCAGCGCACCCCAAAGCCACCACCCAGTACTAAAGGGGGTCGCTTCCCGCCGCTTGGCCTGGCCAAAACAGGCCTTTAGTACCGGTTGGTGGCTCCAACCGGTACTAAAGGCCCCTCCTATATAAACAACACTTATGAAAATTTCAGTTTCTCATCTGCTTCTTCTCCTCTGCACCGTCGCCCGCCGCGCCCCCCCGTACGTCTCCATCCCTCGTCGCCGCCCCCGTCACCGCCCCGTCCCCGTCGTCGCCGCCCCGTCGTCCCCGTCGTCACCGCCGCCCCGTCCCGGCCCGTCCCGGCCCGTCCCGCGTCGTCCCCGTCCCCGTCGTCGCCGCCCCGTACGTCCCCGTCGTCGTCACCGCCCCGGCCCGTACGTCCCCGTCCCTGTCCCCGTCGTCATCATCCCCGTCGTCGCCGCGCCCATCGCCGTCCCCGTCGCCCCCCCCCTCGCCTCTTGACTCGCCAGTGAGCGCACACACACACACACACACACTTGTTAGAAAATTTTCTGTTTTTTAGAAATTGTTAGAATTTTTTCTGTTTTTAAGAAATAGTTAGAATTGTTAGAATAGTTAGAAATGTTAGAATTGTTAGAATTGTTAGAAATGTTAGAATTGTTAGAAATTTTTCTATTTTTTAGTTATAGAAATAGTTATAAAAAAGTTAGAATTGTTAGAAATTTTTCTGTTTTTTAGAAATTGTTAGAAATGTTAGAATTGTTAGAATAGTTAGAAATGTTGGAATTGTTAGAAATTTTTCTGTTTTTAGTTATAGAAATAGTTATAAAAAATTTAGAATTGTTAGAAATTTTTCTTTTTTTTAGTTCTAGAAATATTAGAAATGTTATAGAAATGTTAGTTATATAGAAATGTTAGAAATTTTAGTTATCAAAATCCAATCATTAAAAAAATGTTACTTTTTGCGGGCATATAGCTAGTATTTGTTCTCGACGATGCCCGGCCCGCATCCTCGTCGTCGACCCGTCCACGACGACGTCCGACTGACCCATGTCCGGGACTGGGCTCCGCCGGGTTGGCACTGGGATGTGCTGCCTGGAGGGGCGTGCCGCTTGATGAGGAACCCAGCCCCGGGTCCCGTCGTCGACCCTGATCTCATTTGGTGGCGTTCGCGTGGGCCAGTTTCGGTGCGCAGGGAGCCGGCCCCGCCGGAGGTGGTACGTCGCCGTGTCAGGGAGGAGGACGAGCACGTCCATCGCTACATGGTTGCGTTAGAGGGCGGCAGGTTCTCTAATACCTGGCAGTTTCTTCAGGGATCTCACTTTAGCTATGATCCTGTGAGGGTTCCTTCTCTTTGGGTGTCCACCACCCGCGCCGCAGGAACCGCGAGTGTCCTAGATTCTTCTGTAGTATTCGATCTTTATTAGCTACCTAGCCAGTGATGTACTCGATATATAATATTCAAGACGATGTATTCGAGATTATATCTATCATTCGAGACGATGTATTCGAGATTATATCTATTATTCGAGACGATGTATTCGAGATTATATCTATTATTCGAGACGATGTATTCGAGATTATATCTATTATTCGAGACGATGTATTCGAGATTATATCTATTATTTGGGACGATGTATTCAAGATTATATCTATTATTCGAGACGATGTATTCGAGATTATATCTATTATTCGAGACAATGTATTCGAGATTATATCTATTATTCGAGACGATGTAATTTGAATACTAAATTGTTTTATATTTCTTTTGGCATAGTTAAATAAAAGCTATGGCGGACAATACCAACAGAGAGGGAGAAAAGACCATGTTCGATATAATACGCGGGCCAGATGATGATCAGAATGAAGAAGATTATGACGGCTCCAAATTTCTAAACAACACCGGAGAGGGTGATATGATATTCGATCGCGACGACCGAATTGATGAAGTCATGAACTACGATATGACAACACCGGAGAGGTATATATATTTATATAAGCAGGCATCTGGTGATCATCACATGTTTTAAATGAGTTGAAGATATATTAACGAATCGATCTTTCTTCTTTCAGCCATCCGGACCGAGCAAATCTTCAGGCAAAAGGACGAAACGAGGCCCGAACAAAAAGTTGAAGGAGGGATTAAAGTATAATATCGAGGCAATCAAACGTAATGGTGAACCATTAGCGCCTAAGAAGATTGCGGACAAGTTCGTTCGTCAGTGCGCAGTTCTTGTGAAGGGCCAACTCCCGATCTCCCTTCAAGAATGGAGAAAGCCAGCAAAGCCACGTCCAGATCTTACTTTTGTCGACGACAGACAAAAAAGTCTGCTTTGGGATACTCTCATGGAACATTTCACCTTACCAGATCATTTCACAGAAGCAGATGTGCAGAAAGTCAAGGACGCTGCTCTTAGGAAGATGGCGGTTGCATTCAAGAACCACAAGAATCGTGAATGGGACAAGTGCGTCAAGGGAGGAAGGAAGACTCCAGTATTCGAGGGAACACTAGAGAATCAAAGTGCTCATTGGGACGATTTTGTGAAATTCAAGGATTCAGAATTATCTAAGGAACAGTCAAGAATAAACAAGGCCAATGCCGCAAAAAAGGATAAGTTCCATAAGTTGGGGCCAGGTGGCTATGCGGTGGGAATGCCTAAGTGGGATAAGTCTGAGAACGAGATGCTAGATGCAAGTGTCACTCCAGAAACATTGAGCTGGCCCCCCAGGTGCAGGACTTGGTTCTATGCGCATGGGGGGGAGTTGGACCCGAAGACAGGCAAAGTTTCCAAGAAGGCATGTCCGGACGGAGCCAAAGATAAGCTACTTGTTGCAATAGAAGAGGCTCGGTCCGGGTTGTTCGAGCCCAACAGAGAGAACGACGAGCTTACGCGTGCCCTAGGAAATCCTGAACACCCGGGAAGAACACGAGGCATGGGCGCTATTCCGTGGTATGAGGGGTTTTCGGACTGGAACGCCGACTATAGAACCCGTGCAAGAAAGAAGGTTGCGGAGGAGAAGAAGAGGAAGATGGAGGAGGAGTAGAGGAAGCTCGACTATGAACGCCTTCAAGGCCCAGAATCAGCACACGCGGACTTGGAAATCAAATTCTAGCGGCAGCAGGAGCAGATCGACTCACTTAGCCAGTAAAGGGGGTCTCAGCAGCTGCAGCAACTAGCGGATGATCCAGCATTGAATACCACCGCCCCATCCATGCCGAGAAGCAGCCTGGGTTCCGCCCCGTTTGATGCAATGCTGGATAGATACCCCGTGGATGATATCGCGGAGAACACTAACTGCGAGCTACACTTCAAAATTAAGAACATATCCTTGAAGGTGGCGGACGGTGTTGCTTATACAAATTCCCCCGATGCAACCTTCCATTGCAACCCAATTCCAGCAGGCTATGCTCGTGTCGTGGTTGATGAGGTGGTGGACCAATATTCGGGGCTAGAGCTTGACATTCCTGGAGGTGACGAAGAGCACACACACTCGGAGATGCCAAACATCGTATCATCCTATGGAGAAAGGATTGCATCATCTTTCAAAGGCCACCGACACCGTGTCACCCGACTCCTCGTCGAAGTCCGCCACCGAGTCAGCAGACTCCCTCTCCTCCAAGTCCACCAACGTGTGAGGCCACTCCTCCTCCTCCAAGTCCGGCAAAGTGTCAGGCCACTCCACCTCCAAGTCCGACACAGCGTCAGACGTCCACTCCTCCTCCAAGTCCGGCACAACCTCAGGCCACTGCAAGTCCGGAACAGCTTCAGGCCACTCCTCCTCACCCAACTCAGCCCCGTCAGCCGTCTCCGCCGCCTCAGCAATCGCAGAAGAGACACCCTGCAGCTATGGTGCGTAGCGGTACGAGTCGAGGTCATAGTACATGAAGTACAGGCGGAGGCAAGCGATATAAATATGGTCCAAACCTCACTACTCCTCTTCCTGTGAGGGCTTACGACAGGACCGAGGAGCAAACCAATGCCGTAGTGCGGGCAGAAGCCGACGCCCATTTTGGACCGAAACCGCCACCGCCGCCAAGTGAGAAAGTTCCTGTGGAAGTAGTTGACCACTTCATTCGTATGGCTCAACCACCAGCTCCTAAGCCTATTGACACAGACTATGAGCGCCACATCAGGAAGTTACATCGATAACGTCTACAGAAGGAGGTGAGCTCGAGCTCGAGCAAACAACAAGCAGCTGTTAAAAAATGCGGGAAAACCGTTGCCCAGCTGGGAGAACAGGCGGCGCAATCGATCCCCCCGCTTGTTGTGCCGCCAACAACACGTGACAGTACGCGCGCCCAATATTATTGTGGCCAAACAGTTTACGTTCCCGAGGTGGGCGATGTGGTAATAACCCAGGAGCATATAATGCAGGCTGAAACTCTCAAAATCACTGTTGGACAACTCCTCGAGATCGAGGACATGCATGTGCTTAAAGAGGAGGAAATAAAATGGAAATATGCCCGGGGCCAACCTTTGGTCAAGCCAGAAGAGGTCAAGAAGCTCCCAACGAGAATGTATGAATTACATGAATGGTACATGGACATTACCAAGAGATCCGATCGGGAGTCCCTCATGGTGCAAGTCAAGAAGGATCATTACTACCATGAGAAACCTGTGACCGTTGAGTATTCTGAACTGTTTCAGTTATACAATCAATACGCACTCGACAAATCTATCGTCAGTTGCTATTGTCTGTAAGTGATTTCTTTCTGTAATTTAAGTCTCAAGCTAGCTGTAGTGATCCTTTTGATCAATCATTACCTGTAATTATCCTCACTATATTCTTTTCTGTGGTATTATGCAGGATGAAGATGTATGAAATGAGAAAAGGTGGACGCTATGGCATTGGGTTCATTGACCCAAACACCGTTAATGAATACACATGGAAAATAAACAAGCATTATGAAAAGCAGGTAGAGGACAGCATGCTAGAGTTCTTGAAGCGCCTCAAATACAATGAAGATATACTACTTCCTTATAACTTCCAGTGAGTCACACTTTCTTGTACTACAAATTCTCTGTTTTTGCCTACTAGCTAGCTACATGTTTTTGCTTACATATGCCCGCTTAATTAAGACATGCAAACGTGTGTGCATGTAGATTTCACTGGATCTTGTGTATCATTAAAGTTGACGCCGGAACAGTTCAAATACTGGACTCGCTACTCAAAGCAAATAGTGACTATAACACCTTGTTTGGGATAGCCAACAGGTAATTTCAATCATTATTAACTATATATCTCGGCCTATTTAGTTCGTCATTTCATGATATGAACTATTTAATAACCCCTTTATTCATTTTCTTTGTCGGCGGGCAGGGCTTGGGCAAGGTTCATCAGCGTCACGGAAGGCGAATGGAAACGACAGCTGAAATGGTTTCGACCAAGGTAAGTAATTAAGTAGTATTAGCTAGCTAGCTAGCTGCCATCTCTTTAATTATCATGCTTGATTAATTATTATCTGATCAAATTAAATTCCATTCTCGTAATAAAGGCCCTGAAGCAGGCGCAGGGGACTGATCTGTGTGCATTCTGCGTTTGCGAGAACTTTCGCATGATGGCGTCCGAAAGGAGCAGATCTCAAAGACAGGAATGGGTACGCTTGTCAGAACACTATTCACAATTTTTACACCATTATCGATATCTAGTCACACAACTAATACACATGCATATTGATCTCCTTCTTAACAGTTCAAAGAGGTGCGGGACAAGCTCCTAGAAACGGAGCGCGTAGAAGCACTTCAAGAGGAAATTGCGGGATTTTTGCTCGACCAGGTCATAAATCCGAAGGAAGAATACTATTACCCGCTACCGCCCCCATCGACCAGGTCATGAACCACTTCCAATTGTCATCGTGCTCCGAAGGCACCAATTAGGCTAATGCCACTGGCTCCGAAGGCAACATGCATATGTAGGAGAAATTGTATATAGCTATACATGTGTGTATGCGTGAATTAATATGGTGGTTTGTGAGACATTGATGATATATATATGATTGGTTCTACTAGAAATTCTATATATATATATATATATATATATATAACATGTACAATGTGTAGTACCGTAAAATACCAGCAAACGAAAAAGAATTAAAATGGAAAACACAAAATTAAATGAAAAAGAAATCATAAAACCAAAACCCCCCCAAACATTTTAGTACCGGTTGGTGTTACCAACCGGTACTAAAGGGCTCCCGGCCCCCGGAGCTGGCTCGTGCCACGTGGTTGCCCTTTAGCACCGGTTCGTGCTGAACCGGTACTAAAGGGGGGCCTTTAGTGACCACACTTTAGTGCCGGTTATGGAACCGGCACTAAAGGGCCTTACGAACCGGTGCTATTGCCCGGTTCTACACTAGAGTGTGTCGCCTTTGAGAGTTACACTGATATTAACAGTACCGCACCTTCACTTGAAGAGAGATGGTATCCGAAGCCTTTCTAGCCGTACCGGCAATACTAGCACATATATTCCAGCAAGTTCCACTTTGCTGATTTTACTCTGATGCTTAAGGTTTTCCCGTTATATCACTAGTGCAGAACTGGGCAATAGCACCGGTTCGTAAGGCCCTTTAGTGCCGGTTCCATAAGCGGCACTAAAGTGTGGTCACTAAAGCCCCCCCCCCCTTTAGTACCGGTTCAGCACGAACCGGGGCTAAAGGGCAACCACGTGGCACGAGCCAGCTCCGGGGGCCGGGAGCCCTTTAGTACCGGTTGGTAATACCAACCGGTACTAAAATGTTTGGGGGGTTTTTGGTTTTATGATTTCTTTTTCATTTAATTTGTGTTTTCCATTTTAATTCTTTTTCGTTTGCTGATATTTTACGGTACTACACATTGTACACGTTATATATATATATATATATATATATATATATATATATATATATATATATATATATATATAAATAGAATTTTTAGTAGAACCAATCATATATATATCATCAATGTCTCACAAACCACCATATTAATTCACACATACACACATGTATAGCTATATACAATTTCTCCTACATATGCATGTTGCCTTCGGAGCCAGTGGCATTAGCCTAATTGGTGCCTTCGGAGCACGATGACAATTGGAAGTGGTTCATGACCTGGTCGATGGGGGCGGTAGCGGGTAATAGTATTCTCCCTTCGGATTTATGACCTGGTCGAGCAAAAATCCCGCTATTTCCTCTTGAAGTGCTTCTACGCGCTCCGTTTCTAGGAGCTTATCCCGCACCTCTCTGAACTGTTAAGAAGGAGATCAATATGCATGTGTATTAGTTGTGTGACTAGATATCGACAATGGTGTAAAAATTGTGAATAGTGTTCTGACAAGCGTACACATTCTTGTTTTTGAGATCTGCTCCTTTCGGACGCCATCATGCGAATGTTCTCGCAAACGCAGAATGCACACAGATCAGTCCCCTGCGCCTGCTTCAGTGCCTTTATTACGAGAATGGAATTTAATTTGATCAGATAATAATTAATCAATCATGATAATTAAAGAGATGGCAGCTAGCTAGCTAGCTAGTACTACTTAATTACTTACCTTCGGTCGAAACCATTTCAGCTGTCGTTTCCATTCGCCTTCCGTGACGCTGATGAACCTTGCCCAAGCCCTGCCCGCCGACAAAGAAAATGAATAAAGGGGTTATTAAATAGTTCATATCATGAAATGACGAACTAAATAGGCCGAGATATATAGTTAATAATGATTGAAATTACCTGTTGACTATCCCAAACAAGATGTTATAGTCATTATTTGCTTTGAGTAGGGAGTCCAGTATTTGAACTGTTCCGGCGTCAACTTTAATGATACATAAGATCCAGTGAAATCTGCATGCACACACGTTTGCATGTCTTAATTAAACGGGCATATGTAAGCAAAAACATGTAGCTAGCTAGTAGGCAAAAACAGAGAATTTGTAGTACAAGAAAGTGTGACTCACTGGAAGTTGTAAGGAAGTAGTATATCTTCATTGTATCTGAGGCGCTTCAAGAACTCTAGCATGCTGTCCTCTACCTGTTTTTCATAATGCTTGTTTATTTTCCATGTGTATTCATTAATGGTGTTTGGGTCAATGAACCCAATGCCATAGCGTCCACCTTTTCTCATTTTATACATCTTCATCCTGCATAATACCACAGAAAAGAATATAGTGAGGATAATTACAGGTAATGATTGATCAAAAGGATCACTACAGCTAGCTTGAGACTTAAATTACAGAAAGAAATCACTTATAAACAATAGCAACTAACGATAGATTTGTCGAGTGTGTCTTGATTGTATAACTGAAACAGTTCAGAATACTCAACGGTCACATGTTTCTCATGGTAGTAATGATCCTTCTTGACTTGCACCATGAGGGACTCTCGATCGGATCTCTTGGTAATGTCCATGTACCATTCATGTAATTCATACATTCTCGTTGGGAGCTTCTTGACCTTTTTTGGCTTGACCAAAGGTTGGCCCCGGGCATATTTCCGTTTTATTTCCTCCTCTTTAAGCACAGGCATGTCCTCGATCTCGAGGAGTTGTCCAACAGTGATTTTGAGAGTTTCAGCCTGCATTATATGCTCCTGGGTTATTACCACATCGCCCACTTCGGGAACGTAAACTGTTTGGCCACAATAATATTGGGCGCGCATACTGTCACGTGTTGTTGGTGGCACAACAAGCGGGGGGATCGATTGCGTCGCCTGTTCTCCCAGCTGGGCAACGGTTTTCCCGCATTTTTTTACAACTGCTTGTTGTTTGCTCGAGCTCGAGCTCGCCTCCTTCTGTAGACGTTCACTACAAGAAATACGTTAATCCATGACGGATTTCTCGTGACGTTCTTATGATCCGTCACCATCGTTGACGGATTTGTCTGGCTCGTCATAAAAACCGTCAAGGGTTAGTGAGATGAGAACAGGCACCCTTAGGACGGACTGTCACGGATACCGTCACGATTCGACCAGCTATACACCACCCAGACCGTCATGGATGACTCGTGCTGACGTGTCATGCGTGCGACCCACACTGATTTGCTTAACTTTTCCCGACAACCCACACTGATTTGCTTAACTTTTCCCAACATTGCTTCTTTTTTAAGGAAAAAATGGACTGCTACTATGTCGTCTCGAAGTTGGGCCGCTGTAAGGTCTTTTTTACAGAAAAGCTATCTGGTTTTTAAATAAAAAAAATGAGAAGATGAGAGTGACGATCGAATTAGGGACGTACCACTTATATGCCTTGGTCGCTACCACTAGGCAATTTCTACGTTTGTGTTAAATGTCTTTCTAAGTTCTTACATACGATCAGCCGATATTTTTAGTCAGAAAAAATATAAAGAGATCGAACTGGGAATCGAACTATTTCTATGTTATTTTGCCAGGTCGGCTACAGTTCACAAACCGACCATACCTGAACGTAATTGTTTTAGTAATTTGCACGTGCAGGCAACAATAGTTTTTTTTGTGTGGAAAAATAACAATAGTTATGTCCGTCAATGTATATCGATATCAAACATTCGCGAAATCTCCTAACAAATTTATGCCAATCTTATGAATCAATAATATTGTTCCATACCCAATTATAAGAATTTTCTTCCATATTTTAATATTATTATCATTTTTTCCAATATGTTGCAAATAAAAGTTTGAGTTATCCCTAACTATCTTTTGATATTTTTATCCATTTCTAGGATATGAGCTAAAAAGACATAATGCCTTAAATATATATCTGAAATGTTTAAACCTTATTTGACATACATATACATCGAAAAGGAATTACGTCCAATAAGCACACATAAATTCATTTGAACTATAGAAAATGTTAAAACATCTAAAAAATTATTGAAACTCGTACAAAACAAAATATATGTATTATAGTACATGTAACAATTCTATAAGGGTACGCCGCATGTTTTAATTGAAAAAAGAACCGCACATGAATGGAACTCGAACCCAAGACATGATTTTTAAACGACTAGCTCCTTCCCATTGTTCAACTATGTTGTTGCTATTTGATTGAGATTTTTTTAATGAAGTATATACAACCACACTTTTAAGGCAATGGATCAAAACCAAGGACCTATAGCTTTGAAAAATCATATGTGTGATAAAGAATGTTTCATACTATTAAGAAAATGTCCAACTTATACTTTAAAAATGTTTAACATTTGTTCCAAAAATGTTCAAACATGTTTTAAAAAAAATATTCATCGTGTCTTTGAAAAGTGTTCAACATTTATCAAAAAATGTAGAATGTCTATTGTATAAAGTTGACATGTATTTGAAAAAAGGAAATGAAAAAAAGGAAAAGGAAAAAACAAGTAGGAAAAACCCCCAAAAAATCGATGAAAACCCAAAGAAAAACACATAAAACAAATAAAAGAAATAAAAGAAAATTGTGAGCTTGGGCCTGGGAATTTCAGCCTGATTGAATGGGAATATTTTTTCAATAAATAAAAGTGTATAAATTGATTTAAAGCAAAACGAAACAAACGACATCAACGAAACTTTATCAGTAAATGAAGTTGAACATGGGCAACCCAAAAAGAATACTCTAAAAGGCATCAACTTAATGATTATAGCTAGAAATCAATTTATTACCAAAATAATAACAAATGATTTAAAAAAAATACCCAAATATAATTTAGTTTTGAATTGCAGCTGCATGAAAAAGTTCACAAAATTGGTTTCAAAAATCATATTTGTGTTAGCAAGTCTATGTTTAGGCCTTATCCAAAAAAGGAAGGAATTTTAAACATGAGGGTGCCAAGACATGACCCCGACCATGGAGTTACCCCTTTTTCAATTCTGAAAAATGCAAATGGAGTTTGAAAAACATGAAATTTAGCATGGTGCCCTCATAAAGACATCCAGAGGCTATGGTAGAAATTCAAGAAGCTTTGGCAAAAGTTGTGACATAAGCTGCTTAGAAATGTTCGTGAATTCAATGTTTGAGAAAACAAATCTAGGTTTTGAGAGGCAATGGGTCCAGTTTGAAGGCGAAGCGACCAATGTTCGTGAACTCAAAAAAAAATCATGAATTCCAAACATGAGGTTTCCCCGTGATAGATTGCAAATAGATGTTTGATTATGCCTAACAAATCTGATCTTTTCATCTTGTTTCCGGATATGAGTTAAATTAAAACATGTCGTCAAACATTTTTTTTTTGAAAATGTTTCAATATTATTTGAGAAACATGTACTCCCTCTGTTCACTTTTGTAAGTCGTCTAAAACGACTGAAATTGAATTGTTTTAGGTGCTATCATAAATGTCTAAAATGTATTGCAAAACTGAACGGAGGGAGTAGTTCAAATTGAAATTAATTTTGATGAACATGCGTACACTCATTTAAACTATAGAAATATTAAATTAACTCAGAAATTATATAAATTCTTACATATCTTTACAGAGTTAAACATTTTAAAATATCTAGGTCAACATATTTTCTAAAATAGAAGAACTATTTTCTTACTAGGGTGAACATCTTGTATTGATAAAATGAACTTTTTTTTGTAAAAGAGAGAACAATTTTTTGAATGGTTCAAATATTTTTCGCATTCAACAAACACCAATCCTATCCTAGCATCGATCCAAAATGCAACGAATGGCCGAGATGGACTGCTTTGTGTTTACCAAAGGACACGTTTGTTAGAATAGACCAACGTGCAACTCAAAAAAAAAAGGCACCAACGTGGCAGCAGGAGGCCAACAACGATTTTAACGTTTGCATTAAGCGGTGTATACATGCGACCCAGTGGCGATCCCGTGCGAGGCAAATACCTCGTTGTGATTGGTCCATCCAATCCTCCCACGGATCGAGCATCCAGACCGTTCGCTCCACTTGATCCAATGGCTAGCACACCCCTGCCCCTCTTCCTCGTCTTCTTCCACCTACCCAGCCGTCGACTTCTCTCCAGATCTTTCCCCAACAGCCGCCACATCTCCAGATCCTTCCCCAATCTCACCCTCCGAGCCGCTCACCCCTACCTGCTATTTTCTTTCCCCAATCACTCCACCACGCCGTCTGAAGATGGAGGAAGCACAAACCGAGGTAGCAACAGCTCAGCGACGATCCAGACCTCCCCCTATACATCCGGTGGTGCCGCGCTGAGCCACCGAGCAGGCCGCATCAAGGCGTCTAGTGAATGTGAATGTGCAGCATAAAGTCTTGTTGTCCAAAAATTGTTAGTAGCACAAATTTGTTGTTCGGAATGGTGTTGGAGCGTTCTCGCCGGTCAAGATCTGCTACTAAAAAATATTATTTGTTGTCCGTCGAGTGCCGAGCAGGGTGGTGGCTACAAAGTAGGATAGTGTGTTCTTAGCTCGGAGAATCTCCGGGACTTTGTTTGTAGATTGGATTTCTAGCGTTTTGCTCCTCGTGTATTGGCTGAAAATATATGTAATTTTAAGTTTTTTGTGATGTTTTTTCTTTTATGTAAAATGTTACTCCCTTCATCCCAAAATTCTTGTCTTAGATTTGTCTAGATACGAATGTATCTAATACTAAAACATGACTTGATACATTCGTATTTAGACAAATGTAAGACAAGAATTTTAGGACGGAGGGAGTATTTTCTAGTGTGTTTGTGTAAAATTTATATGGGCCATAAATTTTGATATACCAATTGAAACATGAGATGGGTTAATCTCTTGGCTTGAATTTAATTTGTTGGGCCTTGCATTGCCTTGAAATTTAATGGGCCAAAATTTCAATCAGGTTGATTACATGGGCTATTGGTTGAAATTTAGTGGGCCAAAATTCTAGTTGGGCTACTTAGTTCATGGGCTGACGTGTTAGTGGGCCGAAATTCTGATTGGGTTACTTAGTTCATGGGCTACCACGTCAGATGATGATGTGGGAGACAAGTTAACATTGTTGCGAGCACATCCGTTAAGTGGCATTCATGACGGCCGAGAACCGTCACAGATCACTGACGGTTCTGGGTTACTGTCAAGGAATGTCCCGTGGTCAAATTATGACGCGATATACATGACGGATTTCAAATCCGTCACGGCTGCCCATCGTTGACAGTTTTGCAGGCGTATGTGACAGATTAAAACCGTCATGTATTAACATGATTCTTGTAGTGGTTGTCGATGTAACTTCCTGATGTGGCGCTCATAGTCTGTGTCAACGGGCTTAGGAGCTGGTGGTTGAGCCATACGAACGAAGTGGTCAACTACTTCCACAGGCACTTTCTCCCTTGGCGGCGATGGCGGTTTCGGTCCAAAATGGGCGTCGACTTCTGCCCGCACTATGGCATTGGTTTGCTCCTCGGTCCTGTCGTAAGCCCTCACAGGAAGAGGAGTAGTGAGGTTTGGACCATATTTATATCGCTTGCCTCCGCCTGTACTTCCTGTACTATGACCTCGACTCGTACCGCTACGCACCATAGCTGCGGGGTGTCTCTTCTGCGATTGCTGAGGCGGCGGAGACGGCTGACGGGGCTGAGTTGGACGAGGAGGAGTGGCCTGAAGCTGTGCCGGACTTGTAGTGGCCTGAGGTTGTGCCGGACTTGGAGGAGGAGTGGACATCTGACGCTGTGTCGGACTTGGAGGAGGAGTGGCCTGACACTTTGCCGGACTTGGAGGAGGAGGAGTGGCCTGACACTTTGCCGGACTTGGAGGAGGAGGAGTGGCCTCACGCGTTGGATGACTTGGAGGAGCGGGAGTCTGCTGACTCGGTGGCGGTCTTCGACGAGGAGTCGGGTGACGCGGTGTCGGTGGCGTTTGAAAGATGGTGCAATCCTTTCTCCATAGGATGATACGATGTTTGGCATCTCCGAGTGTGTGTGCTCTTCGTCACCTCCAGGAATGTCAAGCTCTAGCCCCGAATATTGGTCCACCACCTCATCAACCACGACACAAGCATAGCCTGCTGGAATCGGGTTGCAATGGAAGGTTGCATCGGGGGAATTTGTATAAGCAACACCGTCCGCCACCTTCAAGGATATGTTCTTAATTTTCAAGTGTAGCTCGTAGTTAGTGTTCTCCGCGATATCATCCACGGGGTATCTATCCAGCATTGCATCAAACGGGGCGGAACCCACGCTGCTTCTCGGCATGGATGGGGCGGTGGTATTCAATGCTGGATCATCCGCTAGCTGCTGCAGCTGCTGAGACCCCCTTTACTGGCTAAGTGAGTCGATCTGCTCCTGCTGCCGCTAGAATTTGATTGCCAAGTCCGCGTGCGCTGATTCTAGGCCTTGAAGGCGTTCATAGTCGAGCTTCCTCTGCTCCTCCTCCATCTTCCTCTTCTTCTCCTCCGCAACCTTCTTTCTCGCACGGGTTCTATAGTCGGCGTTCCAGTCTGAAAACCCCTCATACCACGGAATAACGCCCATGCCTCATGTTCTTCCCGGGTGTTCAGGATTTCCCAGGGCACGCGTAAGATCGTCGTTCTCTCTGTTGGGCTCGAACAACCCGGACCGAGCCTCTTCTATTGCAACAAGTAGCTTATCTTCGGCTCCGTCCGGACATGCCTTCTTGGAAACTTTGCCTGTCTTCGGGTCCAACTCCCCCCATGCGCATAGAACCAAGTCCTGCACCTGGGGGGCCAGCTCAATGTTTCTGGAGTGACACTTGCATCCAGCATCTCTTTCTCAGACTTATCCCACTTAGGCATTCCCACCGCATAGCCACCTGGCCCCAGCTTATGGAACTTATCCTTTTTTGCGGCATTGGCCTTGTTTATTCTTGACCGTTCCTTAGATAATTCTGAATCCTTGAATTTCACGAAATCTTTCCAATGAGCACTTTGATTCTCTAGTGTTTCCTCGAATACTGGAGTCTTCCTTCCTCCCTTGACGCACTTGTCCCATTCACGATTCTTGTGGTTCTTGAATGCAACCGCCATCTTCCTAAGAGCAGTGTCCTTGACTTTATGCACATCTGCTTCTGTGAAATGATCTGGTAGGGTGAAATGTTCCATGAGAGTATCCCAAAGCAGAATTTTTTGTCTGTCGTCGACAAAAGTAAGATCTGGACGTGGCTTTGCTGGCTTTCTCCATTCTTGAAGGGAGATCGGGAGTTGGCCCTTCACAAGAACTGCGCACTGACGAACGAACTTGTCCGCAATCTTCTTAGGCGCTAATGGTTCGCCATTACGTTTGATTGCCTCGATATTATACTTTACGCCCTCTTTCAACTTTTTGTTCGGGCCTCGTTTCGTCCTTTTGCCTGAAGATTTGCTCGATCCGGATGGCTGAAAGAAGAAAGATCGATTCGTTAATATATCTTCAACTCATTTAAAACATGTGATGATCACCAGATGCCTGCTTATATAAATATATATACCTCTCCGGTGTTGTCATAATTGTAGTTCATGACTTCATCAATTCGGTCATCGCGATCGAATATCATATCACCCTCTCCGGTGTTGTTTAGAAATTCGGAGCCGTCATAATCTTCTTCATTCTGATCATCATCTGGCCCGCGTATTATATCGAACATGGTCTGTTCTCCCTCTCTGTTGGTATTGTCCGCCATAGCTTTTATTTAACTATGCCAAAAGAAATATAAAACAATTTAATATTCAAATTACATCGTCTCGAATAATAGATATAATCTCGAATACATCGTCTTGAATAATAGATATAATCTCGAATACATCGTCTCGAATAATAGATATAATCTCGAATACATCGTCTCGAATAATAGATATAATCTCGAATACATCGTCTCGAATAATAGATATAATCTCGAATACATCATCTCGAATAATAGATATAATCTCGAATACATCGTCTCGAATACTATATAATCACGAATACATCGTCTTGAATATTCTATATCGAGTACATCACTAGCTAGGTAGCTAATAAAGATCGAATACTACAGAAGAATCTAGGACACTCGCGGTTCCTGCGGCGCGGGCGGTGGACACCCAAAGAGAAGGAACCCTCACAGGATCATAGCTGAAGTGAGATCCCTGAAGAAACTGCCCGGTATTTGAGAACATGCCGCCCTCTAACGCAACCATGTAGCGATGGACGTGCTCGTCCTCCTCCCTGACACGGCGACGTACCACCTCCGGCGGTGCCGGCTCCCTCCGCACCGAAACTAGCCCACGCGAATGCCACCAAATGAGATCAGGGTCGACGACGGGACCCGGGGCCGGGTTCCTCATCAAGCGGCGCGCCCCTCCAGGCAGCACCTCCCAGTGCCAACCCGGCGGAGCCTAGTCCCGGACATGGGTCAGTCGGACGTCGTAGCGGATGGGTCGACGGCGAGGATGCGTGCCGGGCATCGTCGAGAACAAATACTAGCTGTATGCCCGCAAAAAGTAACATTTTTTAATGATTGGATTTTGATAACTAAAATTTCTAACATTTTTATACAACTAACATTTCTATAACATTTCTAATATTTCTATAACTAAAAAAAAGAAAAATTTCTAACTTTTTTATAACTAAAAAAAGAAAATTCTATAACAATTCTAACTTTTTTATAACTATTTCTATAACTAAAAACAGAAAAATTTATAACAATTCTAACATTTCTAACTATTCTAACAATTCTAACATTTCTAACTATTTCTAAAAAACAGAAAAATTTCTAACAATTCTAACTTTTTTATAACTATTTCTATAACTAAAAAACAGAAAAAAATTCTAACAATTCTAACATTTCTAACTATTCTAACAATTCTAACATTTCTAACTATTCTAACATTTCTAACTATTTCTACAAAAACAGAAAAATTTCTAACAATTTCTAAAAAAAAAGAAAAATTTCTAACAAGTGTGTGTGTGTGTGCGCGCTCACCGGCGAGGCGAGAGGCGACGGGGGGCGGCGACGACGGGGATGATGACGACGGGCACAGGGACGGGGCGGCCTTGACGGGGACGGGGACGTACGGGCCGGGGCGGCGACGACGACGGGGACGTACGGGGCGGCGACGACGGGGACGGGGACGACGCGGGACGGGGCGGCAGTGACGACGGGGATGACGGGGCGGCGACGACGGGGACGGGGCGGCGATGGGGGCGGCGACGAGGGATGGAGACGTACGGGGGGCGCGGCGGGCGACGATGCAGAGGAGAAGAAGCAGATGAGAAACTAAAATTTTCGTAAGTGTTGTTTATATAGGAGGGGCCTTTAGTACCGGTTGGAGCCACCAACCGGTACTAAAGGCCTGTTTTAGCCAGGCCAAGCGGCGGGAAGCGACCCCCTTTAGTACCGGGTGGTGGCTCCAACCGGTACTAAAGGCCCCCCCTTTAGTATCGGTTGGTGGCATGACCCGGTACTAAAGGGGGTGCGCTGGCGCAGGTGCGGTGCGACAAGTTTAGTCCCACCTCGCTAGCCGAGGGGCGACCGCACTGGTTTATAAACCCCCGTGCGGTAGCTCCCTCGAGCTCCTCTCCAAACCAGGCCTACTGGGCCTACATGTTCTGTGCTGCCCTATAGGCCTACTGGGCCTTTGCGGGCCTGCATCCTGGCCCAACAACAGGTTGGGTTTCTAGTCGTATGCCGGCCGCTTTGGCCTAGTCGGTGGGCTTTTTTATTTTTTTTGCTTTATTCTTTTGAGTTGTTTTTTTGTGTATTTAGAGTTTCTTTGTGAATATATTTGCTTTAGGTACAAAAAATTACAAACTTTCTGTTAGTGCCCGTAGTTTTCAAATTTGAATAGTTTAAATTTTGAATTATTTGAAATTAGTGTGAATCACTAGTTTGTAAATAACTTAACTTTAAAAATCAGTAAAGGCATGATAGAATTTGTTTGCACATAAAATTTCTTCGTGTTTCAAATGCCAAAACACATAATTAACTACCCTAACTATTACAGAGATTCCCTTCTGGGTGTGAAACACAGAAGAAAGTGATGATAGTGAAGCCGATCACATCCCAGATCTTTGGGTGTGAAACTTTTTCTTCGCGTGTGTCCCTTTGCGTCGTAACCATGGAAAATCTTCATCATGTAACGGGATGCTCGGGTCAATATTCACTGTGAATGGAGCAATTTCATCAAACATTTCATAATCTTCTGACTTGTCTGTCTTGTCATCCACTCCCACGATGTTTCTCTTCCCAGAAAGAACTATGTGCCGCTTTGGCTCATCGTACGATGCATTCGCTTCCTTATCTTTTCTTTTTCTTGGCTTGGTAGACATGTCCTTCACATAGAAAACCTGTGCCACATCATTGGCTAGGACGAATGGTTCGTCTGCATACGCAAGATTGTTGAGATCCACTGTTGTCATTCCGTACTGCGGGTCTTCCGTTACCCTGCCTCGTGTCATATTGACCCATTTGCACCGAAACAAAGGACCTTCAAACCACGTCGATAGTCAAGTTCCCATATGTCCTGTATATAACCATAATATGTTTCCTTTCCCGTCTTGGTTTCTGCATCAAAGCGGACACCACTGTTTTGGTTGGTGCTCTTCTTATCTTGGGCAATCGTGTAAAATGTATTACCATTTATCTCGTACCCTTTGAAAGTCATTATATTCGAAGATGGTAACTGGGACAGCAAGTATAGGTCATCTTCAATAGAGGTGTCATGAATGGTACGTGTCTGCAACCAGCTGGCGAAACTCCTGGTTTGTTCACGTGTAATCCAGTCATCAGACCGCTCCGGGTGTTTGGAGCGTAGCAAATTCTTGTGTTCATCCATATACGGAGCCACCAAGGCGGAATTCTGTAGAACTGTGTAGTGTGCTTCAGTGAGAGAATGTCCGTCCATACATATTATTTGTTCCCCTCCTAGCATGCCTTTTCCATCCAGTCTGCCCTTATGCCGCGATTCAGGAAGACCAATCGGCTTAAGGTCTGGAATAAAGTCAATACAAAACTCAACGACCTCCTCATTTTGACGACCCTTGGAGATGCTTCCTTCTGGCCTAGCACGGTTATGAACATATTTCTTTAAGACTCCCATGAACCTCTCAAAGGGGAACATATTGTGTAGAAATACAGGACCCAAAACGTTAATCTCTTCACATAGGTGAACTAGGACGTGCGTCATGATGTTGAAGAAGGATGGTGGGAACACCAACTTGAAACTGACAAGACATTGCACCAAATCATTCTCTAACCTTGGTATGATTTCTGGATCGATTTCCTTCTGAGAGATTGCATTGAGAAATGAACATAGCTTCACAATGGCTAATCGAACGTTTTCCGGTAGAAGCCCCCTAAATGCAACCGGAAGCAGTTGCATCATAATCACGTGGCAGTCATGAGACTTTAGGTTCTGGATTTTTTTCTCTGCCATGTTTATTATTCCCTTTATATTCGACGAGAAGCCAGACGGCACCTTAATACTGAGTAGGCATTCAAAGAAGATTTCCTTCTCTTCTTTGGTAAGAGCGTAGCTTGCATGACCCTGATGTATGCCGTCTTTTCCGTGCATATGTTGCTGGTCCTCTCGTCCCTCAGGTGTATCTTTTGTCTTCCCATACACGCCCAAGAAGCCAAGCAGGGTCACACAAAGATTCTTCGTCACGTGCATCACGTCGATTGCGGAGCGGACCTCTAGGTCTTTCCAATAGGGCAGGTCCCAAAATATAGATTTCTTCTTCCACATGGGTGCGCGTCCGTCAGCGTCATTCGGAACAGGTTGTCCACCAGGACCCTTTCCAAAGACCACCTTCAAATCCTTGACCATATCATGTACATCAGCACTAGTACGGTGGCGAGGCTTCGTCCGGTGATCCGCCTCACCTTTGAAATGCTTGCCTTTCTTTCTTACGGGATGCCTGCTCGGAAGAAATCGACGATGTCCCAGGTACACATTCTTCTTACAATTAGCCAAATATATACTGTCGGTATCGTCCAAACAGTGCGTGCATGCGCGGTATCCCTTGTTTGTCTGTCCTGAAAGGTTACTGAGAGCAGGCCAATCATTGATGGTCACGAACAGCAACGCCTTTAGGTCAAATTCTTCCCCCATGTGCTCATCTCACGCACGTACACCTGTTCCATTCCACAGTTGTAAGAGTTCTTCAACTAATGGCCTTAGGTACACATCAATGTCATTGCCGGGTTGCTTAGGGCCTTGGATGAGCACTGGCATCCTAATGAACTTCCACTCATGCACAACCAAGGAGGAAGGTTATACAAACATAGAGTCACAGGCCAGGTGCTATGGTTGATGCTCTGCTCCCCAAAAGGATTAATGCCATCTGCGCTTAGACCAAACCATATGCTCCTTGCGTCATCTGCAAACTCCTTCCCGTACTTTCTTCCGATTTTTCTCCACTGTGACCCGTCAGCGGGTACTCTCAACTTTCCGTCTTTCTTACGGTCTTCTCTGTGCCATCGCATCGCCTTGGCATGCTCTTTGTTTTGGAACAAACGTTTCAACCGTGGTATTATAGGAGCATACCACATCACCTTGGCAGGAATCTTCTTCCTGGGGCGCTCGCCCTCGACATCACCAGGGTCATCGCAGCTGATCTTATAGCACAATGCACCACATACCGGGCAAGCGTTCAAATCCTCGTACTCACCGCGGTAGAGGATGCAATCATTAGGGCATGCATGTATCTTCTGCACCTCTAACCCTAGAGGGCAGACAGCCTTCTTTGCTTCGTACGTACTCTTGGGCAATTCGTTTTCCTTTGGAAGCATATCCTTTATCATTACCAGCAACTTTCCAAATCCCTTGTCAGATACACCATTCTCTGCCTTCCATTGCAGCAATTCCAGTGTGGTGCCCAGCTTTTTCTTGTCACCTACGCAATTCGGGTACAACAATTTTTTGTGATCCTCTAACATGCGCTGCAACTTCTTCTTCTCCAAATCACTTGTGCAGTTTCTCTTTACATCGGCAATGGCCCGACCTAGATCATCAACGGGCTCATCTGATGCCTCTTCTTCAGCTTCTTCCCGCATTGCCGGCTCAGCTTCTTCCCGCATTACCAGCTCAGCTTCTTCCCCCATTGTTGTATCATCGTATTCAGGGAACCCATGGCCAGGATAGCTGTCGTCGTCCTCTTCTTCTTCATTGTCTTCCATCATAACCCCTCTTTCTCCGTGCTTGGTCCAAACATTATAGTGGGGCATGAAACCGGACTTAAACAGGTGGACGTGAATGGTTCTTGACATAGAGTAATTGTGACCATTCTTACAGACCAAATTAATACAAGTTCATACATAAAGTTCATACAACACTTAAATGCAACAAACAAATAACTCTCTAGCTAAAGCATTTAAATGTAACAACAAATACGATCAAGATCGCAACTAAGGTAACAATGGATCCAACAGCATAATGATACCAAGCCTCACTATCGATGGCATATTTTCTAATCTTTCTAATATTCAAGCGCATTTTCTCCATCTTGATCTTGTGATCATCGACGACATCGACAACATGCAACTCCAATTCCATCTTCTCCCCCTCAATTCTTTTCAATTTTTCCTTCAAATCCTCGTTTTCTCTTTCAACTAAATCTAACCTCTCGACAATAGGGTCGGTTGGAATTTCTGGTTCAACTACCTCCTACATACAAATATCTATGTCAACTTGATGGGCATAATTTGTCATAAACACGAAATGCAACTAGTTTTAAAAGAGAATATATATACCACATCCGAATCATAACAAGGACGAGGGCTGACGGGGATGGATATCAAAACCATGGCACTATATGTATAACAAACAACGTACGGGTAAGATAATTATACGAGTAACTATATATCCAAATCACACAAACATCAAATTTTATATAAAATTTCATGAACAAGAGGCTCACCACAAGGTGGTGCCGGTGACGGGACGGTGCGGGCGATCGACGGTGGTTACGACGGAGATTTAGAAGGCACTAAGTAAACCACACCTACATATGCAAACTAAGTGTTATTTTTGACCTCAAATTGCATATAAATCAAATACTAGCACATATATATATCCTCCCAAATTACTAAACTCACAAATTAATCACTATATAAAGCATTGCAAGAGCTAATCTAGCAATGAGAGATGAAAGGACAAAGTTGCTAACCTTTGTGATCATTTGAATGGATGGGGGCCTTCAAATCTTGACAAATTTTGGGCAAAATGTGTGATGAGCTCGAAAGGAAGAGGGGAAGAATAGAGAGGAGAGGGGAAAGGGGAAGAACAGAGCGAGCTCGGGTGGACGAAGGGTTGTAGGACGACCTTTAGTACCGGTTTGTGCCAAGAACCGGTACTAAAGGGGCTGGAGGGGCCCCAGTCTGACAACATCCTGCCACCACTCTCATTAGTACCGATGCTAAAGGTTCGCCACGAACCGGTACTAATGAAAGTGGCCCGGCTAGCCGTTGGAACCGGCACTAATGTATACATTAGTGTCGGCTCAAATACAAACCGGCACTAATGTGCCTCACGTTTGACCCTTTTTGTACTAGTGTATCTACACTATGATCTATGTAGCTGCTTTGTGTCGCACTAGCAGCAGTCCACTCTTGAAGCTAAACACTGCAATGACTTACAAAATTGGCACCAAGGCATTGAGTGCCATTCTGGATGCAATGAAACTCATACGCTCCCCACCTGTTGATTCTTGTTTAGAATATGATCCTAATGACCATTCTAACCTCGAGGAGTCAAAGGCAGATGGCCTATCCTATTAACCCATCAAGGTGCCTGTTCTAATTTGGCAATGTTTTATTGATTGCGGGTATCTTGCATATGTTGTCTTGCATTTCTTTTACTTTGTTGCACCGCCATCTGCTTAGTTTACTCATCATATATGTCGAGATGCCATGCCCATCCATTATCAATACATATTCCATCTGTCATCATACCATGTTTTTCCACTCAAATGCTGTTCTTGTGCATCAGACATCAAAAAGGAAGAGGGTGATTGCCGAACCTGAAGGAGCACCAGCAAAGTCCTTGAAAAATGTGGTGGTGCCGGAGAAATCAGACAACACCCCACTTATATTGGATGTACAACCAGTGACACAAAACGTAGGACCGACTCCAGCAGACTGTACAACCACTTCACTGGCCACACCACTAGCCCCACCACACAGGACCTGCACTCCAGCAAAAGGTATACCGATTTCATTTGCCATAGCACCAGCTGTACGACAGAAAAATCCCACTCCAGCAAAAAGTACAGCAAGTCCACCGGCCGAAGACCTATCCCAACTGCAGAGATAGCCAATTCCTGCAGATTAGAACCCCATTCCATTTATTCCTAGTTTAAAAGACAATGCTTTCATTGTTGTTATGGACTACGTGCATATATTCCCATCATGGGAAGATCATTGTGAAGACAAACACCATTGTCACATCTTCTTGTCCAACTTATGTGTAAGTGCTATTATTCGTGGTTATTATTTTCCTGTTTTCTGCTGATTGAACACATCAATGATTTACATTACATTGTTGTAACTAGGTGAGGGTCAATCTGGATAGTCATGATGAGCAAAGCTTGCTTGTGCTTTTCAAGGAAGCACTGCAGCAGTATCGGTGTTACCTGAGGAAATCACACTTTATGGCAAGTCTATAAACGAATTTCCGGTGAAGTCTCCTATGCTAAATTTAGAAGACATTGAATGGAAAAACCTTGTTATGCACTGGTCTCGTTCCCAGGATGAGGTACTGTCTATGAAATCACATGACAATTTGAACTTCTACTTCTCCGCATGTGCCTTACGGATCTTTTTTGCAGGAAATCTGCTCGAAGAAGAATTCCGGTTTGACAAGAACGACATGATACCACAAATATGCTGCCCGCTGCTTTGCTCTTGTTAGTATCTGTTGTCCTGTATCACTGTACTTGCATACATACCTGGTTCATTATGTGACAGCAGTATGCATGATAGCTTGCTTATCAATTTTTTGCTCCAAATTATCTGATCTGTATGAATGGTAACATTAGTGTAGAATATATCCAATGCAAATGTTTTTTAGCTCTGCATTGTTCTTGTAAGTACATGTTGTCCTTTATCAGTGTACTTATAATGATAGGTAGTTGTTCATGTACCATCACTCTGCAGCTAATTTTCCTTTACCCTCCATTTTCTACACATCAGATCTATATTTACTCTTACCATAAGGTTAGCACTGAAGAAGTTTAGCTGTGCATTGCTCTTGGCTGTACCTTTTGCCTGTATCGCTGCACTTACATTTATAGCTACTTGGTTATGTAACATCACTCTTCATCTTATCTTAAATATTCTCCATTTTTTCGTATATTATCACATCTATATTTACTCTTAACAAAATGTAGAATAAAGGCAATGCTTTTGAAGAAGATTCTGTGGTAAACTTCTTGAATTGCCCCCACATCAGCATGGATAAGGCCTTTATAGAGCCTGTCTTCACCAGTAATGTAAGTTTGTCCATCTCAAGCCTTCAAACTTTGTTGTATATATTTGGTTAGGCATGACTGCAACAGCTGTTTATTTTTTGTGTTTGCATCAAATTGCTTGTTTAAAGTTTATTATGTAGTTCATAAACAAAAGTTTGTCCTTTCTCAATTTAAGTTTTCAGTTGTACAACCAAGTTCCTTCTTCATACCATGTAAATTAAACTATACAGAGCAAGTGATCTTCTTTTGCACTGCATGTATGCTTCTGTTCTTCATCCGTAATCCAGTGGTGTGGTGAACCTACCCACTACAGCACACTGTCATATTCTGCAATGTCTTAACTATGAACAATGCATATCATTCTACTATGATTTAAACCGTCTCTTTATTTGCCAATCTGAAATGGTATAAATTGACAGCACACTAACCATTGATACTTACGAGTTGTTGATCTGTAATCCAGTGGTGTCGTGAAGCTGCCAACTCCTTCACAATGTCATTTCCTGCCATGTCTTGACCTGAACAATACCATATTGTGTTAATGCAATTTTAAACTGTGTCACTTTATTCGTCAGTAAGAAATGTGATGAATTGTCAGCACTGATACTTTTATGTGCAAAACCTGTCATCTGTCTGCTTGTTTATCTTTCAGAGTGAGGAAGATATAAGTGTTGAACAAGCGCAGTCTCATCATCTTGCTCAGCTGCTTGCGCTGCAGCTCCCCAGCAGGGCTAACCTTTCTTGAACTCTATTGAAGTGATGTTGGTTTTGTATATTATTTTGTCGGTGTGTTTATTTGCACTGGTGGCGATCTTTGATGCCTAGTGTATGTAATCTGCTGTCTTCTTGTGCTTTATTATCATAGTGGTGAACTTTGATGCCGAGTGGATGTAATAGCCGTAATTTCTTTATTATATAGTCTAGGTTTTTTCTTATTCATGATGCTGCAGTTATTTTACTGTATATATATCCTGTCTTTGCAGTAAACCGGCCAAACCGTAAAATTACAATACATAATCGGGCCGTCATGCAATCACGATGTAGGTTGGGCCTGAAACGTGCCGAATAGCTCACGGGCCGGCAGCAGCCCGAAATGAACCCCGGCCCATGATTGTGCGAATCAAATCACAAGCTTTTAACAGGCCAAAATTGTCTCAGTCCTTGTTTGGCCCAATCAAATATCGGCTGCGAGCAGGCCGGATGCAAACCGGACCGTAGTTAGGCCCAACTATATGACGGGCTTTTAACAGGCCGAAATTAATATAGGGCCGAAATGTTAAATGGGCCCTTAACTGGCCAAAACTAATATCAGGCCGAATTACTAAGTGGGCCTTTAGCAAGTGGTCCCAAAAGCATAGTGTCCAGTTGACGGGCCGAATCTGATATGGGCCATAATTGAGCCTAAAGCCTCTTAAAGGGCCAGACCTGATCTGGGCCGTAATTTGGCCCAAAACGTGGTAGGCTTTTAAAGGGCCGGATCTCATATGGGCCACTATTAGGCCTGGACCGTGGCAGGCCATTAATGGACCGGATCAAATATGGGCCGACATTTGGCCCAAAACATGGCAACCAGTTAATGGGCCGGCCTACTAGGGTTCTCAAAATCTTGTGGGCCTACAGCTGGGTCGGCCCATTAATGTCGGCGAAATCTCGTGGGCCTTTAGCTGGGCCTGCCCATTATGATCCGTAAGAATCTTGTGGGCCTTTACCTGGGCCGGCCCATTATGGCACACAAAAATCTTGTGGGCCTTTACCTGGGCCGGCCCATTATGGCCCACAAAATCTTGTGGGCCTTTAGCTAGGCCAGCCCATTATGGTCCGCAAAATCTCGTGGGCCTTTAGCTAGGCCGGCCCATTATGGTCCGCAAAATCTTGTGGGCCTTCAGTTGGGTCGGCCCATTTAAGCTTGATGGGCCGGTCCACATGTCAACATATCATAGGCGCGTCTTGCCCATTGGATGAGTGACACCTGTGCCAACATGGACCTGACACGTGTCTCCTCCAGCCAATGATGATTTTACACGTGGAAAATCCCCATTGGTCGGGGCTGTTAACGGGTTATCAGATCCAAAACCCAACCCGATAGCTTAACGGCGTTCCGTTACGGTGGATGCCACGTGTCGGTTGATACGTCACCAACGTATCTATAATTTTTGATTGCTCCATGCTATATTATATAATATTGGGCTTTATTATCCACTTTTATATTATTTTTGGGACTAACCTATTAACCGGAGGCCCAGCCCAGAATTGCTGTTTTTGCCTATTTCAGTGTTTCAAAGAAAAGAATATCAGACGGAGTCGAAACGGAATGAAATCAATGATACATCTCCAACGTATCTATAATTTTTATTGCTCCATGCTATATTATCTACTGTTTTGGGCAATATTGGGCTTTATTATCCACTTCTATATTACTTTTGGGACTAACCTATTAACCAGAGGCCCGGCCCAGTTTTGCTGTTTTATGCCTATTTCAGTGTTTCGAAGAAAAGGAATATCAAACGGAGTCGAAACGGAACGAAATCAACTAGAGAAGTTATTTTTGAAAGGAAAGCTACCGGATGGACTTGGACCTCACGTCAGGAGCAAAGGGAGGTGCTCACGAGGGTGGGGGGCGCGCCCACCCCCCTAGGGCACGCCCCCCTGCCTCGTGGGACCCCGGAAGCTCCACCGACGTACTTCCTGCACCCATATATACCTACGTACCCTAAAACTTCCAGAACAGAGAATAGATCTGGAGTTCCGCCGCCGCAAGCCTCTATAGCCACCAAAAACCAATCAGGACCCTGTTTTGGCACCCTGCCGGAGGGGGGGAACCCTCACCGGTGGCCATCTTCATCATCCCGGCGCTCTTCATGACGATGAGGGAGTAGTTCACCCTCGGGCTGAGGGTATGTACTAGTAGCTATGTGTTTGATCTCTCTCTCTCTCTCTCTCTCTCTCTCTCTCTCGTGTTCTTGATTTGGCACGATCTTGATGTATCGCGAGCTTTGCTATTATAGTTGGATCTTATGTTTCTTCTCCCCCTCTACTCTCTTGTAATGGATTGAGTTTCCCCTTTGAAGTTATCTTATCGGATTGAGTCTTTAAAGATTTGAGAACACTTGATGTATGTCTTGCCGTGCGTATCTGTGGTGACAATGGGATATCACGTGATTCACTTGATGTATGTTTTGGTGATCAACTTGCGGGTTCCGCCCATGAACCTATGCGTAGGGGTTGGCACACGTTTTCGTCGTGATTCTCCGGTAGAAACTTTGGGGCACTCTTTGAGGTTCTATGTGTTGGTTGAATAGATGAATTTGAGATTGTGTGATGCATATCGTATAATCATACCCACGGATACTTGAGGTGACATTGGAGTATCTAGGTGACATTAGGGTTTTGGTTGATTTGTCTCTTAAGGTGTTATTCTAGTACGAACTCTAGGGCTGTTTGTGACACTTATAGGAATAGCCCAACGGATTGATTGGAAAGAATAACTTTGAGGTGGTTTCGTACCCTACCATAATCTCTTCGTTTGTTCTCCGCTATTAGTGACTTTGGAGTGACTCTTTGTTGCATGTTGAGGGATAGTTATATGATCCAATTATGTTATTATTGTTGAGAGAACTTGCACTAGTGAAAGTATGAACCCTAGGCCTTGTTTCCTATCATTGCAATACCATTTACGCTCACTTTTACCACTTGTTACCTTTCTGTTTTTATATTTTCAGATTACGAAAACCTATATATACCATCCATATTGCACTTGTATCACCATCTCTTCGCCGAACTAGTGCACCTATACAATTTACCATTGTATTGGGTGTGTTGGGGACACAAGAGACTCTTTGTTATTTGGTTGCAGGGTTGTTTGAGAGAGACCATCTTCAACCTACGCCTCCCATGGATTGATAAACCTTAGGTCATCCACTTGAGGGAAATTTGCTACTGTCCTACAAACCTCTGCACTTGGAGGCCCAACAAAGTCTACAAGAAGAAGGTTGCGTAGTAGACATCAAGCTCTTTTCTGACGCTGTTGCCGGGGAGGTTAGTGCTTGAAGGTATATCTTTAGATCTTGCAATCGAATCTTTTTGTTTCTTGTTTTAGCACTAGTTAGTTTATAAAAGAAAATTACAAAAAAATGGAATTGAGTTTGTCTCATACGCTTCACCTTTTTAATATACTTCGTGAGTATGATGGAAAGGAAAATTGTGCCAAAGTGTTAGAATAAGAATGCAATGATGGAAAGGAAAATTGTGCCAAAGTGTTAGAAGAAGAATGCATTAAAATGTTTGGCACTAAATCTTTGAATGATGAGCATGATTGCAATGTTGTTATTATGAATTCCTTGAATATCCATGATGCTAATGATATGCAAAGCCACAAGCTTGGGGAAGCTATGTTTGATGAAGATGATATTTTTTGTACCCCAAGCTTTGATGAGAAAATTTACTATGATGAAAGCATGCCTCGTATCTATGATGATTATTGTGATGACACGTATGCTTTAAAGAATAATGATAACCATAAAAATTGTCATCTTGATCTTAATTCTCAACCATATGATAGTTATTTTGTTGAGTTTGCTCCCACTATCCCGAATGAGAAGAATTTTGCTTATGTGGAGAGTAATAAAATTTCTATGCTAGTAGATCATGAAAAGAATGATTTAGGTGCTGGTTATATTGTTGAATTCATTCATGATGCTACTGAAAATTATTATGAGGGAGGAAAATATGCTTGTAGGAATTGCATTAATATCAAGTTTCCTCTCTATGTGCTTAAAGTTTTGAAGTTATGCTTGTTTTACCTTCCTATGCAAGTTGATTCTTGTTCCCATAAGTTGTTTGCTCACAAAATCCCTATGCATAGGAAGTGGGTTAGACTTAAATGTGCTAGTCATATTCTTCATGATGCTCTCTTTATGTTTCAATTCTTATCTTTTATGTGAGCATCATTGAAATCATCATGCCTAGCTAGGGGCGTTAAACGATAGCGATTGTTGGGAGGCAACCCAATTTTATTTTAGTTTTTTGCTTTCTGGTTCTGTTTAGTAATAAATAATCCATCTAGCTTCTGTTTAGATGTGGTTTTGTGTTTTAATTAGTGTTTGTGCCAAGTAGAACCTTTGGGAAGACTTGGGTGAAGTCTTTATGATCATGCTGTAAAAAACAGAAACTTTCACGCTCACAAGATTAGCTAGAACTTTTTACTGGAGAGTGCTATTTAGTTGATTCTTTTTGCAGATGATTACTAGACAAATTCCTAAGGTCCAACAATTTATTTTAGAATTTTTGGAGTTCCAGAAGTTTACGTTAGTTACAGATTACTACAGACTGTTCTGTTTTTGACAGATTCTGTTTTTCGTGTGTTGTTTGCTTATTTTGATGACTCTATGGTAGTAAAAGAGTTTATAAACCATAGAGAAGTTGGAATACAGTAGGTTTAACACCAATATAAATAAAGAATGAGTTCATTACAGTACCTTGAAGTGGTGTTTTGTTTTCTTTCGCTAACGGAGCTTACGAGATTTCTGTTAAGTTTTGTGTTGTGAAGTTTTGAAGTTTTGGGTAAAGATTCGATGGACTATGGAATAAGGAGTGGCAAGAGCCTAAGCTTGGGGATGCCCAAGGCACCCCAAGGTAATATTCAAGGATAACCAAGCGTCTAAGCTTGGGGATGCCCCGGAAGGCATCCCCTCTTTCGTCTTCGTTCATCGGTAACTTTACTTGGAGCTATATTTTTATTCACCACATGATATGTGTTTTGCTTGGAGCGTCATTTTATTTTCTTTAGCTTTGCTTGCTGTTTGAATAAAGTACCAAGATCTGAAATTATTAAATGGGAGAGTCTTCACATAGATTCATAATTATTCGACTACTCATTGATCTTCACTTATATCTTTCGGAGTAGTTTGTCATTTGCTCTAGTACTTCACTTATATCTTTTAGAGCACGGTGGTGGATTTGTTTTATAGAAACTATTGATCTCTCATGCTTCACTTAGATTATTTTGAGAGTCTTAAATAGCATGATAATTTGCTTAAAAAATCCTAATATGCTAAGCATACAAGATTTGTAAGAATTCTTATGAGTGTGTTGAATACTAAGAAAAGTTTGATGCTTGATAATTGTTTTGAGATATAAAGATGGTGATATTAGAGTCATGCTAGTTGAGTAGTTGTGAATTTGAGAAATACTTGTGTTAAAGTTTGTGATTCCCGTAGCATGCATGTATGGTGAACCGTTATGTGATGAAGTCGGAGCATGATTTATTTATTGATTGTCCTCCTTATGAGTGGCGGTCGGGGACGAGCGATGGTCTTTTCCTACCAATCTATCCCCCTAGGAGCATGCGTGTAATACTTTGCTTTGATAACTTGTAGATTTTTGCAATAAGTATATGAGTTCTTTATGACTAATGATGAGTCCATGGGTTATATGCACCCTTCTTCCTTCCACCTTTGCTAGCCTCTCTAATACCGCGCACCTTTCGCCGGTATCATACACCCACCATATACCTTCCTCAAAACAGCCACCATACCTACCTATCATGGCATTTCCATAGCCATTCCGAGATATATTGCCATGCAACTTTCCACCGTTCCGTTTATTATGTCATGATCCATCATTGTCATATTGCTAGCATGATCATGTAGTTGACATCGTATTTGTGGCAAAGCCACCGTTCATAATTCTTTCGTACATGTCACTCTTGATTCATTGCACATCCCGGTACACCGTCGGAGGCATTCATATAGAGTCATATTTTGTTCTAAGAATCGAGTTGTAATTCATGAGTTGTAAGTAAATAAAAGTGTGATGATCATCATTATTAGAGCATTGTCCCAGTGAGGAAAGGATGATGGAGACTATGATTCCCCCACAAGTCGGGATGAGACTCCCGACGAAAAATAAAAAAAAGAGAAAAAAAGAGGCCATAAAAAAGAGAAAAGGCCCAAAAAATAATTAAAAAAATGAGAGAAAAAGAGAGAAGGGACAATGCTACTATCCTTTTACCACACTTGTGCTTCAAAGTAGCACCGTGATCTTCATGATAGAGAGTCTCCTATGTTGTCACTTTCATATACTAGTGGGAATTTTACATTATAGAACTTGGCTTGTATATTCCAATGATGGGCTTCCTCAAAATGCCCTAGGTCTTCGTGAGCAAGCGAGTTGGATGCACGCCCACTTAGTTTCTTTTGTTGAGCTTTCATATACTTATAGCTCTAGTGCATCTGTTGCATGGCAATCCCTACTCACTCACATTGATATCTGTTGATGGGCATCTCCATAGCCCGTTGATACGCCTAGTTGATGTGAGACTATCTTCCCCTCTTTTTGTCTTCTCGACAACCACCATTCTATTCCACATGTAGTGCTATGTCCATGGCTCATGCTCATGTATTGCGTGAAGATTGAAAAAGTTTTGAGAATGTCAAAAGTATGAAACAATTGCTTGGATTGTCATCGGGGTTGTGCATGATTTAAATACTTTGTGTGGTGAAGATAGAGCATAGCCAGACTACATGATTTTGTAGGGATAGCTTTCTTTGGCCATGTTATTTTGAGAAGACATAATTGCTTTGTTAGTATGCTTGAAGTATTATTATTTTTGTGTCAATATTGAACTTTTATCTTGAATCTTTCGGATCTGAATGTTCATATCACAAGTAAGAAGAATTACATTGAAATTATGCCAACTAGCATTCCACATCAAAAATTATCTTTTTTATCATTTACCTACTCGAGGACGAGCAGGAATTAAGCTTGGGGATGCTTGATACGTCTCCAACGTATCTATAATTTTTGATTGATCCATGCTATATTATCTACTGTTTTGGGCAATATTGGGCTTTATTATCCACTTTTATATTACTTTTGGGACTAACCTATTAACCGGAGGCCCAGCCCAGATTTGCTGTTTTATGCCTATTTCAGTGTTTCGAAGAAAAGGAATGCCAAATGGAGTCGAAACGGAACGAAATCAACTGGAGAAGTTATTTTTGGAAGGAAAGCTACCAGATGGACTTGGACCCCATGTCGGGAGCAAAGGGAGGTGCTCACAAGGGTGGGGGGCGCGCCCACCCCCCTAGGGCGCGCCCCCCTGCCTCGTGGGGCCCCCGAAGCTCCACCGACGTACTTCCGGCACCCATATATACCTACGTACCCTAAAACTTCCAGAACAGAGAATAGATCTGGAGTTCCGCCGCCGCAAGCCTCTGTAGCCACCAAAAACCAATCGGGACCCTGTTCCGGCACCCTGCCGGAGGGGGGGAACCCTCACCGGTAGCCATCTTCATCATCCCGACGCTCTTCATGACGAGGAGGGAGTAGTTCACCCTTGGGGCTGAGGGTATGTACCAATAGCTATGTGTTTGATCTCTCTCTCTCTCTCTCTCTCTCTCTCTCTCTCTCTCTCGTGTTCTTGATTTGGCACGATCTTGATGTATCGCGAGCTTTTCTATTATAGTTGGATCTTATGTTTCTTCTCCCCCTCTACTCTCTTGTAATGGATTGAGTTTCCCCTTTGAAGTTATCTTATCGGATTGAGTCTTTAAAGATTTGAGAACACTTGATGTATGTCTTGCCGTGCATATCTGTGGTGACAATGGGATATCACGTGATTCACTTGATGTATGTTTTGGTTATCAACTTGCGGGTTCCGCCCATGAACCTATGCATAGGGGTTGGCACACGTTTTCGTCGTGATTCTCTGGTAGAAACTTTGGGGCAATCTTTGAGGTTCTATGTGTTGGTTGAATAGATGAATTTGAGATTGTGTGATGCATATCGTATAATCATACCCACGGATACTTGAGGTGACATTGGAGTATCTAGGTGACATTAGGGTTTTGGTTGATTTGTATCTTAAGGTGTTATTCTAGTACGAACTCTAGGGCTGTTTTTGACACTTATAGGAATAGCCCACAGGATTGATTGGAAAGAATAACTTTGAGGTGGTTTCGTACCCTACCATAAGCTCTTCGTTTGTTCTCCGCTATTACTGACTTTGGAGTGACTCTTTGTTGCATGTTGAGGGATAGTTATATGATCCAATTATGTTATTATTGTTGAGAGAACTTGTACTAGTGAAAGTATGAACCCTAGGCCTTATTTCCTATCATTGCAATACCGTTTACGCTCACTTTTACCACTTGTTACCTTGCTGTTTTTATATTTCCAGATTACGAAAACCTATATCTACCATCCATATTGCACTTGTACCACCATCTCTTCGCCGAACTAGTGCACCTATACAATTTACCATTGTATTGGGTGTGTTGGGGACACAAGAGACTCTTTGTTATTTGGTTGCAGGGTTGTTTGAGAGAGACCATCTTCAACCTACGCCTCCCACGGATTGATAAACCTTAGGTCATCCACTTGAGGGAAATTTGCTACTGTCCTACAAACCTCTGCACTTGGAGGCCCAACAAAGTCTACAAGAAGAAGGTTGCGTAGTAGACATCAATCAACTAGAGAAGCTATTTTTGGAAGGAAAGCTACCGGAAAAGCTTGGAGTGCACGTCAGGAAAGGAACGAGGAAGCCACGAGGGTGGGGGGCGCGCCCCCTGCCTCGTAGGCCCCCCGTGGCTCCCCTGACGTACCTCTTCCCCATATATAACTCCATATACCCTAAAACTTCCAGAGAACAGAATAGATCGGGAGTTCCGCCGCCATAAGCCTCTGTAGCCACCAAAAACCAATTGGGACCCTGTTCCGGCACCCTGCCGGAGGGGGGGACCCTCATCATTGTCGATCTTCATCATCCCGGCGCTCTCCATGACGATGAGGTAGTAGTTCACCCTCGGGGCTGAGGGTATGTACCAGTACCTATGTGTTTGATCTCTCTCTCTCTCTCTCGTGTTCTTGATTTGGCACAATCTTGATGTATCGCGAGCTTTGCTACTATAGCTGGATCTTATGTTTCTTCTCCCCCTCTACTCTCTTGTAATGGATTGAGTTTTCCCATTGAAGTCATCTTATCGGATTGAGTCTTTAATGATTTGAGAACACTTGATGTATGTCTTGCCGTGCGTATCTGTGGTGACTATGGGATATCACGTGATTCACTTGATGTATGTTTTGGTGATCAACTTGTGGGTTCCGCCCATGAACCTATGCATAGGGGTTGGCACACGTTTTCGTCGTGATTCTCCGGTAGAAACTTTGGGGCACTTTTTGAGGTTCTATGTGTTGGTTGAATAGATGAATATGAGATTGTGTGATGCATATCGTATAATCATACCCACGGATACTTGAGGTGACATTGGAGTATCTAGGTGACATTAGGGTTTTGGTTGATTTGTGTCTTAAGGTGTTATTCTAGTACGAACTCTAGGGCTGTTTGTGACACTTATAGGAATAGCCCAACGGATTGATTGGAAAGAATAACTTTGAGGTGGTTTCGTACCCTACCATAATCTCTTCGTTGGTTCTCCGCTATTAGTGACTTTGGAGTGACTCTTTGTTGCATGTTGATCGATAGTTATATGATCCAATTATGTTATTATTGTCGAGAGAACTTGCACTAGTGAAAGTATGAACCCTAGGCCTTGTTTGCTAGCATTGCAATACCGTTTACGCTCACTTTTACCGTTAGTCACCTTGCTGTTTTTATATTTTCAGTTTACAAAAACCTATATCTACCATCCATATTGCACTTGTATCACCATCTCTTCGCCGAACTAGTGCACCTATACAATTTACCATTGTATTGGGAGTGTTGGGGACACATGAGACTCTTTGTTATTTGGTTGCAGGGTTGTTTGAGAGAGACCATCTTCATCCTACGCCTCCCACGGATTGATAAACCTTAGGTCATCCACTTGAGAGAAATCTGCTACTGTCCTACAAACCTCTGCACTTGGAGGCCCAACAACGTCTACAAGAAGAAGGTTGTGTAGAGACATCATCGGTCACCCTTGACGAAAGCACTTCTGTGACGCGCGATTTATCGTCATGGAAGAGGACACTTCCGTGATGATAATTTTGGTAATGTCATGGAACACTTCGATGACAGCACATGTATGACTATCTTGATTCTGTCATAAAATCGACATGGATGTACATGCATGACTGAAAACGTGACCTACTGTGATAAACACGTATCATCATGGAAGTGTATTTTTTGTAGTGTTCGACGCTCCTTGGTAAGTTGGTCCTCGAAGAAACAAAATTGTGTTGCTCTCTCCACCGCAGAAGCTGAATACATTGCAGTCGCCAGTTGTGCAACTCAATTACTATGGATGAGGCAAACTTTGAAGGATTACGGTATCACCTATAGACATGTGCCTCTTCTATGTGATAACGAAAGTGCCATCAATATTGCTGAGAACCCCAAAGATCATACCCACACCAAGCACATCGATATTAGGTATCACTTCTTGAGAGATCATGTGGAAAAGGGGGATATTGATATTGCTCATGTTGGGATAGATATGCAACTTGCAGATATTTCCATGAACCCATTGGATGAAGCAAGGTTTTGTCAACTTAGGCGTGAACTTGGTATCTTGGAGCTTGACAACATTATGTGAAAACTAGTACCCATGCATGCATTGTCATAATGTCGTATCTCGATGTAGGCATATATTTAGGGGGAGACACTCAACTAATGAGTACTCTCACCCTATGAAATGCATAAAGATAACAAACACTCTCAAAGCTATCATGTTATTCTAACTATGGAGCTTTCTATGATGGAGTAGTGATTATGCACCCAAAGTTCCATTCTTTGGGGAACCATGTCATGTATACTCATACATGGTGGACGTAGCCACTGCTCTTGTCACTAGAACAATATATGAGCGGTATGTGTTTTGGTGTTGTTGTTGTATTGACATAGGTTACTCACTACTTGATATTATACCAATTCATCATTGTCATCATCATCTCCCCCCTAGTCATCATCTAAAATTTCATAGAATTTTTTTTTGTGTCGGTCGTCCGGTTCTGTCCGGACGTCCGTAAAAAACTCTCTGGTACCTTGGGACCGAACATCCGGTCTATCCGGTCGTCCGTTAATTCCTCCCCTGGCTCAGGCATTCTCAGGCAATGGACGTCCGAAGAAATCCAGTCATCCGTTAATTCTTTCCTGGCTCAGGCACCGGACGTCCGTAGGACACCAGTCGTCTGGGACTTTCTCCGGCACCGGACGGCCGAAGGACTCCGGTCGTCCGTAGAAAGCTCTCTGTTCCATCGGTCCGGACATCCGGTATATCCAGTCATCCGTTAATTCCTCCCTGGCTCAGGCACCGGACGTCCGTAGGACTCTGGTCGTCCGGGACTTTCTCAGGCATCTATATAAAACGCGGGGTGCGGTTTGTTGGGGAACGTAGTAATTTCAAAAAAATTCCTACGCACACGCAAGATCATGCTGATGCATAGAAACGAGAGGGGAGAGTGTTGTCCACGTACCCTCGTAGACCTAAAGCAGAAGCGTTAGCACAACGCGGTTGATGTAGTCGTACGTCTTCACGATCCAACCAATCAAGTATCGAACGTACGGCACCTCCGAGTTCAGCACACGTTCAGCCCGATGACGTCCCTCGAACTCCGATCCAGCAGAGTGTCATGGGAGAGTTTCGTCAGCACGACGGCGTGGTGACGATGATGATGTTCTACCGACGCAGGGCTTCGCCTAAGCACCGCTATAGTATTATCGAGGTGGACTATGGTGGAGGGGGGCACCGCACACGGCTAAGAGACGATCAACTTGATCAACTTGTGTGTCTCTAGGGTGCCCCCTTACCCCCGTATATAAAGGAGCAAGGGGGAGGAGGTGCGGCCAGGCTTGGGGCGCGCCAGGAGGAGTCCTACTCCTCCTACCAGGAGTAGGACTCCCCCCTTTTCCATGTTGGACTAGGACTTTGGGAGAAAGAGGAGAGAGAGGGGAAAGGAAAGGGGGGCGCCGCCCCCCTCCTTGTCCAATTCGGACTTGGGGGGAGGGGCGCACGGCTGCCCCTTGGCCTCCTCTCCTCTTCCTCCACTAGGCCCATTAAGGCTCATTAGGTTGTCGGGGGGTTCCGGTAACCTCCCGGTACTGCGGTAAAATCCCGATTTCACCCGGAACACTTCCGATGTCCAAACATAGGCTTCCAATATATCAATCTTCATGTCTCGACCATTTCGAGACTCCTCGTCATGTCCGTGATCACATCCGGGACTCCGAACAACCTTCAGTACATCAAAAAATATAAACTCATAATGAAACTGTCATCATAACGTTAAGCGTGCGGACCCTACGGGTTCGAGAACTATGTAGACATGACCGAGACACGTCTCCGGTCAATAACCAATAGCGGAACCTGGATGCTCATATTGGTTCCTACATATTCTACAAAGATCTTTATCGGTCAGACCGCATAACAACATACGTTGTTCCCTTTGTCATCGATATGTTACTTGCCCGAGATTCGATCATCGGTATCTCAATACCTAGTTCAATCTCGTTACCGGCAAGTCTCTTTACTCGTTCTGTAATACATCATCCCGCAACTAACTCATTGGTTGCAATGCTTGCAAGGCTTAAGTGATGTGTATTACCGAGAGGGCCCAGAGATACCTCTCCGACAATCGGAGTGAGAAATCCTAATCTCGAAATACGCCAACCCAACATGTACCTTCGGAGACACCTGTAGAGCACCTTTATAATCACCCAGTTACGTTGTGATGTTTGGTAGCACATAAAGTGTTCCTCCGGTAAACAGGAGTTGCATAATCTCATAGTCATAGGAACATGTATAAGTCATGAAGAAAGCAATAGCAACATACTAAACGATTGTGTGCTAAGCTAACGGAATGGGTCATGTCAATCATATCATTCTCCTAATGACATCATCACATTAATCAAATGACAACTCATGTCTATGGTTAGGAAACATAACCATCTTTGATCAATGAGCTAGTCAAGTAGAGGCATACTAGTGACACTCTGTTTGTCTATGGATTCACACATGTATTATGTTTCCGGTTAATACAATTATAGCATGAACAATAAAAATTTATCATGATATAAGGAAATAAATAATATTTTTATTATTGCCTCTAGGGCATATTTCCTTCAGTCTCCCACTTGCACTAGAGTCAATAATCTAGATTATACAGTAATGATTCTAACACCCATGGAGCCTTGGTGCTGATCATGTTTTGCTCGTGGAAGAGGCTTAGTCAACGGGTTTGCAACATTCAAATCCGTATGTATCTTGCAAATTTCTATGTCTCCCACCTGGACTAGATCCCGGATGGAATTGAAGCGTCTCCTGATGTGCTTGGTTCTCTTATGAAATCTGGATTCCTTCACCAAGGCAATTGCACCAGTATGGTCACAAAAGATTTTCATTGGACCCGATGCACTAGGTATGACACCTAGATCGGATATGAACTCCTTCATCCAGACTCCTTCATTTGCTGCTTCCGAAGCAGCTATGTACTCCGCTTCACATGTAGATCCCGCCACGACGCTTTGTTTAGAACTGCACCAACTGACAGCTCCACCGTTCAATGTAAACACGTATCCGGTTTGTGATTTAGAATCGTCCCGATCAGTGTCAAAGCTTGCATCAACGTAACCACTTACGATGAGCTCTTTATCACCTCCATATACGAGAAACATATCCTTAGTCCTTTTCAGGTACTTCAGGATGTTCTTGACCGCTGTCCAGTGATCCACTCTTGGATTACTTTGGTACCTCCCTGCTAGACTTATAGCAAGGCACACATCAGGTCTGGTACACAACATTGCATACATGATAGAGCCTATGGATGAAGCATAGGGAACATCTTTCATTTTCTCTCTATCTTCTGCAGTGGTCGGGCATTGAGTCTTACTCAATTTCGCACCTTGTAGCACAGGCAAGAACCCTTTCTTTGCTTGATCCATTTTGAACTTCTTCAAAACTTTGTCAAGGTATGTGCTTTGTGAAAGTCCAATTAAGCATCTTGATCTATCTCTATAGATCTTAATGCCCAATATGTAAGCAGCTTCACTGAGGTCTTTCATTGAAAAACTCTTATTCAAGTATCCATTTATGCTATCCAGAAATTCTATATCATTTCCAATCAGTAATATGTCATCTACATATAGTATCAGAAATGCTATAGAGCTCCCACTCACTTTCTTGTAAATACAGGCTTCCCCAAAAGTCTGTACAAAACCAAATGCTTTGATCACACTATCAAAGCGTTTATTCCAACTCCGAGAGGCTTGCACCAGTCCATAAATGGATCGCTGGAGCTTGCACACTTTGTTAGCCCCCTTTGGATCGACAAAACCTTCCGGTTGCATCATATACAACTCTTCTTCCAGAAATCCATTCAGGAATGCAGTTTTGACATCCATCTGCCAAATTTCATAATCATAAAATGCGGCAATTGCTAACATGATTCAGACAGACTTAAGCATCGCTATGGGTGAGAAGGTCTCATAGTAGTAAATCCCTTGAACTTGTCGAAAACCTTTTGCAACAAGTCGAGCTTTGTAGACAGTAACATTACCGTCAGTGTCTGTCTTCTTCTTGAAGATCCATTTATTCTCAATTGCTTGCCGATCATCGGGAAAGTCAACCAAAGTCCACACTTTGTTCTCATACATGGATCCCATCTCAGATTTCATGGCTTCAAGCCATTTTGTGGAATCTGGGCTCAACATCGCTTCTTCATAGTTTGTAGGTTCATCATGATCTAGTAGTATGACTTCCAGAACAGGATTACCGTACCACTCTGGTGCGGATCTTACTCTGGTTGATCTACAAGGTTCAGTAGTAATTTGATCTAAACTTTCATGATCATCATCATTGGCTCCCTCACTAATTGGTGTAGGTGTCACAGAAACCAGTTTATGTGATGTACTACTTTCCAATAAGGGAGCAGGTACAGTTACCTCATCAGGTTCTACTTTCCTCCCACTCACTTCTTTCGAGAGGAACTCCTTCCCTAGAAAGGATCCATTTTTAGCAACAAATGTTTTGCCTTTAGATCTATGATAGAAGGTGTACCCAAATGTTTCCTTTTGGTATCCTATGAAGACACATTTCTCCGATTTGGGTTCGAGCTTATCAGGTTGAAGCTTTTTCACATAAGCATCGCAGCCCCAAACTTTCAGAAATGACAGCTTTGGTTTCTTGCCAAACCATAGTTCATAAGGCATCGTCTCAACGGATTTTGATGGTACCCTATTTAACGTGAATGCGGCCGTCTCTAAAGCATAACCCCAAAACGATAGCGGTAAATCTGTAAGAGACATCATAGATCGCACCATATCAAGTAAAGTACGATTATGACGTTCAAACACACCATTACGTTGTGGTGTTACGGGTGGCTTGATTTGCGAAACTATTCCACATTGTTTCAAATGTAGACCAAACTCGTAACTCAAATATTCTCCTCCACGATCAGATCGTAGAAACTTTATTTTCTTGTTTTGATGATTTTCAACTTCATTCTGAAATTCTTTGAACCTTTCAAATGTTTCAGACTTATGTTTCATTAAGTAGATATACCCATATCTGCTTAAATCATCTATGAAGGTGAGAAAATAACGATATCCGCCACGAGCTTCAACATTCATTGGACCACATACATCTGTATGTATGATTTCCAACAAATCTGTTGCTCTCTCCATAGTACCGGAGAACGGCGTTTTAGTCATCTTGCCCATGAGGCACAGTTCGCAAGTACCAAGTGATTCATAATCAAGTGGTTCCAAAAGTCCATCAGTATGGAGTTTCTTCATGCGTTTTACACCGATATGACCCAAACGGCAGTGCCACAAATAAGTTGCACTATCATTATCAACTCTGCATCTTTTGGCTTCAACATTATGAATATGTGTACTATCGAGATTCATCAAAAATAGACCACTCTTCAAGGGTGCATGACCATAAAAGATATTACTCATATAAATAGAACAACCATTATTCTCTGATTTAAATGAATAACCGTCTCGCATCAAACAAGATCCAGATATAATGTTCATGCTCAACGCTGGCACCAAATAACAATTATTTAGGTCTAATACTAATCCCAAAGGTAGATGTAGAGGTAGTGTGCCGACCGCGATCACATCGACTTTGGAACCATTTCCCATGCGCATCGTCACCTCGTCCTTCGCTAGTGTTCGCTTAATCCGTAGTCCCTGTTTCGAGTTGCAAATATTAGCAATAGAACCAGTATCAAATACCCAGGTGCTACTGCGAGCTCTAGTAAGGTACACATCAATAACATGTATATCACATATACCTTTGTTCACCTTGCCATCCTTCTTATCTGCCAAATACTTGGGGCAGTTCCGCTTCCAGTGACTAGTCTGCTTGTAGTAGAAGCACTCAGTTTCAGGCTTATGTCCAGACTTGGGTTTCTTCTCCTGAGTAGCAACTTGTTTGCTGTTCTTCTTGAAGTTCCCCTTCTTCTTCCCTTTGCCCTTCTTCTTGAAACTAGTGGTCTTGTTGACCATCAACACTTGATGCTCCTTCTTGATTTCTAGCTCCGCAACCTTTAGCATTGCGAAGAGCTTGAGAATTGTCTTGTCCATCCCTTGCATATTATAGTTCATCACGAAGCTCTTGTAGCTTGGTGGCAGTGATTGGAGAATTCTGTCAATGACGCTATCATCCGAAAGATTAATTCCCAGTTGAATCAAGTGATTATTATACCCAGACATCTTGAGTATATGCTCACTGACAAAACTGTTCTCCTCTATCTTGCAGCTATAGAACTTATTGGAGACTTCATATCTCTCAATCCGGGCATTTGCTTGAAATATTAACTTCAATTCCTGGAACATCTCATATGCTCCATGACGTTCAAAACGTCGTTGAAGACCCGGTTCTAAGCCGTAAAGCATGGCACACTGAACTATCGAGTAGTCATCAGCTTTGCTCTGCCAGACGTTCATAACATCTGGTGTTGCTCCAGCAGCAGGCCTGACACCCAGCGGTGCTTCCAGGACGTAATTCTTCTGTGCAGCAATGAGGATAATCCTCAAGTTACGGACCCAGTCCGTGTAATTGCTACCATCATCTTTCAACATTGCTTTCTCAGGGAACGCATTAAAATTCAACGGAACAACAGCACGGGCCATCTATCTACAATCAAACATAAACAAGCAAGATACTATCAGGTACTAAGTTCATGATAAATTTAAGTTCAATTAATCATATTACTTAAGAACTCCCACTTAGAAAGACATCCCTCTAATCCTCTAAGTGATCACGTGATCCAAATCAACTAAACCATAACCGATCATCACATGAAATGGAGTAGTTTTCAATGGTGAACATCAGTATGTTGATCATATCTACTATATGATTCAAGCTCGACCTTTCGGTCTCAGTGTTCCGAGGCCATATCTGCATATGCTAGGCTCGTCAAGTTTAACCTGAGTATTCTGCGTGTGCAAAACTGGCTTGCACCTGTTGTAGATGGATGTAGAGCTTATCACACCCGATCATCACGTGGTGTCTGGGCACGACGAACTTTGGCAACGGTGCATACTCAGGGAGAACACATTTATCTTGAAGTTTAGTGAGAGATCATCTTATAATGCTACCATCAATCAAAGCAAGATAAGATGCATAAAAGATAAACATGACATGCAATCAATATAAGTGATATGATATGGCCATCATCATCTTGTGCTTGTGATCTCCATCTCCGAAGCACATCCATGATCACCATCGTCACCGGCGTGACACCTTGATCTCCATCATAGCATCGTTGTCGTCTCGCCAATCTTATGCTTCTACGACTATCGCTACCGCTTAGTGATAAAGTAAAGCATTACAGGGCGATTGCATTGCATACAATAAAGCGACAACCATATGGCTCCTGCCAGTTGCCGATAACTCAGTTACAAAACATGATCATCTCATACAATAAAATTTAGCATCATGCCTTGACCATATCACATCACAACATGCCCTGCAAAAACAAGTTAGACGTCTTCTACTTTGTTGTTGCAAGTTTTATGTGGCTGCTACGGGCTTAGCAAGAACCGTTCTTACCTACGCATCAAAACCACAACGATAGTTTGTCAAGTTGGTGCTGTTTTAACCTTCGCAAGGATCGGGCATAGCCACACTCGGTTCAACTAAAGTTGGAGAAACTGACACCCGCCAGCCACCTGTGTGCAAAGCACGTCGGTAGAACCAGTCTCGCGTAAGCGTACGCGTAATGTCTTTCCGTGCCGCTTCATCCAACAATACCGCCGAACCAAAGTATGAAATGTTGGTAAGCAGTATGACTTATATCGCCCACAACTCACTTGTGTTCTACTCGTGCATATAACATCAATGCATAAAACCAGGCTCGGATGCCACTATTGGGGAACATAGTAATTTCAAAAAATTTCCTACGCACACGCAAGATCATGGTGATGCATAGCAATGAGAGGGGAGAGTGTTGTCCACGTACCCTCGTAGACCGAAAGCGGAAGCATTAGCACAAAGCGGTTGATGTAGTCGTACGTCTTCACGATCCAATCGATCAAGTACCGAATGTACGGCACCTCCGAGTTCAGCACATGTTCAGCCCGATGACGTCCCTCGAACTCCGATCCAGCAGAGTGTAGTGGGAGAGTTTTGTCAGTACGACGGCGTGGTAATGATGATGACGTTCTACCGGCGCAGGGCTTCGCCTAAGCACTGCTACAGTATTATCGAGGTGGAGTATGGTGGAGGGGGGCACCGCACACGGCTAAGAGACGATCAACTTGATCAACTTGTGTGTCTCTAGGGTGCCCCCTTACCCCCGTATATAAAGGAGCAAGGGGGAGGAGGTGAGGCCAGGCTTGGGGCGCGCCAGGAGGAGTCCTACTCCTACCGGGAGTAGGACTCCCCCCTTTTCCATGTTGGACTAGGACTTGGGGAGAAAGAGGAGAGAGAGGGGAAAGGAAAGGGGGGGGGGCGCCGCCCCCCTCCTTGTCCAATTTGGACTTGGGGGGAGGGGGGCGTGGCTGCCCCTTGGCCTCCTCTCCTCTTCCTCCACTAGGCCCATTAAGGCCCATTAAGTTGTCGGGGGGTTCCGGTAACCTCCAGGTACTCCGGTAAAATCCCGATTTCACCCGGAACACTTCCGATGTCCAAACATAGGCTTCCAATATATCAATCTTCATGTCTCGACCATTTCGAGACTCCTCGTCATGTCGGTGATCACATCCGGGACTCTGAAGAACAACATTCGGTACATCAAAACATATAAACTCATAGTGAAACTATCATCGTTACGTTAAGCGTGCGGACCCTACGGGTTCGAGAACTATGTAGACATGACCGAGACACGTCTCCGGTCAATAACCAATAGCGGAACCTGGATGCTCATATTGGTTCCCACATATTCTACGAAGATCTTTATCGGTCAGACCACATAACAACATACGTTGTTCCCTTTGTCATCGGTATGTTACTTGCCCGAGATTCGATCATCGGTATCTCCATACCTAGTTCAATCTCGTTACCGGCAAGTCTCTTTACTCGTTCTGTAATACATCATCCCGCAACTAACTCATTGGTTGCAATGCTTTCAAGGCTTAAGTGGTGTGTATTACTGAGAGGGCCCAGAGATACCTCTCCGACAATCGGAGTGACAAATCCTAATCTCGAAATACGCCAACCCAAGGTGTACCTTCGGAGACACCTGTAGAGCACCTTTATAATCACCCAGTTACGTTGTGACGTTTGGTAGCACACAAAGTGTTCCTTCGGTAAACCGGAGTTGCATAATCTCATAGTCATAGGAACATGTATAAGTCATGAAGAAAGCAATAGCAACATACTAAACGATCGTGTGCTAAGCTAACGGAATGGGTCATGTCAATCATATCATTCTCCTAATGATGTGATCTCGTTAATCAAATGACAACTCATGTCTATGATTAGGAAACATAACCATTTTTGATCAGCGAGCTAGTCAAGTAGAGGCATACTAGTGACACTCTATTTGTCTATGTATTCACACATGAATTATGTTTGCGGTTAATACAATTCTAGCATGAATAATAAACATTTATCATGATATAAGGAAATAAATAATAATTTTATTATTGCCTCTAGGGCATATTTCCTTCACGGTTCGGGTCATTTTACCCTAAATCCATTCGCTCCCTGCCGCCGCCGCACCTGTCTCCTCGCCGCGGCCGCTCGCCGCTCGTGTTCCTCGCTGCGACCACTCGCCGCTCGTGTTCCTCGCCGCAGCCGCTCGTGCTCCTCGCCGTAGTCGCTCGCCACTCGTGCCCCTCGCTGACGCCACATCACTTTGCTCGCCGCAGTCTCCGGCGTGACCCCTTGCCTGATTTGCTCCGGTCGCCGTCTTCCTCCGCGGTCTTCACTCCAAGATAGCACCCATCTCTTCTCACCTCATCCATCAATTCTTCGATCTATGGTGGGGTTGCTGATTTGGGGCCGTCCTCCTCCTTTAGGTCGAGATGCCCAAGACCAAGCACTCCGCGCGCAAGCAGGTCACTGGTGGGCCATCTCGTATGTCTCGTCGGGGTGGCTCCGATGACTCACAGGAGCGGGCTTGTTATCGGAAGCGTGCTGCTCGCCCTCACAGCTCTACTAGCAACTCCTCTTCGGAGGGCTCCGACTATCAGGATGAGCTGCATGATTTGGAGCAGCCAGAGTTTGTCGCCGTTCGCACCTCCGCACCCAAGCCGGGTACTCGTCGTCCCACCTTCAAGCCTCCTCCTCCTCCGGTGCAACCTCACGGTGATGCTCGTCATATCTCTCTCGAACCTCCTTTACCCCTCGGCCGCCACGTTAAGCGGTTCAACGAGGTCCATGTTGCTTCCTATCTTAAGTTGCGTCGTGATGTTGATCAATTTACGGTTGCTCGAGACTCTCAAGACAATCGTTTTCGCACTAATGTCCAAGCTGACATTTTTACCATTGTCATCATTCCTAAGGGTCTTTCTCTGCATTTGTGCATTGATTTAGAGCATATTCGTACTCATCCGGACAAATATTCTGGAGCTATTGAGCTCATTGAGTCGTCCAATCTTGCTGCCCCATTTGCATTTCAACATGACTTTAACCAAGCCGCCATTCATCAATTCTATGCTACATGTTTCTTCGGTCCCAATAACACTGTTACTTGGATGACCTCAGACACAAAGCTCTCGGCTTCCTATACTCAGTTTGTTGCTGCCCTTGGTTTTCCTGACACCGGGTTCAAAATTCACAATGATGACCCTGAACATAGACCCAAGGGCACCGATGTATGTGCTGATCTTATCAAACCCATACAGACCTGACTAATGAGGAGAAACATAAGGGTTTAACCAAGTCTCCATTTGGCGCGCTCCTTTCTTCATTATCTATCAATGTGTCATTCGCACCATTTATCCTAAGATGGGTGACAAGGGCCCTTGCAGTAGCTACTGCATTGATCTCATGCATCGCATCTATGCGTCTCCGAAAGGGAAGATCAATGTGCCTCATTTTCTATGGCATGAGATTCGCCTCGCTTCTCTCCAGTACAAGCGGGCCTTTCCTCATGCTCCCTTTCTTCAGGCATTTATCGAAAATGTGGCTCCGTTTCCTATTGTCCGCACTCATTTGCATGAGCGATGGGTCATTCCCGCACACATGGCCGATGACTATGTTCCCAAGGATTCTTCCTCTTCTGCTCATCCGCGCCGAACTGTTGCTAGCACTCCTCGTCCTGCTCCCTCCGGATCTGCACCCTTTGGTCGCAATGCTCGCTTTCTTGGGAAGGCCCACTCTACCTTGATGAAGGCTGTTACTTTTAACTGCTCCCAAAATCACGATGTTGTCACGCGCCTTATCACCTCCAAAAACGCTCTGAAGGCTCGTCTGAGAGACTCCAGAGTGTTCGATGTGAGTGATGATGACCGTTTTCCTGATGAGCCCCCTTCTGACCTTGGCTTTCCTTCGTGTCCTGAGTGGTCTGACTTTGACGAGGCTGGTGGTAGTGGTGGTCATGATGATGATGATGAGGCTGGGTTCTGATGATGATGATGATGATGTTCTGGTTGCTCCTCTTGGCCCCCTTTTTAGGTACTTGCTGCCAAGGGGGAGTAGTGTATCCATTGAGTACTGTAATATGTAATATTAACTTGTATTGCACTATGATATGTATCGTACCTTGAACCTTGTTATGATCATTGTTACTTTAGGTTCTATGATGTGAGTGATGAATCTATTTGAATGTTATCATGTGCAACTTGTGATTTGAATGTGTTGGTATCACCCTGAGGGGAGCTCCTCTCATGCTTATTTTTCTTGTGCACATTGTTAAGGGGAGCTCCGCAACAAATCCCTTCGATACTCAAAGTTTTATTTATTTATTTTAAGAAGTACATGTATGTTGTCATCAACTACCAAAAAGGGGGAGATTGAAAGCGCAATCATGCCCTTAATCTTATTTTGATGTTGATGACAACATGCATGTATGGGACTAATCATGTTTATCAAGTATATCTCAGGATTATGTCTCATAGGCCGTGTGTGGATCATGACTAAAGACAAATGCATATAACTCAAGATTGGAGATACAAGACAATAGCGTTGGCTTTGTTTACAGTTTGTTCTTGAGTATAGGGATCTCGCACTATTAAGAGGGGATTGATGGATCTAGTGAAAGATTTTCTCAAAACCCACAACTCCATTTTCACCGGACGTCTGGTACGTTACGGATGTCCGATCCCTTTCAGCTTTCCGGTCGTCCGGCTCCCGTCGGTCGTTCGGTGTTTCTTCACAGAACAAAAGTCACGGATGTCTGACCTTCTCCGGACGTCCGGTCCCCGGACGTCCGTTTTGCTCCGGACGCCCGACACTCACTCAACAAAACAATTTTTACGGATATACGGTCCTCTACGGATGTCCGGTCACCGGACGACCGAAATCGTCTGGACGTCCGTTAGCTGTATGCTGATTCGTGGCTTGTGACTCTCCAGCGACCGGACGACCGACGTCTGTCGGACGTCCGGACCTATCTGTGCCACCGGACGTCCGACGCCTCCTGTGCACTTGTGTTGCTCAAACGGTTACTTTTCCACCTCCACTATATATAGCCTTCTCCCTCCCACGGGATAAGGTTGACCATTCACTTTGAGCTTCCTAAGAACATATTTCACTCACTCTCTCACTCTTCCACACCAAATCTTAGATCCCCAAGGGATTTGAGAGCACTTGAGAGAAGTTCTCCAATCAAGTGATAGATCCACTCCTTCCCCTTCTTTGCACCAAAGGAATTCGTGATTTGAGCAAGTCTTGAGTTTTTTCCCCATCGTTCTTGTTACTCTTGGAGGTTGGAGACTCCTAGGCGGTAGGAGTCTTTCGGAGAGGAATCGACTCTTGTGATTACCCCCGGAAAAGTTTGTGAGGGTTTGGAGACCACCCCAAGGTCTACCACTAGTGATTGAGAAACGCCTCCGTGGTGTTGTCTCAAAGGGAGAATAGGGTGAGACTTCGTGGCGTTGGTGTGCCTTCGTGGTAACATCCACCTCTCTAACGGTGACGTAGCTTCCCTCCAAGGAAGTGAACATCGGCATACATCCTCATCTCCCGGAGTTGCGGTTATTCCTAACCCTAACTCTCTACTTGTGGTTACTTGTCTCTTAGCACTTACTTGTATCATATTGTGCTTGCTTACTTACATACTTGTGATACTTGTTTATCCAGCTTAGCTCCTTGTACTACTCCTGCAATTGTTAGGCTCATCTTCATAGTCCTCATTATTGCCTAAAATTGCTAAGTAATAATTAGAATTTGTACTTGTACCTATTCACCCCCCCCCTCCTCTAGGTTCATCTCGATCCTTTCAGCAAGGATACTATATTTTCATGCGAAACAATACTAAAATATACAAAACAGATGAAACTAATCAGTACCATTAAGTTGAGTTACGTACTAGTGTACTAGCTACTTGCATTGAGATTTGTGAGATTGGAATATGAAGAAGTCAGTGAAGTACTTGTGAGCGCGGACTCGCCGGAGCAGGCTCGGTGAGTCATTGATCGCACGCCTAGAGTTTGAGTGGAGAGGGTGCCGCCGGATGAATTGATGGACAGATAGGCGATGGCTAGATATATGTACGTGTGAACATGGAGTGATTACATTACGCATTAGTAATACGGGGGTGTTGGGCCGATGGACAAATGAACAGCTGTACAGAGTCAACATCACACTGACGTACAACCTTTTACTCCCAAAAAACTCACGTATGGCCTCAGGAAACCAGGCATCGTAATAAATTTTGGATTCTTCGGTGATTATGGTTTGTGAGCGCTCGAAACCGATCGAACACTGAATAGCTATCGAAGTTGCCACCGAACCAAACAACCGTACACCGAATAAGTGGATAAACTGGTTGAATTGGTTCGGTACGGTTTTGGTTTTCGGTGTTCGGTGTGACAGTGCCCACCCCTAACACTATGCGATTTAATGAATAAGGATTTTAGTTTATGTGACTATACGTGAGTTTATCTATATGACTAAATAAACTATTTTTCAAAGTTAGCACTGATGTTAATGAAATTTTAATGAGACCGTTCTTGCAAAAAGAGATAAGCAATGTTTTTTTTAATTGTTAAAAGTATCCAGGCCCAAGTCTTCCAGGTGAGATTTTTCCAAATAAAATGAGTACGTTGAACGAGCATGTTTGTCGTGTTATACTTGATTATTTTGAGAATATAATTATACTTAATAATACAGTGATAATTCTTAACCCTAAAGGTAATGACCCTCAAAGTTTGAAAAATTATTGACCTATCAGTCTTTGTAACTTCATATATAAAGTGATATCAAAATATATAGTTAATCATCTCCGGCTGATTCTTGAGGATCACATATCTGAAACCAAAACTATATTTGTGGTAGATTTGTGTCGGACAATGCGATCATCTCTTTTGAATATATTTTCATATGATCGAGCATAGTAAAAACCAATTTAATACGCATTGTGCCTAAAAGTTGGAATTTGGGTAAGCATATGATAGGGTGGATTGGAGATTACTTGGGGCTTACATTCGCAAGTTTGGTTTCAACCTAGGTGGGTTGATTGGGTTATGAGGTGTGTTTGCTCGGGAAGATACTTGATTAGGTGCAATGGTGAGCTGCTGGATTTTTTTCCAAGACTATTATTCATTGTTAATGGCATTGTTAGTATCTAAACAAGGTGGTCTCGGTTGGGAGATTGACATCATTAAGTTGCCTCAAATAGTCTAGGTATCTCTAATATTCTTTTTGCCAATGACAGTTTGGTGTTTTCAAAGCTTCGGTGGACAAAGATACAATTATTCAACAAGCTTTGACCTTGTTTCAAAGATGTTCCGTCCAATATTTGAGTAATGCTAAATGCTCACCTTTATTCAGTGAGATGTGTCGTGTCCATACTAGGGAAGCGATTATGGAATTGGTGAAGGTAAACTCTAATGCATCTTTTATTCCTGAAACTGGTAGTAGCACAATTAGCATTGTAGCTCGCAACCATTTGGGTCATGTCTTTGTTTCTACATGCAAGCGAATTGGAAATTGTCGGTCAATGGAGGAAGCTGAAGTTGCACTGCTCTGGTTGGCATATCTTTGCTGGGTCGTTTCTACAAAGGAAGACCAATGATACCGGAGCTAGACTGTTCGGTGGTTGCAAAAGAGTTAGAGGCTCGGGAATTAGCTTTGTCAGCCTCTTTTCCTCTCATGTGAGACACCAGGATGGTCCTTGCCGACTTCTCATCATATAAGATCAGCACCGTCGGTGTGTTTTTGTGTGTTAGTGTTGGCTGTGTGCATGCTATCGACGGAGAGCTCGGGTGTGTGCTCATGCTGTTTGTATCCTCTTGATGCTCCATGTGAGCCAATAGAATCCTTACTTTGTCGAGAAATCAGATCTGTATTGTAGGTATAGACTGAAATAAGTTCACCCACGGGCTGGCGCCCTTAGCCAGGAGAGATGTTGACCAGGAGGTGATTGTTGATGTGCCGAGCGACCATCGCGAACTGATTAGAACTGAATGTAACATCTGATGCAAGCTATCCATGGATGTCAAAATGATGTTGTTCCATCTGAGCAAGAAGGTCAAGCAGTAGCTGCAGGATTTAAAATGGACAGGAAAATAGCAGCTCATAGTATGAGATTACTCAGTTAGTAGAAATAGCAGCGCATGCATTCTTCATATATGGAATGGTGAGCTACACATCTGATCACAAACTATCATGAGTATGTACAGCAATCACAGGAAATCACCTTTCTACTATCGTACATGTACATTATAAGCTGGCACGGCGAAGGTAATTTGGTGTGGTGGAATAGCTGAAATAATGGCATAACTCTTCTTCATCTAATTAATTAGGTCTTTCAAGCACTACGAAGTACTAGCCCTATGTGAATAGGAAGAAACTTTGGTGTATGGTGCAATAGCTGAAATTGTGACTAGGTTGCTTCACCTACGGTTTAAGCACTAAAACCCTTGTGTGTGGCACTCCAGGGGTTGGTTGGGATGCTCTTGCATGCCTGAGCAGCGACCTTCACCATCGCTTCAGGAAGGACGCCGGCATTGCAGATGTTTGCAAAGGACCGCATGTGTTTCATTCCATACTGTGCCAGCGAGCCACATTGTGATTCAAAAGCACGCACCTGAAGAAAGGGAGGACACAATATTAGTCATGCATGGCAGGGGCAGAAGAAATTACATGCTCTAAGCCTCTAACCGCATTAACTTTATGCCATATGACGCCTGCATGTATATAACTATATATACAGTTACAGCATCCAAGTTTCAATCCAGAAATCATCGATCCTCAATAATATTGCGATATATTCAGGACAATATTAGTCCTGAATATATATCCCATTTTTTAGTACTATTGCGATATATTCTACAGTATTTGTCAGTCAACTAATAACAACAATTTTATCTACAGAATTTTGTCCCAGTAGTCCAGACAATTAAGAAATAACTCATAACCAATAGGCAATAGAAAAAGACAACAAAAGCATAAGTAAGACCAAGCAAAGTCAAATAGAGCCTTACCGTAGACTTGAGACAACTCCAGTCATCAACAAGAGGCTCACCGGCTGGGCGAACAGTCTTTAGAACCATTGGACCATCCGCAAAACCAAACAGAAGGTTTCCAATCAGCTCGACGCTATTGTCGATATGCGATCTATGACTCGTCATTTCGAGCAATTGCTTCCGGGCATCGTTTTTCTCAGGGGAACTCTCAGCCAATTTCCGGTACTACATGTAGAAGAAAAGAAATCAATCAGTTCCATCTTTTTTGTACTGAGATTATTTATGCATATTCTATTTTTGTGGGTAAAGTATGGGCAATGATCTAGGGATGACGTGACAACCAATCAACATGAGATATTTCTCATGAAATAATTATAAACCGTACCTTGTGCCAGAAGTAAACAAGATCAGCATCCCTCTGATTAACAGCTCTTGAGAAGGACGGCAGTGAGTTATCTTCAACAAATGTAGTGTTATTGTTAGCAGGATTTGAGCCGATGTACAAAAAGAGTTGTTGAGCATTCAGGTCCAAAGAACCGTATTGCATCACATGGGAACCATAGCTGTATGAGTCCTGAGCTGCTGTTCTCTTCTTGACCTGCTCAACCATTAACTAGTTATGTTAGGCCCCCGCAAAAAAACTAGTTACGTTAGGAAAGAACTCCAAGATTAATAAGCTAAAATAAATAAATTAGAGTTTTAAGCACTTACCAAGTCATATTGCTGCTTCAGAGATTCAGTTCTCAGGTTGTGCACATCACTGTCAACATTGAAAGTTGCGCGTTATTTGACCACGACTATGAACCATAACAAAAAACCTAGTTTATTTCAAACAAATGACCCAAGGTTTGACTCTGGGTTCAACTATAAAATGGTGAATGCTACAATTACTACAATGGCAGCCAACATGAGAACATGTAGGTGACATTTCATTCTAGTGCAGTTTGATAAGTGTCGTACTAGTTGCTAGTTAATCATTTTGAAACAACACACCTGTACGGTACCGGAAAGTACTAACAGATATGAGTCATGTATATGCTCAAACTGATCGTATCAAACCATGATTTTAGCATGTGAATGAACGGAAAACATGGTACAACAAAGCGGGATACCTGTCTTCCATCCAAGAAATGCTGTACAGGTCGCCCAAGCAGGTGTCATATTCCGGCGGAGGGCTGGGGTACTCGCCAGGGCAATACGTTCCCCAACTGCTCTCCTCTGCGTCCGACGCGGTGGTCGCGTAGACACCGATGTCATTCGGCAGAAGCCCCTCGAAGACACTCCCGGCTTCACAGGCTTCAAGGTAAAATACCTACAAAATAAGAGTCAAACCATTGCTTCAAGCAGCAAACCATGCAGAGCAAAAATAAACAAAAGGACGATGGGGTACCAGGCTTTTGTAGCTTCCAGCAGCATGCTTTTTCTTCAGGACATCTACAAGATCGTCACCGTAAACGTATGGATTGGTGGGCATCCCTGAAATTCTTACCAGAACAGAAAAACCATGACACTAATAAGTTAATTGTGCACGTCTAGATTTGTATGTATGTATGCATGCATATGAAATATCTGTTCGAACTGGTTTTAGATATTAAAATTCTCGAAAGAAGACAATAAAAGAATGGCAGGTTCTGAAACTGACCAATGACCCCAGGACCCCCATGGTCACTGTAAAACACAAAAATGTGATCATTAGGGCCACTGTCCAAGACCTTGCCGCTCCCACCATTCACAGCGGTTTTATTACCGAGCAAGACAGCAAACAAGTTCTTAACATTAACCTCCTTTCCAGTGTAGTCCTACAATGCAGATTCAGTCAAACAGACAGAAAATTGTGGATACTGGATAGGGATACATGATCATAGGAATATATTGGTTCATTCCATCAAGATGTTGACATTATCACATAGAAATTTGACATCCAAAACCAACTGGAAAATGGCATAAAGACTGGTCAAAATTTTGACATTCAATGATTTTGAATGAGGTACAAACTGCCATTGAAATTTTTGTTCGTGTAATTTCTAGAATATCATATTCACATTTTTCTGCAACCATCAAACAGTTTGTATCATCCACTAAGGTAATCCATATTAATCTTAGATTTTTACTACATCAACAATAATTACTGGAAAATTTTCCTCGAAGACCCATGCATAATTACCTTAGGGACCCCAGCATAGACATCTCCACCTTGGGGGTGGTTGATGATGACGCCCGGCCTTGGGTTTTCCAGGTTGTGCGCAATATCGTCGTACATGAAGACGATGATGTTCTCATCCTTGAGACCACCCTTCTTTAAGATCTGGTAGGCGTGGCAAATATCTGCCTGCAAAGTGCAAAGTTTCGATCCACAAATTAAACACAATAATTAATTGTCATCAACCCAACGAACCACGAGGAAAAAAATCTAGAACACGCAGCAACACCAAACTGAACTTTTTTTCCAACATATTCTTATTGCCATGCATTGTACCTTCTATCTAGACCGTCAGTTTGTGTGCTGGTCGCATTGAGATATGTGCCACCTCGCCCGGGACTGTAAGCCTATGCAGTGGGAGAGCATGAAACAAAACTACGAACGGGCCAAGGGCGGGCCAATAGCTTACTTAGTGGGCCATCTTTTGTTATTGGGCTGAATCCAGGTCAAATTCTCAAAGAAAGTCCAGAAAAAAGGACAGCCCATGGCCCTGGTTAGGAGCTCCCCCAAACCCCAAGAGGATCTGCCCCTGGGCCTATGTGAACAGTAATCAAGGCCCGCATATTTCTCAAAAAAAAAAAAGTAATCAAGGCCCGCACTCTTACTCGGCTCATGGGCGCACAGTACTGCTGTCAAAGAAAGGACGGGCCAAGGGCGGACTGATTCTGCAGTGATGTAATTTGTGCAAATTGTACGTACGCGAGATTGATGTTAGAAAAAATGCACGATTATTTGGGACTTGGGCACACCTTCCTTCCATTCAATGGTTAACCCGTAATGACAATGTTTGAACACTTGGCCATTTCTGTATAACTTAATAACAAAATGATCCCAGTTTCTTTAGCTCCATTTATCTATTTCTTCTACCCACAGACAGGCGGGGCCTGCATGAGTTGAGACTAGCGAGAGAGCTGCCAGCTGACAGGGCAGTATTGCTTGACATGTGGACTGTTTGGTCGGCCAATAGAGTGCCACGTAAGCGAAATACGATGCTCTATAATGGACTGGTGACCGTACAATCGTCACGAGTCATATTCAGTGACCTTAACGAGCGTATTTCATAGTAGCAGGACAAAACGGTGTACTAACTCTAACCCTCCGTAGCTCATCCATCTCCTAGCTAGCTCTTGAACAGCATGGATAGATAAGCGGCCGGGTGCAGCGCCCGCCGGTTCAGCCACTACTTGACCGACAGGAAGAAAAAGGTCGAAGGATCGCGGGAGGAGGCGCGAACAAGCAGAATCCATGATAGCGCGTGCGCACCTGGTGGCGGTAGTTTTGGTAGCCGTTGGAGCCGGCGACGAGGACGGCCCACCTGGTCCCAACGGAGCCGTCGTCCGACGGCAGCCGGATGGTGGGCTGCAGCCACGCGTGCGCCATGGCGAGCAGGAGGAGCAGCAGCGCGAGGGGAAGGAGACGGAAGGATGCCATGGCCACCATGGATGGTGGTTGGGGTTTGGGTTCCGGAAGAAGCGAAACACGTCTTCTTTTTATTATGCGCCGACGCCGGCGCCGGAGGTGATATTTTCTTAGGCTGGTCACAATGGGCAAGAACATAAGGTAGTAACTTACACACTTCCCTAGACTATGTTACTACCTTCATAGTGGGTAGAAACATCTATGTAGTGTCATGCAATGATGTATTTATTAGGTCATAGACTCGTTGTTTCTTGGAGTGTGTGATGTTCCGGTAACTTAGCTAGTTACCACAAGCACCTCTCTCTTCATTAAATATGTGCCACATAAACAAAGTTGTATTGGAGTGTGTGATGTTACTCCTAAGTTCCTCCCCATTGTGACTAGCCTTATTGAATTTCGGCAAAGGGAAAGCGTACCACCCACTAATGATTCAGTCAGCTGTGCATGGCCGATTGGCTGCGCTTTCTGCCGACCTACTACGTGTGGGGTGTCCTCTTCTCCTCGGAGAAATATCGGCCGTCAATTCGAAGCTGGTTTGTCGTTAGCTGGCGCGTCCGGCCCTACGCCTGGCTTGGAATCTCTCTCTCGGCCGTTCACGTCACCGTCACCAGCGTACTGCGTAATTTAACTGGGACCCAGTCGCCTACTCCTACTGCTACGTGTCATGTTCAGATTGTTGCATTTTTCCGACGAGAGAAATTTTCAATCTATTCATTAAATATGGCAGCACATAGAACACTAGAGGTAATAAAAATTACAATCAAATCTATAAATCATTTAGCAACGACTACAAGCACTAGAGCAAGCGAAGGGGCGCCGCCGGCATCGTCCTCCTTCATTAGAACCGGGCAAACTTTATTGTAATAAATAGTTGGGAAGTCTTCATGCTAGGGCCTCAATAAACGGCTCTAGTACACGTTTCTGGGAGGATACTTGGCTCGGCGAGACACCTTTGGCCATCCAATATCCATCTTTGTACCGTATTGTTCAACGACGTGAAGTGTTCGTCGCCTCGGTATTTCAATCTATCCCCCTTAATATTCAGTTCCGACGGACGCTAGCGGGCAATCGTTGGGAAGAATGGCTCCGTTTAGTTAGGAGACTAATGGAGGTCCAACTATCTCAACAACCCGATGAATTACGCTGGAAATTGACTAGGTCTGGAGTATTCACTATTAAATCAATGTATATTGATGTTATTAATTCGAACTTCATTCCTACCTCTAAGCATGTTTGGGCTGTCAAAGTTCCTTTGAAAATAAAAGTGTTTATGTTGTTTGTCCATAAACAAGTTATTTTAACCAAGGACAACTTGATAAAGCGTAGTTGGACAGGACCTACTAGGTGTAGTTTCTGTGATCGGGATGAGACAATCAAACATCTCTTTTTTGATTGCCTGTTGGCCAAAGTACTTTGGCAGACGGTCCACATTGCTTTTAATATAAATCCACCGAATTCTGTTAACATGTTATTTGGGACATGACTAAATGGGATTAAGCCTGACTTAGCGAGACACATTCGGGTTGGAGTTTGTGCTTTGCTGTGGACTATCTGGACCTGCAGAAATGATTTGGTTTTTAACAGAATATCATGTATTCATTTTTTGCAGGTTTTATTCCGAACTATGGCTCTGATCCATTCCTGGTCGCTACTCACCCAGATGGAGGCCAGGGAGCACTTGGTTACTGGGTCTTTCCGATGGGAGATGGTAGCTCGAGATATCTTCAACCGGTTTGGATGGCGGTCATGTAATAGGATAGGCATGTAGTTTACCTATCTAGTTTTAGCCAGCCGGTTGTGGCGTCTTTACATGGCTAGTGGGTGTTTCTAGCCTTTTTGGCTCTGTGTGAGCTTTCTCTTGCTTTTTATTACTTTTTGAAGACCTTGGAACCATGTTTGCACTGCTTTATTTGTTTAATAAGATGGCCGTATGCATCTTTTTGATGCAGAGGCCGGGGATTTCTCCCTTTTCTAAAAAAAGGGGCCTCAAAGGTCCTTCTTTAAAGAATTGGAATCGGGGGCGACACAAACCAACCTGTGGTTGGATGGCTATAGGACAGTAAGGTTGCATTTTTCTGAATTTATTATTTCAAACTTTTCAGCGATGTTCGTTTAGTAGAAGGAGTCTTCCATTAACTACGAGATGTCTATGATAATTTTGTAAATTTTAAGATGTTCATAAAAGTGAGTGTATGTACGAGTCCATAATCATCTGCGTCTATACCGTGTTCAGAAAAGAAGAACTAAATTCGTGCCTCGCGCCACTTGACATTCACATGGAGCGTCTAATAAGTCCATCGCTATAAGATAAGTTGAAAAAATCAATAAGAATGCAGCAAAACTTACCAAAACTTTATTGGACCAATTATGAGGAGTGGGCCCTAAAGCAAATGGCGGAGAAAAAAGCAACCTGGACGTAATAATTTGACAGGCAAGTAGGAAGGCACGTCAGCCACAACAATCAAAAGAGAGATCAGAACAAACATAGCTTAAAGTACCGGTCCAAATAAGAACATTTCTTCCTTTAGTTGTTGTAAAGTGCAGATGGTTATATATACGCACATATAATCATTTCTATGAACATACACCTTATCCCTATGAGAATCTTTAAGATACTGAGCCGACACCATTCTAAGTTTAGGACTTGAATCCTGGTGTGCTGGTTTCACCATAAAAAACCTAAACATTTGAGGATTTCACCAGATAATAACATTTTGTCCTCGAGGTGCTAATTACATGATAAGTTCCAACAAAATTTTAAAATACTAATTAACCATGAGAAGCATCACTATTAGGGAAAACCTTATACACAGAATCTTAACAGTAGCGCGGGGTAAAACGATGTACTACTGGTACTTAGCAGTAGCGCGTGTCCACATAAGGCGGCAAGGACAAAATGCGCTACTACTAATATTGCCACACCGTTGCCACCAGGCTAAGTATAGTAGTAGCGCTTTCTCCTGAAACGCGCTATTACTAGGTAAATTTAGCAGTAGCGCTTTCGCCTAACACGAGCTACTGCTAAACCCATCCTATCTTCTCCATCGGCCGCCCCTCACTCTCCCCTTCTCCACTCCCACTCTCACACTCTCCCACGCACGTCGTCCGCCGCCGCCGATGTTCAGCCCTCCCCCGCCGCCGCATTGCCGCCGCCATCCTCGCTCCTCCTTCCTCGGTATGCGTGACCCTCCTCCCACCGCCCTCCTCCCTCCTCCTCCTTATGCGCCCTCCTCCCTCATCCTCCGGCCGCACCCTCGTCCCTCCTCCGGCTGTGACCCTCCTCCCTCCTCCTCCGGCCAAGCCCTCCTCTGGCAGCCCTCCTTCCCTCCTCCTCCTCTCTCCTCCCTCCTCCTCCTCCCTCCTCCCACCCCCTCCTCCCTCCTCCCTCCCTCCCTCCATCTCTCCTCACTGATCTGTTCTTGTATAATGTAGTTTTTTCAAGCGTTTTTTCAATACAATAGAATGTAGATTATTTGCATGGAATAGAAAATTTTCAGTATAGGTCTTTTGAATAGAAAATTTTCAATGGAGGTATTTGAATATAGTAGATTTTATTTAGTAAGTGGTTAATAAAACTAGTTTATTTAGTAAGTACTTAATAGAACTAGTTTATTTAGTAAGTGCTTAATAGATCTAGTTTAGAGAGAGAGACCTATATTGGCAAATTTAGTTATGTTAGGATTATATATAAGATATTTTGAAATGTTTTTGTTCATATTTTCAACCAAGTGGCTCAATAGTGTTGCTCAAATAGGATATGTGCTTGCCCAAGTGCCATGTTTGTAGGGAACACCTCTGAGTGGCATATGTTTTGCCGGAGTGTTGATTAATATCCGTTCCGGCAAATTTCAGGCGCTCGATATGTCCTTTTTAGCCGAAGGTCATGCCGGATTTTTCTGTGAATTTTGGCATGACTTGTGATAGAATATGTAGGAAATATCGAGTGGCTCGGATTTTCGAGAAAGATAATTAAACGACATTTCGGGTTGACTTTAAATCTATCGGGACTCCACCAATGGCGGAGCCAGGAAATGTGGATCAGGGGGGCCGAGTGCTGTCAAAGTAGGTTAGGGAGGGCCAAAGCATAGTAAAATAGAGTTTTAGCATCAAAATAGTGCTAATTATGCACTGTTCATCAGTGAATTATTAGCAAATTCCCAATGTCAGGGGGGCCAGGGCCCCTGCTGGTCCCCCTGTCTCCGCCACTGGACTCCGTCATATATGAGAGAAGAAGAATGCCGACTGTTGTCGTGGGGGTCGTTCGTCCTCTTCCTTCTCGTGATAGACCTTTTGGTAATGCACGGGAAGGAAGAGAAGAACGACCATCACCGACGGTCGCAAATGTCAGAAAGAAATCAGTGAGGGAGAGTCTCCACCATATATGAGAGGACGAAGAATCCCGACTGTTGTCGTGGGGGTAGCTTGTCCTTCACTCCCTGTGCTAGACAATTTGATGTAATGCACTCGGGGACGAAGGGACGAGCTACCATCACCGACGATTGAATATATACACCACGGTAGCTGAGAGTTTTCAAGAAAATACTCGACAGACCGATAGTCAATCCGTGATGAATAATAATGATCTAATTTAGTTTTGGTAGTACATATATTTAATTTTAGAAGTTTAATCTTTGAATTATGAACATGAGAAATGTCGTCTGACGATGATAGGCACCCGGAGTGCGACTGGTGCGGTGACGACCGGGGTCTGTGCGACAGGCCTCACCTGGTAGAAGGTCGGCGCTTCAATATTAAGCTCCACGAGACCTTCTATGTTGAAACGGTACGCAACGACGACAAGTGTTTTTTTGTAATTAAGCGCGATTTCTGCTTATTCAACGTGTAATTTCCGTCTTTTACAATTCGACTAGCTTATCCCATGCCATGCAAGACGCTATGTCTTGGAGAAGCTGGATTTTGAAGATCATGAAAATATGCAGACAAACATAGTCCACCTAAGGACCCATCATGGTTATGATTTTTCTATAAATCTATACAATTCTGACAACGTATCCCATTTTGGTTGCCCAAATTGGGAAGCACTTTGCAAGACGTATTATTTTCATGAGGGTATGCTTGTCACCTTGGATCTTGGTGATTCTGACATCGACGAAGAGAATATGGACATTTGGGTCCTTGTTGATCCGCTTCCAATTCTACCAAATATACGGAAGATGGTAGAATTAACTTACTACACCGATGGCGCAGAATTAACTTATCAGGAAAAAGATCATCTTATCTCATTTTTTTATTGATGTTGAGAATTACAATATCAATTATCAAACTCCTAAACATTATGGTCAATACGTGCCACTAGTGCACGTGTTGAACTACGATAACATCCATGGAGATGGCATGGGAAGATTTTTTTACTATTACGACATCCGTGCATCTTTTGCATAAATTCTTCTAAAGCTAAACTAGATTGCTAACTACGACGTTATTACTATGTGTTTCAACAGAAAATCACAAAGGATTGTGTGCCTCATCTGATGTTTCCGAAAGGTCACCTTGATGTTATTAGCTTACTGCCAGGTCATCCCAGGCTTCACTGCTATTCATATCGGATTTCTAAAACTGATGAAGACATGACAATCAAAGCATGGAAAAAATGTATGAACAATCGTAGGGAGCTACTTGGAAATAACATTGTGCGAAGTGCAAGAATTGGAGACAGGATAGTTTCCATTCTCCATAATGGAGAGTCAGGGCATATCTTGTTTTATATTATTTTACCTTAGAGAGGGTAGTAGGTCCTATGAGAGAGGAGTAGGTCCTAGGTACAATGTATTATTATGTGCTACAATGTGTTAGAGTCATTGATGATGATGATGAGGAGGAGTTGTGATTATGACTAGTGGCCAAGTTGTTATATGAAGTCTCATGGACGAAAATGATGATCATGAGGAGTTGTTATATGAAAATGATGTATTATGACGATAAGTTAATGATATGATGATGATCATCATGATGATGATGATGAGTTATTATATCATTGGTGAAAGAACCGCGGATTAGTTTCAAGTGGATGGATCCTAAGTGGTCAAGTCATAACAACCTCTAAATTGCTACTGTATGAAAACTTGTATAATGGTGTATGAATACGACATAAAATAAAAATGAAATAAAATACGTAATAATAGTAGTAGCGCGGGTAGAGAGACGCGCTGCTAGTAATTACCAGTAGCGCCTTCTGCAAGAAGCGCTACTACTAAGTAGGTATAGCAGTAGCGCGGGTAAACCAACGCTACTGCTAACCTTTAGACCATAATACACACACGAGAGCCTGGAATGAAACTCCTCGAAGGTGGAAGTCGGCAGGCCCTTAGTCATCACATTGGCGAACTGTTGTGCAGTCGGGACATGGAGGACCCGAATACGTCCAAGGGCCACCTGCTCGCGCACAAAGTGAATGTCCAGCTCAATGTTCTTAGTCCGACGATGATGAACGGGGTTGGCGGAAAGGTACACCACAAAAACGTTGTCATAGTAGACAACCGTAGTCTGGGAGACGTCATGATGCAACTCCTGAAGTAACTGTCGTAGCCAGGTGCACTCGGCGACGGCGTTAGCCACAACTCGGTACTCAGCCTCCGCGCTAGAGCGCGAAATCGTAGGTTGTCGCTTGGACGACCACGAGACGAGTGAAGGGCCGAGGTAAACGCAGTAGCCAGAGGTGGACCGACGGGTGTCGGGGCAGCCGACCCAGTCCGCATCGGAGTAGGCCACCATCTCCAGAGAAGTGGACGCCGTGAGAGTAAGCCCAGAGCCACCGTGTCACGGATGTAACGAAGAATCCGCTTCACGAGGGTCCAATGGGAGTCACGAGGGGCATGCATATGCAGACACACCTGCTGAACAACATACTGTAAATCCGGTCGGGTGAGAGTCAGATACTGAAGAGCACCAACAATGGACCGGTAGAATGGAGCATCCGACGCGGGAGAGCCCTCGAGAGCAGAAACCTTGGGCTTCATGTCAACAGGAGTAGAAACAGGGTGATAGTTGAGCATGCCGGCACGCTCAAGTAGCTCGTGCACATACTTCTGCTAATGAAGAAAGAAGACGTTGGGTCGCTGAACGACCTCAATGCCAAGGAAATAATGTAGAGCGCCCAGGTCCTTGATGGCAAACTAATAACGCAGCCGGAGAGTAATCTGCTGAAGAAGGGCTGCGGAGGAGGTCGTCAGGATGATGTCGTCGACGTAGAGGAGCAAATATGCAGTCGTGTCGCCGCGGTGATAGACGAACAATGAGGCATCCAAGCGAGTGACGCTGAAGCCCAGTGTCTGAAGGAACCTGGCGATACGCTGGTACCAGGCGCGAGGTGCTTGCTTGAGCCCGTAGAGAGACCGGGACAACAAACACACATGCCCAGGAAGAGATACGTCGACGAAACCGGTCGGCTGCTCACAGTAAACCTGCTCCTCAAGATGGCCATGAAGGAAGGCGTTGGAGACATCCATCTGATGAACCGGCCAGCCTCGGGAAACTGCTAGCTAGAGAACTGTGCGGATCGTGCCCGGTCTGACAACCGGGGCAAACGTCTTGGTGAAGTCGACTCCAGCGCGCTGCCGAAAACCACGGACCACCCAGCGAGCATTATAGCGCTCAAGTGTACCATCCGAGCGGGTGTTATGGGGAAAGACCCACTTGTCGCTGATGACATTGGCGCGAGAAGGCCGATGAACCAGTGTCCAGGTACGGTTCCGCTGAAGAGCGTCGAACTCTTCCCGCATCGCGGCAAGCCAGTGAGGACCACGAAGGGCTGCACGAGCAGATGCAGGGACCGGTGACGGCTCAGTGGTGGAGGCGGCGAGAAGATACTCGTCGCTGGAGTACTGTAGACTCGGGCGATGGACGCCGGCTCGAGCTTGAGTGACGGGGCGAGATGGCAACTCGGCGACTGGCGAGGCGGTCGGTGAAGCAACCGGTGAGGCAGCTGGCGAGGCCGCCGGCGAGATGGGTGGTGAAGAAGCGTCGCCCGAGGCCGCCAAAGCGGCCGCGCCCGATGCCGTCGAAGCGCCCGTGCCCGAGGCGTAGGGGGCGGGCGAAGTGGGGGTGGCGGGCGAGGCGAGGGCGCCGCCCGAGGCACCCGAGGCGGCGCCTGAGGTGGCTGGTGAAGATACCGGCGACGGGGCAGCCGACGAAGATGCCGGCGAAGATGCCAGCGAGGTGGGCGATGCGGAGGCCCTTGACGGAGTCGGCGAGGACGTCGTGGGGGCGCGAGTCGCAGCTCGTCCCATGACGGGAGGACCGCCGAAGCCCGATGGCGGTCCAAGAATCGAGCGGGCCTGTCCACCTCACGGGGTCGATGGAGGGCCGCTGGTGGCCGGCGGCGACGGGGCGGCAGGAGGTACCTGCTGAAATGGAAACACCGTCTCATCAAAGTAAATGTGCCGGGAGGTGAATACATGATGTCAGAAGGGATCGTATCAGCGGTATCCTTTGGTGTTAGGTGGGTAGCCGAGGAAGATGCAAGCGACTGAACGTGGTGCAAGCTTATGAGGCGCAGTGGCGGCGAGGCTAGGATAGCAGAGACAACCAAAGATGCGAAGGCCATCATAAGATGGGGGCGCACCAAAGAGGAGATGGTGAGGGGCATAGTTCCAGCATGGGCGACATGGGCGGATGTTAATGAGAAGGGTGGCGGTGGCGAGAGCGTCCGGCCAAAACCGGGGAGGCACGTTAGAGTGAAAGAGTAACGTGCGGACGCAGTCATTAAGAGTGCGAAGGATACGCTCGGCACGACCATTTTGTTGGGACGTGTAGGGGCAAGTGAGGCAGAAGATAGTGCCGTGGGAGGCTAGAAGGTTACGAACAGCGGCGTTGTCAAACTCTTTTCCGTTGTCAGTTTGTAAAGCAAGGATAGGACGACCGAACTGTGTGGTGACGTAGGAATAAAATGTAGTGAGTGTGGCAAGAGCGTCGGACTTTCGACGAAGAGGAAGCGTCCACACATAATGAGATAAATCATCTAAGATCACCAAATAGTATAGGTAGCCCGTGTTGCTTGCAACTGGGGATGTCCAAACATCACTATGCAATAACTGAAACGGAAAAGTGGCAATAGTGTAGGTGCGCTAAAGGGAAGACAAACGTGCTTGCGAAGACGACAAGCCTCACAAGTATGGTCGTCGATCTTATTGCATGAGAATGAAAAGCTCTTAAGTATTTGACGCAAAGTGGTGGAGTTCGGGTGCCCCAAACGAGCATGTCAAAGGTCGACACCTGCGGCGAGGGCAACTGGGGTGGTGGAGGCGGCGGTGGAGGAGTGCACCGGATAGAGCTCTTCAGGACTATCACAACGGTGAAGGACCATCTGAGTATGGGCGTCCTTCACAGAAAAACCGACATCATCAAATTCAACGGTAATGGGATTCTCACGGGCAAGACGATGAACAGATACAAGGTTCGTAACTAAATCAGGAGACACAAGAACATTAGACATAGTGATAGGTGTAGATGTGGAAGGAAACGAAGCACGACCAACATGTGTGATAGGTTAAAAGGAACCGTTGCCAACGATGATGCAAGCAGGAGTATGAACCGGAGTGGAGGAGGTGAGAGTACCGGGATGAGATGTCCCATGTTTATTTTGTGTTGCACAGCCTATTCTTTCGCAGCTTGCCCGCGTCGCCTGTAGCTGCTTCCCGCGTCGCCCGTACTCCAGCTTCCCGCGTCGCCCGCCAAGTCCTGCCTCGCTAGCACCGCTCAATAGGAGCTCACGTACGTCCGCCTGGCAACGGTGGCTTCCCGATCGCCCGTACTCCAGCTTCTACTTTGCCTGCTAGCCTGGACGAATCCTCGTTTCCTTCTACTTCTATATTAGTTCTCATTATTCACCTGCTAATCACTCCGTCGCCGTCGCCGCCGCTGATCACCATTAGCATAATCCATCCATCTAGTCTAGCTCTGATATCATGTAGAAGGGAAAGAATAGACTGTGCAACACAATGCATTGATCGGTGCACCAGGCACGGATATATGAGTACAGAAGGGGCCACAACCTCAAGTATACAGAGGAACTAGAAGGTGGGCCCAAGACACAATATACACGTATACAATATATTCAACACATTTCATTACAAAATAAACACGGGGCATCAGCAGTAGTCCTACGCTTGGCCAAATTGTTTGTTATTGACCAACAACCAAAGACACACATGATTTTTTGGCGGTGGCCGGGGGGGGGGGGGGGGGGGGGGGCATGGCACTTTCCAAAAGGCACCCTTAGAGCATGATTAATAATATAGCCAGCTACTGGCTATAAGTCAGTGCCATGTCATCTACAGTCCATTTTATAGTCAACATGTACAATAGTAGATCAAAAGAGTGTACTACTTTTTTATTATGTGCCCGCCTTTCACGTGATTGAGCTGGCTCTTCATGAAGAGCCCGCTTACCTTCTCTCTCCTCCTCTCTTTTCTCTAACTAAACAGAAATATGTTAGTTTAATTCTTATAGCCCACTGACTCAGCTCTATTGTACTTGCTATTAACCTGCGAAATCATACCACCATAGTAGACCACCTCGCAAAATGTTTTTGATTGAGTACAAACCACTAGCATGTAGCATCAATTTAAGAGTGTCAGGGGCAGATGTGAGGACAACAGGTTTAACCAAATCAACCAGTTCATGCCACAAGGCAATGCCATTTTGATCCACACACCTCTTGAAGGTTAATTTCAATTGGCGACCATCCCAAACTTGGGGTAAAGTGCTCTCTTGCTGAATACAAATGATAAACAAATCCCAAAATGCTTTAACGGAGAAATCTCTCAGCCACAAATCATGCCAATAGCTGACACTATTACCACCAGCAACCGCCCACGTACAAAATGGTTTTGTTGCATCAAGTGCCCATGTGACCGCTCTTCCAAAAGGAAGATCCAGAACCAGGTTTAGCCCATAAAATTTTATTCTTTCCTATTTCTCTTTTTGCTTTTCTCTCCTTTTGCCGGTTTTTGTTTCTTTTTTCCCAATTTTCGTTTTTTTTCCTTTTCCAATTGTTTGTTTATATGTTCGTGTTTTCCCAAAAAATTCACAAATGTTTAAATATGTTCTTGTTACGAAAAATCATTCATGTTTTCAATATTGTTTGTCAGTTTTAAAAACTGTTTATGTTTGAAAAAAAGGTACTTGTTTTTAAAAACTGTTCGTATTTCCAAAAAATGTTCGCGTTTTTCAGAAAATGTGCATGTTTTCGAAAAATGTTAAAAAATTGAAAACAATTGTTTTCCTTTAAAATGTTCAATAATTTAAAAATGATAATGTTTTTAAATATTGTTTGTAAATACAACAATGTGCAGGATTTTCAAAATTTGTTCGGGTTTTTGAAAAATTGTTGCGAATGTTTTGGTACTAAATTTCACAATTTTTCGAAAAATGTTCGGAATTTCGAAAAATGTCCCCATTTTCGAAAAATGGTCACAAATTTTTAATATTTCATGTTTAATGTTTTTGCAGGAGTTTCAAAAATCTTCCAGAATCAAAAAATTGTTCGCAAATTTCAAAACATGCTGAAAATGTTTCCGTTCAAAATTATCACAACATTTCAAAAATGGCTCCTGTTTTGAAAACTTATTCAGAATATTTTAAAAAGGTCCATATTTCCGTTTTCAGGATTTTCAAATAATGTTCCTGTTTCAAAAAAGTTTGCAGATTAAAAAAATGAAATGTTTTAATTTTTTGTTCGGGAGTTTAATCTTTTCACCTTTTCAAATTTTGTTCTGGAATTACAGAATGTCCCCGTTTCAAAAAATTGTTCATGATTTTCGAAATTGTGGCAATTTTATAAAAAGAATTTCATGGTTTTCAAAATTAATTGCATTTCACGAAACATTCAGGTTTAAAAAATGCATTTCAAATTCCAGAAAAAACATCGGATCTGTGCTCGATAATTTCTTAAAGGTTTGCGCTGGATTGCGACTGTTAATGCTTGCTAGCTCTATTGGTAGTAGCGCAATGTCCCCAGGACGAGATTCCCGGTTCGATCCCGCCGGGCGCTTTACTTTTTAGCCCGGCTCGTAGTGCGTGCGAGTACAACCTGCAGCAGAGAGTGGTAGCTAGGGGCTCCCGCTTAAGAGCATCTCGAGCCGCGCTCTCAACATGTCCCCCTTTCTCAGCCAATTTTTTCGTGCTGGCGTCCAAAAAATGGCTCAGTCGTGCCCATAGAAACCCGTTTTTTGTCGATTTTGCCCGAAATTGATGCCGGCAGACCCAGGCCGAACCTGGCACGTTGGGGGGCGCCGGGGGACGCGATTTTGGCATGAACAAGGATTGCCCTCCCCGAGACAGCGTACGCCGCTTCGTCGTCCTCATCGCCTCGGTTCCCGCGGGAATCAATGCCAAGGCTGCCGCGTCGGTCAACCTCCATTGATGCCTCACGGGCGGCGAATGAAGGCGCCACCGACGCGCGTCCCGCCCGCTCCCGCCACGCGTCGCCTGCCATGCAGCCTCTCGCCGCCCCGCTGCGGCTATAAAAGTCGACCTCCCCACCTGTGAACGCCACACAGTCTCACATCTCCCTTGCATCCGCCGCACAAAAAGCACCACTCTCCCCCTTCCCCGCCGACGAGAAAATGGCCGAGAGGTTTCCAGGCGACGGAGCGGCGCCGAACGGTTTCGGCCGCCGCCATCTCCAAGAGCCGGAGGCGCGCCTCCTCTACGGGGCCGAGTATCCGGCGCCCCCGGACATGCGTGTGCCGGGGGCATGGAGGCTGAGCGCCGCCGGCGTCCCGGTGCCACCGGTGCCCGAAAGGGCGGCGCGACGGGGCGAGATCGCCTGCATCAACTCGTCCCTAACGCAAGAGCAGCGGAACGAGCCGAGGTACGCCGCTGACAGCGAAACGCTGTGGACGATGTACTTCGAGCGCCGCCGCCAAGAGCAGATCGCCTCTGCCAACGGCATCATCCCCTGCGGCCGCCTCAACGCCGATGGGCGGCGCGAGTGGTGGGGCGTGCCGGGCCGTACCCTCGAGGCCGTCCTCGAGCACATCAAGACCGGCAACGTGCCGCGCCTCGAGTACCCGCCGCGGCCGACCTTCTCTCGCCGTCGTGGCAGCTCCTGGACGCCGAGGCGAATGGAGCCGGGGACGTCCTTGTCGTCGGGCTCCGGCTCGCTCTCCTCCGGCTTGACGCCGCTCTGCCCTGTCAAGCCAGAGCCGGAGGAGATGCCGCTCCGGCGCCGCACCCGCAGCGGCGCCCTCGTCATCAACGAGGGTGCCCAGGCCTTCCCGCGCTCCCTCCGCCAGGTCCGGCCGAAGCCTGAGCCGGGCCTGCTCCCCGTGAAGCCGGAGCACGTCGACATGGTGGCCCCCGACGACGAGGCCGCCCTAAAATGGGCGAAGGAGGACTACGTCCACGAGCAGGTGCGCCGCCAGTGCCAGGCATACGCGGAGCTCCAGGCCCGACGCCGCAGGAGCGAGGAGGGCGGCGTCATCGTCCTCGACAACGACGACGAGGCCGGGGCCGGGCCGTCCAGCGCCCCAGCGCGCGTCGGCAACCTTGGCCAGGGGGGCAGCAGGGACGACGTGGCGCGGGACGACAACGACGACGACGGCGACTACACCCGTTTCTACAGGCTTCTCGGCATGTAGATGGCGGGTGGTGGACGCGGCGCACTGGCTAAGCGTAGTTTGGCGTAGTAGTAGGGTGTAGTTTACATGTTTTATCTTTTTTGTACAAATTTTAATGAAATTTCGCTGAGTTCGTGCTAGATCGCCGAGTTTGCGCAGATTTGTACGAAATGTCGCCGAGCCGCGTGATATTGGCGGCGACTTGGGGGCCAACGACTGGGAACGGAGTCGCCCTCACGCGCCAAGCTAGCGCTGGTTCGTCCCCAGGCGGCTCTTTTTCGGCGCCCTGGGCCGAACGGCTGGAGATGCCCTAAGAAAGAAGTCCATTTTTCACCCTCAAATGTGGCCAGAGAGACAAATAACCCCCTGAACTTCAATTTGGTGTGATTTTGACCCCAAAATCCTTAAAACCGAGAAAATCTTTCCCCTAAATCTTTCAATCTGTTAAATAAAAAACGAAAGTGAAATGGACCGCAGCCCACCTGCGTGCTGGTGTCAAATTATAATAGTTTAGTTGGGCCCGGCTCCAGCTGAACCCAATACGTCGTCAACAAGGCCCATCCTTCTCCTCATTCTCGACTTGGATCGGATCCCTAGGGTAAATTCCCTTGCTTCCATTCCGTCTCCTCGGGCACTCATGGCGGCGGCGCAGCCACCAGCAGCAGACTAATTGCCGAACCCGGCCGCCATCGCCCCATCCTCCCTACCGCTGCAACCCAAATCGACGGAAATGGTCGGGGCAGGGCGTTCCACCCCCACTGACGCCCCCGCCAAGCCGAAGCGTCCGTGCCATGCACATGGCGACGGCGGCGGCGATGCCGATGGCAGCAGCGGCGGAGAGGCCGACAGCGACCGTCTGAGCGCCCTGCCGGACGAGCTCCTCCACGACATCCTGTCGCGCCTCAATGCCCTGGAGACGGCCGGTACGTGCGTGCTGTCCGCGAGGTGGCGGAACCTCTGGCGCGCCGTGCCGTGCCTCGACATCGACGAGCGGGAGCTCACCGCCAAGCAGCCTTTTTTCGTCAACTTTACCGGCAACCTTCTCCGCGGACATGAGGTCGCTCTCCTGGAGGACCTGAGGGTGTACCTGCGCTGCTGCATCCTCGGGTGGTCCGCCCCTTGGGTTCGCCGCGCCATAGGTCTGGGCGAGGCATCGCCTTGCCGGCTCAAAAGGTTGCATCTTTCCCACGTGTCATCTCTGCAGCCGACAGAGCTCGCTAGCCATGTCAGCTCCCGCTGCCCTGCTCTCGAGGACTTGAAACTGCAAGAGTGCGGCTTCTTGGCCACCGGCTACATCAGGATCGTCTCCTCCTCGCTCAAGAAATTGGTCCTGGACGGCAACTATGATGAGGACGGCGCCGATGAGTTTTTCGTCTTCATTATAGATGCTCCTGCTCTTGTCTCTCTTCGCTTGGGCACCTCCTATGATGTTGATTCCATTGTTGCTCCTAACGAACCACATACCATGCCGTCTCTTGTTGATGCATCCATTCAGCTATCCATTGGCTGCGACCTCGCCACAACCGCGTACGAATCTGGTCTTCTTGCCGCTCTCTACAATGTCACAAGCCTGCACTTGTTACATTTTGGGGTCACTGTATGTTCCACATCTTCTTGGCATCCATTTTATCCTGTGGTTTTTAAATGACATAAACTGATTTCTTGGGTTATAGTTGTTGTGCCGTCAGGATTATTTGGAGTTCCCTGTATTGAAGAACCTGAGGACCTTGTCTCTGGACGAGTGTCATATTTCCAACGACTTTATGGGTCTGGAGCCTTACCTGCGCAAGTCGCGAAACCTGGAGAAGCTCACTTTGCGTCGTTGCAAGGTGCACCGCTGCTTCTCTCAACAAATATTAGCATAGCACAATTTAGTCAGTCTGTAATATTAATTCTTATATGCTGTCAATAGGTGTTGGATTCTAGATCTAAGAAGAAGATGGGGGGACACCTTGATGACCCTTCCGATGACCTGGTGGATTTCAAGTGCGAGAACCTTAAGCTTAGTGAAATCATATACCAAGATGGTGATACTTCTATCCACCTATTGGTCAAGTTTCTGGAGGCCATGTGGAGGAATCTGCCAAACAACAAGATCGAACTCACTAAAGTCAATTAGCCGAACCGCGTGAGAATACACTATCGTGGTGAGGATAATTCATTTTGGAATCACATAACAAAGATTTGTCTCTTCTAATTTATTAATTAAGAATGCTGCCCTGGGACCATCTGAGCATGTGCGGCTACACGAAATTCATACTCATATTCGTTTCTACCTAGGGTAGGGAGTGATCATACTCGTGTTATGTGGGACTCTTGTGTAGATCGAAAATTAAGGAAGAGTAACTTCAAGTTTGAGAAATAGTGGCTTACTAGGTCTTATGTTAAAGAGATACAGAGTAGTATTTAAGGATTGGTCTACTAGACGCAACAACTCTAATGGATATCTGGCAAAACAAGGTGATATTGTTTAGGAAGACTGCTAAAGGGTGGAGTGCCAACCTGGAGGCTTCCCTTGGGAAACATAATAAGTTTTTAACGGAGGAGTATGACAGGTTTGATATCCAAATTGTGTCTAGCAATATATCTTCTGATGAGAGGAATAGGATGGATATTATTGTAGTATAACTTAATGAGGTTTGGAATAAGAAAGAGATTACAACTAAGCAGAGATCCCTGGATAGGGACATCATGGAAGGCGATAGGAACATTGCCTACTTTAGTATTATAACTAATCAGAGGAGAAGGAAAAGGATGATTAATGTGCTAGATGGTCCTAATAAACCAGGTAATGTGGAGATGAAGAAAGCTGTTGCAGATTACTACAAAGATGTATTTAGATATGAACCTATACCTGAGATTCCTCTTAGAGATGATTTTTATGGCCCTGAGGAGAAAATCACTGAAGAGGAGAAAGTTAGGTTAAAAGTCTAGGTTTTCTAAGGAGGAAACCAAGCATGTTATCTTTCATACAAACTCTGATTGTGCCCCTGGGTCTAATGGATGCCCTTTTTGTCTTCTAAAAATTTCTGGGACATCATGAAAGTAGATCTTGTAGCCATGTTTGAGGCCTGGTTTGAGCTTGATTTAGACATCTTTAAGCTTAATTTCACTATGATTGCTCTGATCCCAAAAGAGAATTATGCTAGAAACATGTAGAAATTTAGACCTATTCGTCTCCAAATTGTTGTTTTAAAATTTTCACTACAGTTCTTAAAAATAGACTAGCCGCTCTAATTGGTAGAATAATTTTTTAGCATCAATTTGCTTTTGTTAGAGGCGGGTTTATTTTGGAAAGTGTGGTTACTGCAAAGTAGTTCATGTCGTGCATTTCACTGGCCAAAAAGGTTTGATCTTTAAAATTGATTATGAGAATGCTTAAGATAAGGTCAACCTACACTTTCCGTATGAAATACTCGCCCTTAGGGGTTTTGGCAATAGATGGATAAATTGGATTAGGAAAGTCACTCAACAACAATATGTGGGTGCTAAAGTCAATGGTGAGGAGAGTGGTTTTTTTCATCAATGGCAGGGGGCTTAGGGAGGGAGATCCTTTGTCCCTATTGCTTTTTAATTTAGTCATTGATGTTTTTGCTAGGATGTAGGTTAAAGGTTGATATGTTAGGTTAGTTAAAGGTTTATGCCCAATTTTTTTGTCATGTCGGGGTGGTTTGTCTCGAATATGATGATGACACTCTGCTGTTTTTGGATACTCATAAGAGAGTTTCTCTTAATCTCAAATGGGCATTGACCTGTTTTTGGGTAGTATCTGGTATGTGTGTTAATTATGATGAAAGTGAGTTAGTTCCGATTAATCTAAAGCCTACGGAGGTTAAACCTTTTTTCGATATTTTGAAATGCATCCAAGGAAGTTTTCGTATTAAATACTTTGGATTGCCTTTACATTTTGATAAGTTGAAAGGAGAGGGATTGCAACCCCTCATAGATAGAATGCTTGCTGGGATGGCATGTTGGAGGGATAAATTTCTTTCATTACTAGTAGAGTTACTCTAGTTTAATCTTGTTTGTCTAGTATCCCCATTTACATGTTTTCTTTCTTAAATGTCCAAAGTGTGCTATTTTTTACATAAATATTGGTTAGTTAAATGCATGTGGAGTGAAAGTGATGGGGAGAAGAAGATCCATCTAGCTAGCAAGCCTCTATCTGTATGAAAAGTGAAGATGGGGAAGTGGGCATCCCTAATATCCAAGACCTTGACATTTGCTTGATTGGCTCATGGATCAATAGATACACATTAGGCCATAGATACTAAATGTAATACTAGAAGCCCAAATGTGCTTTGCTGCATCATCCCATCCCTCCCAGTTTTGGAAGTGAGTTATGTGGGCTAGGAAAGCTGTCAAATTTGGTTACAAATGGCACCTAGGGGATGGTAAATCTATCTTATTTTTGGAAGATATATGGTTTTATAATTCTCCTCTAGCTACACAGTATTGGGATTTCTACTCCAAGAAAAATAAGATAATCATGACCTCTGGGATGAAGACTATTAAGTACTATTTCTGTAGAGCATTCTTGAATGAGCTTATCTGCCAATGGTTTGAGCTTGAAGGTATAGTTAGCTTATTGTCTTCTCTGAACCAAGAGATAGTCTAACAGGACTGAATGAGTCTAAAGGGATGTACTCCTCTAAATCATTATATGCTATTGTGAATTTTAAGGGAGTAGAACCAAATTTTTTGCCTGTTGTTTGGCATCTCAACTTGCCACCCAAAGTTCAGGGGTTTCTCTAGAACTTTTGTCAGAATAAAATCATGCCCTAATAGAATCTATATACCATCTTTCCTTTGAATGCCTTGTGTCTAAAGTAGTTTGGGCAAATGTTATTGAAATTTTTAGTGTTGATATTATACATTTTACTTTCTTATCTTCTTACTGGCTATGCAACAAGAATTTTTTGCATTTGCATGTAGCTTCTTCAGTTGTCCCGTGGGGACTATGAAATACTAGGAATGCTATTTTTTCAATAGGTCTAAATGATCTTCTATTAAACAGGCCTGTCAACAAATAATGATGTGTTGGAGGATCGCCGAGACAAATGAAAATCTTAGGATGGAACTGCCATGGTATGCTTTCGAACACGACAGATTTTTAGTTCATGGAGCTCCAAGGTCGGATTGTTGCGGATTTGATTTTCCTTTCAGTGTCTCATTTGACTTGTCAGGACGATGAGCTATGTTGTACTTTATCTTTTGGTTCCATGTTTGTAGTGAAGAGTGATGGTCAGGCCGGTGCCCTCATTTTATTTTAGTTGAACTATTCATCAGCTAATTTTAGTGATATCTTGTTTATGGTTAAGAACATTGTACAATGGCGCTTTATGAGTTTTTGTTGTCATCCGGCTTGGTGTCCTCTTCATTTGTTTTGGCATGATATCCATAATTTGCATAAAAGGGAGCTCAGCTTTGCGTGGTTCTAGGAGATTTAAGTGAAATTTTATACTTGTCCGAAAAAGAGTGAGGCAATGCGAGTCCCGATGCAATGATGAAATATTTATGTGAGTGTCTCATGTAGTGTGGCTTTGAATATTTGATTTTGTTGGCGATCCTTTTACTTGGAGAAGAGGCGATGTCAGGGAAAGACTTGATCGGGGCAGTTTGTAATGTGTAATGGGCAAATAAATTCCTACATGTCACGGCTATCAATGTAAACATGTGCATTTTGACCATCAGACCTTTGATTTTGTACATTCACAAAATAGTAACTTATTTATCGAACCTTAGTATTGTGTAAAGCACTTTGAAGCTAGATGGCTTAAAGAAGAGACTGTTGAGGAAATTGTGAAGACAACATGGGGTAAGGCACAAATGGCAGGTGTTGGTCCGTCTCTTGCGGCGCGTACTCGGGTGGTGCGGATTTGCATTCTTGGGATTGTGATATTCTAAGAATTAACAAATTAGGAAAATGAGTTAGAGAAGCTGAGGTGTGGTTCTATGAATGTCAATTCCCGCTCTAGGCAAAAGAAAATTCTTGTTCTCATTGAGAATCTTTTGGACCAAGAAAAAAACTGGTTACAGAGAGGGCGAGCAAAATGGCTGATGCATGGGATCACAATAGTTCTCTTTTTCATAATACTGCTATGACCAGAAAAAAGAGGAATATTATTAAGAAACTTCTGGAAAACTCGGGGGTTTGGAGGCACGGTACGGAATTGAAAGGTCACATCACCAGCTATTTTACTAATCGTTTCACTTCAGAACTTTTGTAACCGAGCTACGAAGTTTTATCCCTTGTTTGAAGAAGGCTGTCTGTTGACATGAAAAATGCTCCCCTTGCCCCTTACACTATCGAAGATTTGTTGGTAAGGCCCTTTTTGTTCTTATTGATCTGAAAGCTCCAGGGTCAGATGGACTCCAGGCTATTATTTATAAGAGATTTAGCGGGACAATATGTTTGAAGACGTTCTACAAGCGGTAAATATGTCACTATTCCGTTTGGTTGGAATGATACTGTGATTGTTATGATCCCAAAAATTTATTCTACTCAGAAGGTTACCCAATTTAGGCAAGTAGTTTGTGTAATGTGGTGCACAAGATTACCGCAAAAATGGTGGTAACTCCTCTGAAGGTTTTTCTGCCAGAGATTATCAGTCCGAACTAAAGAGCATTTGTGCCTGGTAGAATGAAAACATGCATTGTATTAGTGGCTTATGGGTGCTTCCATAAAATATAAAAGAGCAGAGATATCAAAAGAGAGTCGGTGTGCTATCAAACTCGATATGCAAAAAACTTATGATTGGGTAGAGTGGCATTTCTTAAGGAGATTATGTTGAAACTTGGCTTCCGGGAGAATTGCGTCACATTATGCAGTGTGTTTCAAGCATTCAAGGGGTTTACAGCAAGGAGATCCTTTATCTACTCATCTATTTTAGTATGCAGTGTGTTTCAAGCCTTGGAGGACAACCGGAGGCCCCCGCGCCCTTAGGGAACAATGCATGCCGCCACCGGCAAAGAAGCTGACGAAACTAGCGGCACGGGACATGAGGAAGATTCCAAAGGCGGCTAGGTTTAAGCCTCCCGGGTCATGAGAGCAAAGTGACATGGGAGTCAATTAACCGAAGGGAAAAACCCGCTTGGGTTAGAGTTGATGTGTCGTAAGGACTATTGGAAGTTTATTGTATTCGAGAAACCTGAGGACCTTGTCCCTGGACGAGTGGTATATTATCGATGACTTCATGGGGCTGGAACCTTACCCGTGAAACTCGCATAAACTGGAGAAGCTCACTTGCACTGCTGCAAGGTGCTACTGCTGCTTCTTTCATCAACTATAACCATAGCACAATTTAGTCTGTAATTAATTCTTATATGTTGTTCATCAGGTCTCAGATTTTATATTTAAGAAGATGGGGAAACACATTCACACATCTTCTCAGGACCTCATGGATTTCAAGTGCAAAAACCTCAGGCTTTAACGAAATCATATACAAAGATGGTGATGCTTCTATCCACCTACTAGTCAAGTTTTTTATGGGCATGGGGAGGACTCTGCCGAACAAGAAGATCCAACTCACTAAAGTCGATTAGCCAGACCGTGTGTCAATACACAATATTTGTTTGCTATGTTAGTACAGTACGGTGGTGCAGATAATCCATTTTTGAAATGGACAAAAGATTTTTGTCATCTTATTAGTTAGTTAATTAGTAAGAATGAGAGTTCGCACAAACCAAACAAGGGCAAGGAGACCGACGTACTCACCGCATGATCGCACCTAATATTCCATGTTGGCAGTCGCCCTTGGACCGTCTGAGTATGCGTGGGTGTGGCTCCATGAAGTTCATCAGATTAATATGACAAATTCCCAACTAAGCGATGATACAGGTGACAGTGTCACGTACACTTTCGATAAGGTGCCTCATTACACTTACTTCACTAACTAACATGTAGATTAACATGCACACCTACGAATCAGAAAATTACATCTACAGAGATCCATCATGTAGCCTTAGTCAGAATTTGGACACTGATAACAGATGAATTACAAGACGGAGTAGGAAGCAAGCAACAAGTAAGCATTTAATGTTGTTTGAGTCTGATGATCAGTAGTAGAACGCTGGGAGCCAATCCTTGCCGTTGATGAAGTCGACGGTGAGGAACTTGGCCGCCTCCGCCTGGTCTAACCGTCGCGACCATGGCACACGCTGCGACACGTCGGCCCCTGGCCCCGTGCAGTTGAACTCCCCGAGCATCACATGTCTGCAAAATCAAAGCAAGCACATACATATTATTGATCATTTCAAGATTTGCAATTTATTCATTGGTCGGATGCTTGATCGTGTTCGAATTTATTTGTGCGTTCGTAACGTACTCGGTGCTGCCAGAGAAGTTGTAGTTGGTCCAGCCGGCAGGGTTGACAGTCTTGGAGAGGTAGGTGTCGGCGAAGACGACGCGCGAGTAGGCCTCGTTGGCGCGGCCTAGGTACACCTCCCCAACACCATACACCTTCCCCTTGAGGAAGACGAAGCCGCTGCTGCCGCTCTCCTCCTTGCGGTCTTGCGCGGTGATGGACCCCAGGATCGGCGTCCGCCGGTCGGGCTTCACGAAGATCTCCGCGCACTGGAATATGGACTGGCCGCCGCCAAAGATGAAGTCGATGTTGCCCTGGATGTAGCAGCTCTCGTAGTAGTGTCGGCCGGTACTATCGAAGAGGGTGTGGTGGGGACTGTAGAAGGCGCAATGGTAGAAGGCCACCTTGTCGCCACTGACCATGGTGGCCACCGTGCGGATCTCCGGGTTGTTCGGCAGCCCCGCACGCGCCGCGTTCTGTGCACACGTACGAAAATAAGTTCTTCGAAACGAAGTTTTACACATGCTGGCAATTCGAGAATAGGAAGAGAAAGAAGAGGAAAGCAACTAGGAGCGCACCCTGAAGCTAATGCCAAAGACGATGACATTGTCCGCGTGCACGGCGAACGTGGCAGACTCGGTGTTGTGCGGGGAGGCGGACTCGTAGGAGATGGACGTCCGGCCCTTGCCGTTCCCCCTCACGAAGATGAACGGCTTCGTCTCCGGAATCACGACTTTCTCCCTGCATCCATAAGAACACACACGCATTTGTGAAAACCCACCCACACCCAACAAACACATGCCTTCTTCTAGTTGCGCTGCTGCGTCCCACATGAACAAATAATTGTGCATGCATATATACGTACGCGTAGACGCCGGCGCGGAGGTGGACGACAACCCACTCGGAGTTGCCGTCCGGCACGGCATCGATGGCGGACTGGATGGTCTTGAACTCGTCGTTGGGGCCGACGATCAGCGTGCGCTTGGCGTTGAGCTTAGAGGTGAGGAGGGGCCCGTTGACAACATCATCGCTCTTCTTGGCGAGCTTGTTGTGTGCGTCGCAGAGTGACAGCGAGAGGACCACCGCTGCGGCGAGGAGGAGGAGGCTAGGCTGGGCCATCATGGGGGGCGTGCGTGGGTGTGTTCTGCGAGAATAGCTCGCTGCGCCCCAGGACATTGCCGGAGGAGTGGTTGCTAATAACACGGTGCTCGTTTGTGGCCACTCGCTACTGGTGAACATGCGAAGGCTAGGAGGGCATGGCGGGGGCATCTTGATGGTTTGCCATGCATGGTAAAAGCTCTTGATAAGTGCTCTTCGTCTTGATGGATTGTCTGGTGTGGCCTACTTTTGTAACGTGTGGCATTGCGGTATTCTAGTTTAACTTACCCCAGACCAACACACAGTATATCAAAGAGGCCGACGGGTAAATTATTCAAGTGTAATCAAGCTCAACCTATCGAGCACGCACACGTGGACAGCCTTGGAGGCGGCCCTTTTGATGGCTCTTAACAGTCTCTAATAACCACGCCACCTGGATGATGACAATCGGTAGCAGCACCTGGACTAAAAAGCTGCAGCCAGTCTTCCCTTCCGGTCCAAATACCATCCTCCTCTTCGGCGTTCTCTAGATGTTGCCACGGCTTTTGGAGAACGCCGAATAGTATAATCTTCACATCCAAATAGTAACATGACCTCGGCACACCGGTAGTAGAATGTCGGTGGTAAATTGCAAACCTTTATTAAGTCGTAGTCGAGAAAATTACGCGTGTCCCTTCTGGGACATTCGATCCTTCACCGCGGTTGCAGAAGCGCTCGTGGGCCTCTGTTGCTGCCGCTCTGACTGGGTTCGTTCAAGCGGCCCCTGGTACCAAATCCGGCGCCCCCTGTTCGGGTCTGTCCGACCACGACGAGTCAACCTTGGCTGATGATTTGGGTCTGCTGAAACCTCTCTTTGCAGCTCACACCAAGGCGCTGCACGCGGAGTTGCAGGCTCTGGTTACCGTTCGTGTGGAGGAGGTCGTTCAACCCCTCCGCGACATGGCCGTTGCTCTGCAGGGTTGGACGGCCCAGGTCTCTGGCCTCTTGGAGCGGCTGGAGGCTATCAGTGGCAAAGTTGTTGATTTGCCAGCCTTCAATCAGTCTCTTGAGGCGCGTGAGGGAGGGAATATGGGGAATGGTGGGGGATCTTCTTCGTTGGCGCCTTTGGGTTTGCCTCTTCCCTGGTGCGAGCATGAGGAGCCAGAGCCCTTTGTTGCTACCGATGGTAAGGATGTCAGTGAGGCGGGAGTGGTCGGGTGCTTGTCTGAGGTTCTGGAAACTATGGCGCTACCTGCAGATGTTCTTCCTGCGGTGGATGTAGTTCTGCACGAGATGGTAATTCAAGGTGAGAAGGAGCAAGCTAAGGTTGCTGAGATAGTCACATCGAGCAATAATATGGAGCATATCGAGGTGGCCTTGCCTGGTGGTTTGGTTGGCGAGGTGCCTCCCTTTGTCCCCTACTCAGTGATGCTTGCTTCAGTGGGCACTACCAATATGATGTTTTCTGGGTCCGAGGAGCCACTTGGTGATATTGGTGCACCATCAACCACCTTGTTGGATGAGTTCCTAAGTGGTTCCAGTTGCGCAGCGCCGCGGTCCTTGCTCGAAGAACCGATTCATGTGCAGATTGACGGGGCATCTACTTGTTTCGAGAGGCGTAGTGGACATTTGGATAAGAAGAAAAGAAACAACAACATTCCTACTGCCAAGCGCGCTGAATATAGGTTGGCGGAGGCTTATGGGGAACCGCCGAAGGGGATGACATCTAAGAGAAGGCTCCGAGGAGGATGTGCAAGAGAAGATGAACTCTTATCTTCGGATGTACAAGAAGCCGCTTACGCCGACGGCGATCAAGACAATTCGTGCATTGGTGGAGGCCAATGGTTGATCTCTTTTTTCAAAAGGTTAGGTGCGAGTTCACATCTAGTTGTGGGCATGTTCTTGAGGTTGCAGTGGTTGTCTTGGTCGGGTATGTTGTGTTGGTGATGGTCTTGGGCCTCGACACCCTTGTATCTGGCTCGGACGACGTCCCTTGAGTGCTAGTCCAGTGTATGTGGTCTTCACCGGTTTCCCTTTATAAACCGATGTCATTTATGGTTTTTGGGTCCAGTTTCCCTTATTAACCGGACCAACTCTCTTCTTCTATATGCAATGCGGGAGCTCCCCGCCCTCTAACGAGGTTCCGTCAAAAATAAAATTAGAACGATGTAGAGAGATCAACGTGGCCATTGCGGAAGGATGTCACATGCAAATCGAGAATATGTGAAGATGGCCTCATCGGTCTGGTCCATCTTGAGGCAGGTCTGAACAGAACCACAGCTCTGCTTGATCTAAGGTACATACATGTCCTCTGCTGGCGCCCCTCGGTATGTCAAATGAGAATACATATGCACTTAGTTGTCCTTGCTGGATGTCATGTACTAGTATATACAGTAATGAATACAACAACTCCACTTGTCGAATCGGGCGGCGTCTTCCCTTGCTTTTCATCAGCCTGTCCACCCATATTCTGACGGTGAAAGAGTTAAAGAGTACATGTTACCTTGATACTTCATTTTGGGTCAAAACAAAATCCAGCGCCTTTCCCGAAAATAATAATTCAGAGATGAACCAACCAACACATGCCCTTGTCCGAGTTCCCATGCATGTTCCCAAGCATTCCAGTTCCAGACTATTGGTATATAGCAAACCATAGCTGGAAATAAACAAAATGTGCTTCTACTGCAGACCAGTGGAAGGTTTTGCCGATGATTACAAGTCTTTTTAAGTCGAGAAGATATGTATGCGCCGGCATTCAAACAAACAAAAAAAAGAACTTCAGAAGTATGGTTCATCTTGAGACGTCTGAACACAAACAAACATCCTTGGCGCTAGCAGAAGTTAGTTTGCGAGAGGGGCCTGGGTTTGTGGCCCCCTCTCAACTCCGTTTGATCTAATTCCAGGCTCATAAATTCCCTGAAATTCATAAACCATCAGAGCGAGACTCGAAACAATTATTCCGCCGCTGCAAGCCTCTGTTCTACCGCTATCCCATCTGGAGGCCTCCGCCGGTACCCAACCAGAGGGGGGTATCGATCATGGAGGGCCTCTACACCAACCTTGCTACACCTTCGATGATGTGTGAGTACTTCCTCGCCGGACCTATGAGTGCATAGAAGTAGCTAGATGTCTCTCTCTCTCTCTCTCTCTGTCTCTCTCTCTCTCTCTCCGATGTTCAATACAATGTTCTCTTTCGAGATTGATATGATATAATCCTTTTATGCGGTGTGTTTGTTGGGAACCTATGAATTGTGGGTTTATGATCAGATTATTCATTGAAAGTGATTGAGTTATTTCTGAACTTTATTATGTGTGATTGTTATAGCTATGTAATGTTTTTTTGATTTATGAGTTATCTTTGGCCAAGTTGATGATTAGATCTTAAGTGATGTGATGCATAGTAATAGGTTCAATCTTGCAGCGTCCTCACCTCGTGACAGAAGGGGTAGCGAGGCACGTATTTGTTTTGTTTCTACTAAGTATGAAAATGATGGGGTTTGATCATATTAGTTGATCTTATTTTGTCTACATTATGTCATCATACTTAATGCATTACTCTGTTTGTTATGAACTTAATACGTAGAGAGGCAAGCATAGAAGCGCTATTGAAGTGGAGTAATAATAATAGATGCAGATGGATGTCGGTCTACTTGCCACGGATGTAATGCTTATGTACTGATCATGCCATGAATAACATCATATCTATGCATTATTCTATCAATTACTGAATAGTAATTTATGTACCCACCGTTTTCTACGTTCTTGAGAGAGATGCCTCTAGTGATGCTATCGTCCCCGGGGTCCATTCACCTTATATTACTAAAACCCTAAATAACTTGTTGCAATTTATTTACTTTTATTTAGTTTTGCAATTTATATATCTACCACTATCAGAATTAATCATTTCAATTAACAAGTACAAAGGAATTGACAACCCTCTTGCCCGCATTGGGTGCAAGTTTTTGTTTGTGTGTGTGTATAGGTACCGTTGATCATTGTTTTGTGTGAGTCCCTATTTCTTCAATAAACCTTGGTTATTTACTGAGGGAAATAATTTCTCCTATTGTACTACCACTAGTGCAGAACCGGGCTATAGCACCGGTTCGTAAGGGCCTTTAGTGCCGGTTCTGCAACTGGCACTAAAGGGTGGGGACTAAAGGTCCCCCCTTTAGTACCGGTTCTGCACGAACCGCCGCTAAAGGGACAACACGTGGCACGAGCCAGCGCTGGGGGCGGGGAGCCCTTTAGTACCGGTTGGTAACACCAACTGGTACTAAAATATTTGGGGGATTTTGGATTCATGATTTTTTTTCTTTAATTTTGTGTTTTCCATTTAATTCTTTTTCGTTTGCTGGTATTTTACGATACTATATATTGTACACGTTATATATATATATATATATATATATATATATATATATATATATATATATATATATATATATATATATCATCGAGTGTCTCACAACCACCATTATTCACACATACACATGTATATATATACAATTAGGTATATATACAATTTCTCCTACATGTTGCGTTCGGAGCCAGTGGATTTGCCTTGGTGCCTTTGGAGCACGATGACAATTGGGAGTGGTTCATGGGGGCGGTAACGAGTAATGGTATTCTCCTTTGGGATCTATAACCTGGTCGAGCAAAAATCCCGCTATTTCCTCTTGAATTGCTAGTATGCGCTCCATTGGTAGGAGCTGCTCCCGCATCTCTTTGAACTGTTAAGAAGGAGATCAATATGCATATGTATTAGTTGTGTGACTAGATAACAATAATGATGTAAAAATTATGAATAGTGTTCTGGCAAACGTACCCATTGCTGTCTATCAGATTTGCTCCTTTCGGACGCCATCATGCGAATGTTGTCGCAAACATAGTATGCACATAGATCAGTCCCCGGCCACTGCTTCAGGGCCTTTACGAGAATGGAATTTAATCAGATAATAATTAATCCAGCATGATAATTAATTAATGGTATTGAAACAAGAATTAAAGAGATGGTAGCTACCTAGTACTACTTAATTACTTACCTTGGGTCGAAACTAAAACAGCTTTTGTCGCCATTTGCCTGGAGTAACCCTTGATGAACTTTGCCCAAGCCCTGCCCGCCGGCAAAGAAAATGAATAAAGGGGTTATTAAATAGTTGATACTAGGAAATGACGAACTAAATAGGCCGAGATATAGTTAATAATGATTGAAATTACCTATCGACTATCCCCTTCAAGATGATGAAGTCACTTTCTTTTTTAAGTAGTGAGTCCAGTACTTCAACTGTTCCTTCTTCAACTTTAATAACTAACAAGATCCAGTGGTAACTGCATGCGCACACGTTTGCATGTCTTAATTAGGCGGGCATGTGCATAACACTAATCAACTACCCTAAACCCTATACACTTAATTATTAACATCTAGCTAGCTAGTAAGAAAAAACAGAATTTGTAGTACAAGACAGTGTGATTCACATGAAGTTGTAAGGAAGTAGTATATCTTAATTGGTATTGAGGCGCTTCAAGAACTCTAGCATGTTTTTCTCTACATCTGCTTTATACCATTCGTATTTCCATGTGTCTTCATTAGTGGAATTTGGGTCAATGAACCAAATGCCATAGCGTCCAGCTTTTTTCATTTCATACATCTTCATCCTGCATAATAGCACAGAAAAGAATATAGTGAGGATAATTACAGGTAATGATCGATCAATGAGCACTACAGCTAGCTTGAGACTTAAATTACAGAAAGAAATCACTTACACACAATAGCAACTGACGATAGATTTGTCGAGTGCATCTTGATTGAATAACTGAAATAGTTCTGAATACTCAACGGAGACAGCTAGCGCATGGAAGTAATGCTCCTCCTTGACTTTCACCATGAGGGACTCTCGATTGGAACTCTTGGTAATTTTCATGTACCAATCATGCAATTCATACATTCGCGTTGGGAGGTTCTTGACCTCCTCAGGCTCGACCAATGGTTCACCACGGACATATTTCCGTTTTATGTCCTCCTCTCTAAGCGGAGACATGGGCTCAATCTCGAGGAGTTGTCCAACAGTGATACCAAGCATTTTAGCATGGCTTCTATGCTCGTCGGTTATTACCAGCTGATTGCCTAGCTGGGGAACGGTTTGCCCACATGGGGCGCCGGTACTCTCATGTGCTGGTACAACAAGCAGGGGGATCGATTGCGCCATCTTTTCTCCCAACTGGGGAACGGCTTTCCCGATTTTTTGCCAGCTGCTTGGCTCGAGCTCGAGCTCAACTCCTTCTGTACTCATGCTCGATGTGCCTTCCTAATTTGGCGCTCATAGTCTGAGTCAACAGACTTGGGAGCTGGTTTTCTTGCCATATGAATAAAGTGGTCAATCTTTTCCTCGGGCACTTTCTCCCTTGGCGGCGGTGGCGGTTTCGATCCAAAATGGGCGTCCACTTGGGCCTTCACTATGGCTGCGTTTTGCTCATTGGTCATGTCGTAAGGCCTCTGAGGAAGAGGAGTGACGCTTGGACCACATTTATGTCGCTTGCCTCCGCCTGTACCTCCTGTACTACCGCTACACACCATAGCTGCGGTGGCTCTCTTCCGCGATTCCTGAGGCGGTGGAGATGGCTGACATGGCTGAGTTGAAGAAGGAGGAGTGGCCTAACGCGGTGCCAAACTTGAAGCAGGAGGAGTGGCCTGACGCGGTGTCGGACTTGAAGCAGGAGGAGTGGCCTGACGCTATGCCGGACTTGAAGCAGGAGGAGTGGCTTGACGCTGTGCCGGACTTGAAGCAGGAGGAGTGGCCTGACGCTGTGCCGGACTTGGAGGAGGAGTGTCCTGACACGTTGGTGTACCTGGAGGAGCGAGAGTCTGATGATGCGGTGGCGGACTTCGAGGAGGAGTCAGCTGACGCGGTGTCGGTGGCCTTCGAAAAATGATACAATCCTTTATCCATAGGATGATACGATGTATGGCCTCTCCCAGTGTGTGCTCCTCGTCACCTCCAGGAATGTCAAGCTCTAGCCCCGAATATTGGTCCACCACCTCATCAACCAAGACACGAGCATAGACCGCTGGAATCGGGTTGCAATGGAAGGTTGCTTCGGGGGGATTTGTAAAAGCAATGGCGTCCGCCACCTTCATGGATATGTTCTTCATTTTGAAGTGTAGCTCACAGTTAGTGTTCTCCATGATGTCATCCACAGGGTATCTATCCAGCAGTGCGCCGCCCCGGGCGGAACCCACGCTGCTTCTCGGCATGGATGGGACGGTGCTATCCAATGCTGGATCGTCCCCTAGCTGCTGCCGCTGCTGAGACCCCCTTTCCTGGCTAAGTGAGTAGATCTGCTGCTGCTGCCGCTGGAATTTGAATGCCAAGTCCGCGTGCGTTGGTTCTAGGCCTTGAAGGCGTTCTGCTTCCTACTTCCTCTGCTCCTCCTCTAGCTTCTTCCTTCTCACACGACTTCTGTAGTCGGCGTTCCAGTCCGAAAAGCCCTCATACCACGGAACAACTCCCTTGCCTCGTGTTCTTCCCGGGTGTTCAGGATTTCCCAGGGCGCGCGTAAGCTCGTCGTTCTCTCAGTTGGGCGTGAACACCCCCTTTCGAGCATCTTCTATTGCTTCAAGTAACTTATCTTCGACTCCTTTAAGACATGCCTTCTTTGAAACAAGGCCTGTCTTCGGGTCCAACGCTCCCTCATGCGCATAGAACCAAGTTCTGCACCTGGGGGTCAGCACCTAGTAAATGGAGTGACCTCTGCATCCAGCATCTCTTGCTCAGACTTATCCCACTTAGGCATTGCCACCGCGTAGCCACCTAGCCCCAGCATATGGAACTACTCATTTTTTGCGGCATTGGCCTTGTTTTTTCTCGACCATTCCTTAGATAATTATGATTCCTTGAATTTCTCGAAAGCGGGGTAGTGTTCTCTTTGCTTCTCTAGTGTTCCCTTGAATTCTGCAGTCTTTTTTTCTCCTTTGACGTAGTTGGCCCATAAAGTTTTCTTGTGGGTGTTGAATGCAATTGCCATCTTCCTAAGAGTAGCGTCCTTGACTTTCTGCACATCTGCATCCGTGAAATGATCTAGTAGGGTGAAATGTTCCATGAGTTTTTCCAAAAGTAGAGATTTTGCTCTGTCGCGACAAAAGTAAGATCTGGACATTTCTTTGCTGGCTCTTTCCATTCTTGAATGGAGAGCGGGAGTTGGTCCTTCACAAGAACTCCGCACTGACGAATGAACTTGTTCGCAATTTTCTTAGGCGCGCTTGGTTCGCCATTAGTTTTGATGGCATCGATGTTGTACTTTACTCCCTCCTTCAACTTTTTGCCTGGGCCTCGCACTGTCCTGCTGCCTGTAGAAGCAGATTTGCTCGATCCGTATGGCTGAAAGAAGAAAGATCGGTTCGTAATATATCTTCAAATCATTAAAAAACATGTGATGTTCACCAGATGCCTGCTTATATAAATATACCTTGTCGGTCTCTGTTATTTCAAGATCAACATTGTCGGCGTCATCATAATCATAGTCGTCCATGAATTCATCAATTCGTTCATCGCGATCGAATATCATATCATCACCCTCCCCGGTATTGTTCAGATATTGGGAGCCGTCATGTTCTTCCTTCTGATCATCTGGCCCGCGAGGGGTTCGTATGATCTCGAACAGGGCCTCTTCTCCCTCTCTGCCGGTATTGTCCGCCATAGCTTTTATTTAACTAATCCAGAAGAAATATAAAACAATTTAGTATTCAAATTATAATGCATGGATGCAATCAATAAGGAAAAACTGAATCATAGTACATAATATATGCATCGTCTCGAATAATATATAATCTCGAATACATCGTCTAGAATAATATATATATAATCTCTAATACATCATCTCTAATAATATATATAATCTCGAATACATCGTCTCGAATATTATATATCGAATACATCACTAGCTAGCTAGCTAGTAAAGATCGAATACTACATAAGAATCTAGGCCACTCGCGGTTCCTGAGGCGCGGGCGGTGGATACCCAAAGAGAAGGAACCATCACAGGATCATAGCTCCGGTCATCTCCCCAAAGAACCTGCCAGGTATTGGAGAACCTGACGTCCATAGCGGCCATGTAGTGACGGACGTGCTCGTCCTCCTCCCTGACACGGCAACGCACCACCTCCAGTGGGGCTGGCTCCCTCTGCACCGAACGTGGCCCACATGAACGCCACCAAAGGAGATCAGGGTCGACGACGGGACCCGGGGCTGGGTTCCTCACCAAGCGTCGCGCCCAGAAGGTAGCACCTCCCAGTGCCAGCCCGGCGGAGCCCAGTCCCGGACATGCGTCCTCTGAAGCGGGACGTCGTCGCGAACGGGTCGAGGGCGGGGATGCGGGCCGGGCATCATCGAAAACAAGTACTATATGCAAATGTAACAATTTTTAAATTATTGGATTGTGATTTCTTACATACAAATTCTAAATTTCTATAACTAAAATTATAAGAAACTAAAAAACATCGATCATCGTCTAACAATTTGAAATTAATCTAATTCATCTAGCTAAAACTAGCATTTCTATCATTTCTATATAACTAACATTTCTATAACATTTATAACATTTGTATACAAAACAAAAAGAACAGAACAACAGAAAAAACATTTGACATTATCTATATTATAACTAACATTTCTATATACTATTTGACATTAATCTAATCTAATTAATTAACTCATCTAAAACTTTGTATGAAAAACAGAAAAATAGAAAAAACTAAAAACTAAAAACAGAAAAATTGTGTGTGTTTGTGTGTGCGCGTGTAGTGTGTGTGTGTGTGTGTGTGCGCGCGCACGCGCGCGCGTGTACTGTGTGTGTGTGCGTGCGTGCGTGCGCGTGTGCACTAGCTACGGCTGGCACCTGCGGCGCGGTGGCTTAGATTGGAGGGAGGAGAGGGGCCGGGGTAGGGGCTCACAGCGCGTGCGGGCGAGATCGAGGCGACGGCGACGGTGAGGTCCAGGCGACGGCGACGGCGAGACGAGGTCTAAGGCGACGGCGATGGCGAGGCGAGGGGATGACGACAGGCAGGTGCGGCGACAGGGACGGGCCAGTGACGGGGCAGCATGGAGTCGACGGGGACGATGCGACGAGGACGGGGGCGGCGTGGAGTCGACGTGGACGACGCGACGAGGACGGGGGGCGGCGCGGAGTCGACGGGGACGGCACGACAGGGGCGGCTACGGCGCGGGACGGGGCGGCGGCAGAGAGAAGTGGGAGATGAGAAACTGAATTTTTTTGAAGTGTTTCTTATATAGGAGGCACCTTTAGTACCGGTTGGAGCTACCAACCGGTACTAACGACCTGTTTTGGCCAGGCCAAGTGGCGGGAAGGGCAGGCCTTTACTACCGGTGGTGGCTCCAACCGGTACTAAAGACCCCCGCCCCTTTAGTACCGGTTGGAGCCACGACCCAATACTAAAGGGGGTGCGCTGCCGGGCGAGGGGCGCAGAAGTCACTACTAGGGAAACCTTATACACAGAACTTTAGCAGTAGCGCAGGTCAAAACAGCACGCTGGTGCTAAGTAGCAGTAGCGCGCCTGTGCAAACTATTGGGGAACGTTGCAGAAAACAAAAATTTTCCTACGGTTTCACCAAGATCCATCTAGGAGTTCATCTAGCAACGAGTGATTAGATGCATCTACGTACCTTGTAGATCGCGAGCGGAAGCGTTCAAAGAATGAGGATGAGGGAGTCGTACTCGACGTGATTCGAATCACCGAAGATCCTAGCACCGAACGGACGGCACCTCCGCGTTCAACACACGTACGGAACAGCCACGTCTCCTCCTTCTTGATCCAGCAAGGGGGGAGGAGAGGTTGAGGGAGATGGCTCCAGCAGCAGCACGACGGCGTGGTGGTGATGGAGCTGCAGTACTCCGGCAGGGCTTCGCTAAGCACTATGGAGGAGGAGGGGGTGTTGGAGAGGGAAAGGGAGGCACCAAAAGAAAATGTAAGAAGTCCTCCATATCCCCCACTATATATAGGAGGGCCAAGGGGGGGGGGGCGCCGGCCCTAGGAGATCTAATCTCCTAGGAGGGCGCGGCCAAGGGGGAGGAATCCCTCCTCCCCAAGGCACCTAGGAGGTGCCTTCCCCTCCTAGGACTCTTCCTCCCTTGAAACCCTAGGCGCATGGGCCTCTTGGGGCTGGTGCCCTTGGCCCATGTAGGCCAAGGCGCACCCCCTACAGCCCATGTGCCCCCCCGGGACAGGTGGCCCCACCCGGTGGACCCCCGGGACCCTTCCGGTGGTCCTGGTACAATACCGGTGACCTCGAAACTTGTCCCGATGCCCGAAATAGCACTTCCTATATATAATTCTTTACCTCCGGACCATTCCGGAACTCCTCGTGATGTCCGGCATCTCATACGGGACTCCGAACAACATTCGGGTTACTGCATATACATATCCCTACAACCCTAGCGTCACCGAACCTTAAGTGTGTAGACCCTACGGGTTCGGGAGACATGTAGACATGACCGAGATCGCTCTCCGGTCAATAACCAACAGCGGGATCTGGATACCCATGTTGGCTCCCACATGCTCCTCGATGATCTCATCAGATGAACCACGATGTCGAGGATTCAAACAACCCCGTATACAATTCCCTTTGTCAATCGGTATGTTACTTGCCCGAGATCCGATCGTCGGTATTCCAATACCTCGTTCAATCTCGTTACCGGCAAGTCACTTTACTCGTACCGTAATGCATGATCCCGTGACCAGACACTTGATCACTTTGAGCTCATTATGATGATGCATTACCGAGTGGGCCCTGTGATACCTCTCCTTCATACGGAGTGACAAATCCCAGTCTTGATCCGTGTCAACCCAACAGACACTTTCGGAGATACCCGTAGTATACCTTTATAGTCACCCAGTTACGTTGTGATGTTTGGCACACCAAAGCACTCCTACGGTATCCGGGAGTTACACGATCTCATGGTCTAAGGAAAAGATACTTGACATTGGAAAACTCTAGCAAACGAACTATACGATCTTGTGCTATGTTTAGGATTGGGTCTTGTCCATCACATCATTCTCCTAATGATGTGATCCCGTTATCAATGACATCCAATGTCCATAGTCAGGAAACCATGACTATCTGTTGATCAACGAGCTAGTCAACTAGAGGCTTACTAGGGACATGTTGGTGTCTATTATTCACACATGTATTACGATTTCCGGATAACACAATTATAGCATGAATAAAGACAATTATCATGAACAAGGAAATATAATAATAATGCTTTTATTATTGCCTCTAGGGCATATTTCCAACAGTCTCCCACTTGCACTAGAGTCAATAATCTAGTTACATTGTGATGAATCGAACACCCATGGAATTCTGGTGTTGATCATGTTTTGCTCTAGGGAGAGGTTTAGTCAACGGATCTGCTACATTCAGGTCCGTGTGCACTTTACAAATATCTATGTCTCCATCTTGAACATTTTCACGAATGGAGTTGAAGCGACGCTTGATGTGCCTTGTCTTCTTGTGAAACCTGGGCTCCTTTGCAAGAGCAATAGCTCCAGTGTTGTCACAGAAGAGCTTGATCGGCCCCGACGCATTGGGTATGACACCTAGGTCGGTGATGAACTCCTTCACCCAAATTGCTTCATGCGCTGCCTCCAAGGCTGCCATGTACTCCGCTTCACATGTAGATCCCGCCACGACGCTCTGCTTGCAACTGCACCAGCTCACTGCCCCACCATTCAAAATATACACGTATCCGGTTTGTGACTTAGAGTCATCCAGATCTGTGTCGAAGCTAGCGTCGACGTAACCCTTTACGACGAGCTCTTCGTCACCTCCATAGACGAGAAACATTTCCTTAGTCCTTTTCAGGTACTTCAGGATATTCTTGACCACTGTCCAGTGTTCCTTGCCGGGATTACTTTGGTACCTTCCTACCAAACTTACGGCAAGGTTTACATCAGGTCTGGTACACAGCATGGCATACATAATAGAACCTATGGCTGAGGCATATGGGATGACACTCATCTCTTCTATATCTTCTGTCGTGGTCGGACATTGAGCCGAGCTCAATTTCACACCTTGCAACACAGGCAAGAACCCCTTCTTAGACTGATCCATATTGAACTTCTTCAATATCTTATCAAGGTATGTGCTTTGTGAAAGACCTATGAGACGTCTTGATCTATCTCTGTATATCTTGATGCCTAATATATAAGCAGCTTCTCCAAGGTCCTTCATTGAAAAACTTTTATTCAAGTAGGCCTTAATGCTGTCCAAGAGTTCTATATCATTTCCCATCAAAAGTATGTCATCTACATATAATATGAGAAATGCTACAGAGCTCCCACTCACTTTCTTGTAAACGCAGGCTTCTCCACAAGTCTGCGTAAACCCAAACGCTTTGATCATCTCATCAAAGCGAATGTTCCAACTCCGAGATGCTTGCACCAGCCCATAAATCGAGCGTTGGAGCTTGCACACCTTGTCAGCATACTTAGGATCGACAAAACCTTCCGGCTGCATCATATACAATTCTTCCTTAAGGAAACCATTAAGGAATGCCGTTTTGACGTCCATTTGCCATATTTCATAATCATAGAATGCGGCAATCGCTAACATGATTCGGACGGACTTCAGCTTCGCTACCGGTGAGAAAGTCTCATCGTAGTCAACCCCTTGAACTTGTCGATAACCCTTAGCGACAATCCGAGCTTTATAGATGGTCACATTACCATCTTCGTCTGTCTTCTTCTTAAAGATTCATTTATTTTCTATGGCTCGCCGCTCAACGGGCAAGTCAGTCAAAGTCCATACTTCGTTTTCATACATGGATCCTATCTCGGATTTCATGGCTTCTAGCCATTTGTCGGAATCCGGGCCCGCCATCGCTTCTTCATAGTTTGAAGGTTCACCGTTGTCTAACAACATGATTTCCAAGACAGGGTTGCCGTACCACTCTGGTGCGGAACGTGTCCTTGTGGACCTTCGAATTTCAGTAGGAGCTTGATCTGAAGTATCTTGATCATCATCATTAACTTCCTCTCTAGTCGGTGCAGGCACCTCAGGAACATTTTCTTGAGTTGCGCCTTTTTCCGGTTCAAGAGGCAATACTTCATCAAGTTCTACTTTCCTCCCACTTACTTCTTTCGAGAGAAACTCTTTCTCCAGAAAGGATCCATTTTTGGCAACAAAGATCTTGCCTTCGGATCTGAGGTAGAAGGTATACCCAATAGTTTCTTTAGGGTATCCTATGAAGACGCATTTTTCCGATTTGGGTTCGAGCTTTTCAGGTTGAAGTTTCCTGACATAAGCATCGCATCCCCAAACCTTTAGAAACGACAGCTTTGGTTTCTTCCCAAACCATAATTCAAACGGTGTCATCTCAACGGATTTCGACGGTGCCCTATTTAAAGTGAATGCGGCAGTCTCTAAAGCATAGCCCCAAAAAGATAGCGGTAAATCGGCAAGAGACATCATAGATCGCACCATATCTAATAGAGTGCGATTACGACGTTCGGATACACCATTACGCTGAGGTGTTCCAGGCGGCGTGAGTTGTGAAACTATTCCACATTTTCTTAAGTGAGTGCAAAACTCGTGACTCAAGTATTCTCCTCCACGATCTGATCGTAGGAACTTGATTTTCATGTCACGTTGATTCTCAACCTCACTCTGAAATTCCTTGAACTTTTCCAAGGTTTCAGACTTGTGTTTCATTAAGTAGACATACCCATATTTACTTAAGTCATCAGTGAGGGTGAGAACATAACGATAGCCACCGCGAGCCTCAACACTCATTGGACCGCACACATCAGTATGTATGATTTCCAATAAGTTGGTTGCTCGCTCCATTGTTCCTGAGAACGGAGTCTTGGTCATTTTACCCATGAGGCATGGTGCGCACGTGTCAAATGATTCGTAATCAAGAGACTCTAAAAGTCCATCAGCATGGAGCTTCTTCATGCGTTTGACACCTATGTGACCAAGGCGCCAGTGCCACAAGTATGTGGGACTATCATTATCAATCTTATATCTTTTGGTACTCACACTATGAATATGTGTAGCATTACGCTCGAGATTCATTAAGAATAAACCATTCACCATCGGAGCATGACCATAAAACATATCTCTCATATAAACAGAACAACCATTATTCTCGAATTTAAATGAGTAGCCGTCTCGAATTAAACAAGATCCTGATACAATGTTCATGCTCAAACTTGGCACTAAATAACAATTATTAAGGTTTAAAACTAATCCCGAAGGTAAATGTAGAGGTAGCGTGCCGACGGTGATCACATCGACCTTGGAACCATTCCCGACGCGCATCGTCACCTCGTCCTTCGCCAGTCTCCGTTTATTCCGCAGCTCCTGTTTTGAGTTACAAATGTGAGCAACGGCACCGGTATCGAATACCCAGGAGCTACTACGAGTACTAGTAAGGTACACATCAATTACATGTATATCACATATACCTTTCGTTTTGCCGGCCTTCTTGTCCGCTAAGTATTTGGGGCAGTTCCGCTTCCAGTGACCACTTCCCTTGCAATAAAAGCACTCAGTCTCGGGCTTGGGTCCATTCTTTGGCTTCTTCCCGGCAGCTTGCTTGCCGGGCGCGGCAACTCCCTTGCCGTCTTTCTTGAAGGTTTTCTTACCCTTGTCTTTCTTGAACTTAGTGGTTTTATTCACCATCAACACTTGATGTTCCTTTTTGACTTCTACCTCTGCTGGTTTCAACATTGCAAATACTTCAGGAATGGTCTTTTCCATCCCCTGCATATTGAAGTTCATCACAAAGCTCCTGTAGCTCGGTGGAAGCGACTGGAGGATTCTGTCAATGACCGCGTCATCCGGGAGATTAACTCCCAGCTGAGTCAAGCGGTTATGTAACCCAGACATTGTGAGTATGTGCTCACTGACAGAACTATTTTCCTCCATCTTACAGCTGAAGAATTTGTCGGAGACTTCATATCTCTCGACCCGGGCATGAGCTTGGAAAACCATTTTCAGCTCTTCGAACATCTCATATGCTCCGTGTCTCTCAAAACGCTTTTGGAGCCCCGGCTCTAAGCTGTAAAGCATGCCGCACTGAACGAGGGAGTAGTCATCGGTACGTGCCTGCCAAGCGTTCATAACGTCTTGTTCTGCAGGGAGAACAGGTGCATCACCTAGCGGTGCTTGTAGGACATAATCTTTCTTGGCAGCTATGAGGATGATCCTCAGGTTCCGGACCCAGTCCGTGTAGTTGCTGCCATCGTCTTTCAGCTTGGTTTTCTCTAGGAACGCGTTGAAGTTGAGGACTACGTTGGCCATTTGATCTACAAGATATATTGTAAAGATTTTAGACTAAGTTCATGATAATTAAGTTCATCTAATCAAATTATAATGAACTCCCACTTAGATAGACATCCCTCTTCTAGTCATCTAAGTATAACATGATCCGAGTTAGCTAGGCCGTGTCCGATCATCATGTGAGACGGACTAGTCAACGTCGGTGAACATCTTCATGTTGATCGTATCTTCTATACGACTCATGCTCGACCTTTCGGTCTTCTGTGTTCCGAGGCCATGTCTGTACACATGCTAGGCTCGTCAAGTCAACCTAAGTGTGTTGCGTGTGTAAATCTTTCTTACACCCGTTGTATGTGAACATTAGAATCTATCACACCCGATCATCACGTGGTGCTTCGAAACAACGAACTGTAGCAACGGTGCACAGTTAGGGGGAACACTTTCTTGAAATTATTATGAGGGATCATCTTATTTACTACCGTCGTTCTAAGCAAACAAGATGCAAAAACATGATAAACATCACATGCAATCAAATAATAATAGTGACATGATATGGCCAATATCACATAGCTCCTTTGATCTCCATCTCGGGGCTCCATGATCATCTTGTCACCGGCATGACACCATGATCTCCATCATCATGATCTCCATCATTGTGTCTCCATGAAGTTGCTCGCCAACTATTACTTCTACTACTATGGCTAACGCGTTTAGCAATAAAGTAAAGTAATTTACAAGGCGTTTCTCAATGACACGCAGGTCATACAAAAAATAAAGACAACTCCTATGGCTCCTGCCGGTTGTCATACTCATCGACATGCAAGTCGTGATTCCTATTACAATAGCATGAACATCTCATACATCACATATAGATCATTCATCATTCATCACAACTTTGGCCATATCATATCACAAAGCACTTGCTACAAAAACAAGTTAGACGTCCTCTAATTGTTGTTGCAAGTTTTACGTGGCTGAAGTAGGGTTCTAGCAAGAACGTTTTCTTACCTACGTGAAAGCCACAACATGATTTGTCAACTTTTATTTACCCTTCATAAGGACCCTTTTCATCGAATCCGCTCCAACTAAAGTGGGAGAGACAGACACCCACCAGCCACCTTATGCAACTTGTGCATGTTAGTCGGTGGAACCGGTCTCACGTAAGCGTACGGGTAAGGTTGGTCCGGGCCGCTTCATCCCACAATACCGTTGAAGAAAGATAAGACTAGTAGCGGCAAGAAAGTTGACAGCATCAACGCCCACAACAAATTGTGTTCTACTCGTGCAAGAGAACTACGCATAGACCTAGCTCATGATGCCACTGTTGGGGAACGTTGCAGAAAACAAAAATTTTCCTACGGTTTCACCAAGATCCATCTAGGAGTTCATCTAGAAATGAGTGATTAGATGCATCTACGTACCTTGTAGATCGCGAGCGGAAGCGTTCAAAGAACGGGGATGAGGGAGTCGTACTCGACGTGATTCGAATCACCGAAGATCCTAGCACCGAACGGACGACACCTCCGCGTTCAACACACGTACGGAACAGCCACGTCTCCTCCTTCTTGATCCAGCAAGCGGGGAGGAGAGGTTGAGGGAGATGGCTCCAGTAGCAGCACGATGGCGTGGTGGTGATGGAGCTGCAGTACTCCGGCAGGGCTTCGCTAAGCACCATGGAGGAGGAGGGGGTGTTGGAGAGGGAGAGGGAGGCACCAAAGAAAAGGTAAGAAGTCCTCCATATCCCCCACTATATATAGGAGGGCCAAGGGGGGGGCAAGGGGGGGGGGGGAAGGGGGGGGGCGCCGGCCCTAGGAGATCTAATCTCCTAGGGGGGTGCGGCCAAGGGGGAGGAATCCCTCCTCCCCAAGGCACCTAGGAGGTGCCTTCCCCTCCTAGGACTCTTCCTCCCTTGAAACCCTAGGCGCATGGGCCTCTTGGGGCTGGTGCCCTTGGCCCATGTAGGCCAAGGCGCACCCCCTACAGCCCATGTGCCCCCCGGGACAGGTGGCCCCACCTGGTGGACCCCCGGGACCCTTCCGGTGGTCCCTGTACAATACCAGTGACCCCGAAACTTGTCCCGATGCCCGAAATAGCACTTCCTATATATAATTCTTTACCTCCGGACCATTCCGGAACTCCTCGTGACGTCCGGGATCTCATCCGGGACTCCGAACAACATTCAGGTTACTGCATACACATATCCCTACAACCCTAGCGTCACCGAACCTTAAGTGTGTAGACCCTACGGGTTCGGGAGACATGTAGACATGACCGAGATCGCTCTCCGGTCAATAACCAACAGCGGGATATGGATACCCATGTTGGCTCCCACATGCTCCTCGATGATCTCATCAGATGAACCACGATGTCGAGGATTCAAACAACCCCGTATACAATTCCCTTTGTCAATCGGTATGTCACTTGCCCGAGATCCGATCGTCGGTATTCCAATACCTCGTTCAATCTCGTTACCGGCAAGTCACTTTACTCGTACCGTAATGCATGATCCCGTGACCAGACACTTGGTCACTTTGAGCTCATTATGATGATGCATTATGGAGTGGGCCCTGTGATACCTCTCCGTCATACGGAGTGACAAATCCCAGTCTTGATCCGTGTCAACCCAACAGACACTTTTGGAGATACCCGTAGTATACCTTTATAGTCACCCAGTTACGTTGTGACGTTTGGCACACCCAAAGCACTCCTACGGTATCCGGGAGTTACACGATCTCATGGTCTAAGGAAAAGATACTTGACATTGGAAAACTCTAGCAAACGAACTATACGATCTTGTGCTATGTTTAGGATTGGGTCTTGTCCATCACATCATTCTCCTAATGATGTGATCCCGTTATCAATGACATCCAATGTCCATAGTCAGGAAACCATGACTATCTGTTAATCAACGAGCTAGTCAACTAGAGGCTTACTAGGGACATGTTGGTGTCTATTATTCACACATGTATTACGATTTCCGGATAACACAATTATAGCATGAATAAAGATAATTATCATGAACAAGGAAATATAATAATAATGCTTTTATTATCTCCTCTAGGGCATATTTCCAACACAAACCGCGCTGCAGATAAAGTTCTAGCAGTAGCGCGCCTTGTTCTAAACACGTTACTACTAAAATTCCCACGGCTTAGCCGATAGGCTACACATAGTAGTAGCGATCTATATCTAACCGCGCCACCGCTACTTTCTTTGTAGCAGTGTGTTTTAATCTAAACTCGCTACTGCTAAAGGATATAAAATTAAATGCAAAGCAAATAGAAAGGTAATTGAAAATGAAAGAAATAGAATAAGGTGAAAGGAAAAAAATAAAATGTGAAGAAAACTAAATGAAAAAGGGGAAAAAGAGAAAGGAGTAGCAGTAGCGTGTATCCCAGAACGCGATGTAGCTAACGTAGCAGTAGCGCGCTTTCTGGAACGCGCTACTGCTACTTCTGACTTAACCATGGGGTTTGTCCTTCCCCACGGCCACTTCCCCCAAATCCAACTCTCCACTCTCGCCGCCGCCGTCGCCCGTCCGCCACCGCGTGCTCCCCGCACACCCTCTACGCCGCCCCCGACCCCATATTCAACGCCGCCCCCGCCCCCGACCTCAACGCCGCCCCGGACGCCGCCCCCGACCCCGACCTCGACGCCGCCATCCGCTACGCGCCCGAGCCCCGACCCCGACCTCGACACCGCCTGCCCCTCCCTCGTCGCAGGCACCCGAGGTGAGCACACCTGCTCCTCCCTCTCCCCTACCTCTGCCTAGGGTTTCTTTATATTTTAGTTGCATCAAATTATTTAGGGTTCATGTAAGGGTGGAAACGAATTGGATGCGGATGCGGCTCAAACGAGTTAGGGTTCATGTAATGGTGGAAACGAATCAAATTTCTAAGATGAATCATAAAACGAGTAAAATTTGACCACTTATTTCACTTTATAGTTGGATAATTGGAATATTCGCTACCACTTTCCATCCCTAGGTTCATCAAATTAGATGGTAATTAGGGCAGAAGTTTCTAGGTACTAATTAGTTAGTAAGAACTAGGTACTAATTAGGTACTAGTTTATTTTTATTTATTGTAAGTTTATTTTTAGTAAGAACTAATTGAATTAATAGAACTAGTTAGTAAGAACTTGTTGCTATTTTTTAGTTAAAGCAAATTTTCCCGCATCGACGTGGACGATGCCTATCCCGCATCCTCGTCGTCGAGTCGGCGGAGGACGACACCTACTTGACCAGACATGCCATGTCCGGGACTGGGCTCCGCCATGGTGGTACTGGGAGGCGCTTCCTACCGGGGGGCGCAGGTTGGTGAGGAGCCAGCCTGTCGTTGACCCGAACCTTCTTTGGTGGCGGTCGCGTGGGCCAGTGACGGTCCAGAGGCTCGAGGGCCCCATGGAGGTGGTGCGTCACCGTGTCAGTGAGGAGGACGCGCATGTCCGTCGCTACTTGTTTGCGTTGGAGCACAAGTTCTCCAATACCTGGCAGGTTCTCCAGGGATCTCACTGGAGCTATGATCCCGTGATGGTTCCTTCTCTGTGGGTGTCCACCGCCCGCGCTGATACCCATCGTGTGCTAGGGTTTTAGTTGTATTAGTGATGTTATATGTATGACACTATTCGTGATGTATTAGTGATAATATTCGACGATGTACGGACGCATGAGAGGATTTACTTTTGCTTATTGAATGCATGCTAATTTGAGTCCTATAAGATATTTTGAAATGTATATCTTGTGTTGCTCAAATAGGATATGTGCTTGCCCAAGTGGCCGGTCATGTTTGCAGGTTACACCTCCGAGTGGCCTATGTTTTGCCGGAGTGTTGATTCATTTCCGTTTCGGCAAATTTCAGGCGCTCGATATGTCCTATTTTAGCAAAGGTCATGCCGGATTTTTCCGAGAATTTTGGCATGACTTGTGCCAGAATATGTAGGAAATATTGAGTGCCCCGGATTTGTGTGTTGAGTATCCTGGTAGTTGTCTTCGATCGATTTTCAATTAATGTTTTAACTATGAACATAGGAAATGTCTGACGATTAAAAGGATTTCGATATTTGCAAATACTGCGAAGACGAGCGCAGCCTGTGCGATGGAATCTTCCTAGATGATGATAGGCGCTTCAGCATCAAGCTGGACGAGAACTTCGAGGTGGATACAGTAAGTCACAACGACAAGTCTTTTTTCATAATTAAGCATGACATTTGCTTCATTTGCTTCAACTTATATTTTTTTTACTATTCTAGTAGCGTATCCCCTGCCATGCAAGAGTTTTTGTATTGGATAAGATAGGTTTCAGTCATACTATGGAGGTAAAGAAAGTTTATTTGAAGACCGAGCATTGTTATATTTTCAACGTAAAATTATACAATTAAGACGACTACACCTATTTTGGATGCAAAACATGGCGAGCACTATGCAAGACTTATGCATTTGAGCCTGATATGCTTATCACCTTTGATACTTGTCCGGAAGATGATACTGAAGGTAATACCGACATCTGGGTCGATGTGCAGACGCCTCCAGTTATACCATTATGTAAGTTTCTCAACCATATTTATGTCTTTGATATTGTTTATTCAAAAATAGTTGACAACTAATTTGTATTGTCAGCTTATTTCGGTGCAAGCAAACATGTCCAGCGCTTGGTAGACAGGACCGTATACTGTGTCAGGGCTGAACTCAACTGCGAGGAGCTCAGTAATTATGTTTCATGGCTTGCGGATCTTAATACTGTCAAGACAAATTTTCTTCCTTCATTTAGAAATGTTAGTACTGAAAACGTGCGACCAATAGTGTTCGTAATGAACTACGGTCACATCTATTTAGGAAGGATGGTAAGATTTTTACTATTTGTCCTCAGTGCATCTTTTCCATACATTATTTTTGAAGCTAAAATTCATTGCTAAGTATGTTACCATATGATGTTCTTCAACAGGGACTCCTGATGAATGTTGTGCCTTATGGGATCGAGACTAAAGGTACCATGAGTATTATTAGCTTACAGCCAAGATATCCTACATATTACTTTAGTCCATTCAAGATTAGCGACGGATTCTTAATAGTGCAAGACTGGACCAAATATGTGATGGGGGAGCATAGAGAAGTACTAGGGGGCAGCAAACAGATGCGCTACCCACGATTAGGAGACAGGTTCATCTGCATGCTCCAACTTGATCAAGGAGGAGAGCTATACATGTTTTATGTTATTTTACCTAAGAGAGAGCAGCAAGAGCGATTAGCTAGCTAGAAATGAGTTTGAAGATGATGATGTGCTACACTATTACTATGATGATAAAATAGCTAGTGTTGGTGGTAATGACTATGATGATTATTATTAGCTACTGTTAGTGGTGATTAAATAAATATTGTTGGTGGCAATGACTGATGATGGTTAAATAGGTTGTGCTGGCGGATTAGATTCAAGTGGAGGCAACATGTGGTGTACATCGAAAGTACTACTAGTCCAAACTAGATCGAGTTTGGATTAGTAGTATACTTTGGACATGCAGCACATATTGCCTCCACTTGAACCTAATCCACCTTCATTTGACACACTGTTATGGACATAATGATGTAAACCTCATAACTGGTATTGTACCAATATTTGTACGATGGCGCATAAATACACTAAAAAAAGAATACTAATAGCGATGGAGAGAAAACACACTGCCACTAGTTACATTAGCAGTAGCGTGGGAGTGAACAAACGCTGCAGCTATTTGTCCTAGCAGTAGCGCGTGCGGGCACGCGTTACTGCTAAGCAATAGCTGTAGCGTCTTATTAGTAGCCCCCCCCCCGCGCTACTAGTGAGCACAAAACCAGCGCTACTGCTAGGGTTTTCCCTAGTAGTGAGTTTAGTCCCACCTCGCTACCCGAGGGGCGCTCGCACCTGCTTATAAGCCCTGCCGCCACTACTGTCTTGAGCTCCTCTCTAAAGCAGGCCTTCTGGGCCTACCTCTGCTGCGATGCCCTATTGGGCCTACTGGTCTAGCGGGCCTGCATCCTGGCCCAAGTAGAATTTGGGTTTCTAGTCGTATGCAGGCCGCTGTGGCCCAGTAGGTGGGCTTTTTTCATTTAGTTTTTTATTTTTTTTTATTTTCTGCTTTATTTGTTTGTTTTATTTATTTTTTAGTTGTTTTTTTGCTGTATTTAGAGTTTCTTTGTGAATATTTTTGCTTTAGGTACAAAAATTTACAAACTTTCTGTTAGTGCCGGTAGTTTTCAAATTTGAATAGTTTAAATTTTGAATTATTTGAAACTTGTGTGAATCACTAGTTTGTTAATAACTTAACTTTAGAAATAGATTTTTCAATGATTCTTTTTTCTTATGTTTAATATTAGTGTGTTTTATCATTATATTCAATTTGGTAATACTTAGGTTATTTAAAAAATGAAATGCCTTTGTAACAGATGAGATTTCGTTCGAAACCCTAATACTTCAAAAGAGATTGTCCATTTTGTACACGAAGTGCATCAAGTTTTTGCCGTAACACTCTCTACTTTTTTGCACATGTTATGTGGGTGAAATTATGATACCATGCCAACTTTCAACCTTTTCAGAGTTCATTTGAAGTGGTTTTCAATTTCAGGGTCATTTAGCTGAAAAATCAGTAAATGCATGAAAGAATTTGTTCGCACATAAAATTTCTTCGCGTTTCAAATGCAAAAACACATAACTACCCTAACTATTACAGAGATTCCCTCCTGGGTGTGAAACACAGAAGGGTGTGAAATTTTTTCTTCGCGTGTGTCCCTTTGCGCCGTAACCATGGAAAATCTTCATCATTTAACTGGATGCTCGGGTCAATATTCACTGTGAATGGAGCAATTTCATCAAAATTTTCATAATCTTCTGACATGTCTATCTTGTCATCCACTCCCACGATGTTTCTCTTCCCAAAAAGAACTATGTGGTGCTTTGGCTCATCGTATGATGCATTCGCTTCCTTATCTTTTCTTTTTCTCGGCTTGGTAGACATGTCCTTCACATATAAAACCTGTGCCACATCTTTGGCTAGGACGAATGGTTCGTCTGCATAAGAAAGATTGTTGAGATCTGCTACCTCTTGAGCACTGCGTTGGTTTTCCCTTGAAGAGGAAAGGGTGATGCAGTAAAGCAGCGTAAGTATTTCCCTCAGTTTTTGAGAACCAAGGTATCAATCTAGTAGGAGGCCACGCACGAGTCCCTCGCACCTACACAAACAAATAAAATCCTCGAAACCAACGCAATAAAGGGGTTGTCAATCCCTTCACGGTCACTTACGAAAGTGAGATCTGATAGATATGATAAGATAATATTTTTGGTATTTTTATTATAAAGATGCAAAAGTAAAATAAAAGGCAATACAAATAGCTAAGTGTTGGAAGATTAATATGATGGAAAATAGACCCGGGGGCCATAGGTTTCACTAGTGGCTTCTCTCGAGAGCATAAGTATTACGGTGGGTAAACAAATTACTGTTGAGCAATTGGCAGAATTGAGCATAGTTATCCGAATATCTAGGTATGATCATGTATATAGGCATCATGTCCGCGACAAGTAGACCGACTCCTGCCTGCATCTACTACTATTACTCCACACATCAACCGCTATCCAGCATGCATCTAGAGTATTAAGTTCAAAAGAACAGAGTAACGCTTTAAGTAAGATGACATGATATAGAGGGATAAACTCATGCAATATGATATAAACCCCATCTTGTTATCCTCGATGGCAACAATACAATATGTGCCTTGCTGCCCCTACTGTCACTAGGAAAGGACACCCAAGATTGAACCCAAAGCTAAGCACTTCTCCCATTGCAAGAAAGATCAATATAGTAGGCCAAACCAAACTGATAATTCGAAGAGACTTGCAAAGATAACCAATCATACATAAAAGAATTCAGAGAAGATTCAAATATTTTTCATAGATAAACTTGATCATAAACCCACAATTAATCGGTCTCAACAAACACACTGCAAAAGAAGATTACATCGAATTGATCTCCACAAGAGAGGGGGAGAACATTGTATTGAGATCCAAAAAGAGAGAAGAAGCCATCTAGCTAATAACTATGGACCCGAAGGTCTGAGGTAAACTACTCACACATCATCGGAGAGGCTATGGTGTTGATGTAGAAGCCCTCCGTGATCGATGCCCCCTTCGGCGGAGCTCCGGAAAAGGCCCCAAGATGGGATCTCACGGGTACAGAAGGTTGCGGCGATGGAATTAGGTTTTTGGCTCTGTATCTGGTAGTTTGGGGGTACGTAGGTATATATAGGAGGAAGAAGTACGTTGGTGGAGCAACGTGGGCCCCACGAGGGTGGAGGGCACGCCCCCCTACCTCGTGCCTTCCTGGTTGATGTCTTGACGTAGGGTCCAAGTCCTTTGGATCACGTTCGTTCCGAAAATCACGTTCCCGAAGGTTTCACTCTGTTTGGACTCCGTTTGATATTCTTTTTTTGCAAAACTCTGAAATAGGCAAAAAAAACAGCAACTCTGGGCTGGGCCTCCGGTTAAGAGGTTAGTCCCAAAAATAATATTAAAGTGTATAATAAAGCCCAATAATGTCCAAAACAGAATATAATATAGCATGGAACAATCAGAAATTTAAGATACATTGGAGACGTATCATGATCCGCTGTTGTCATTCCGTACTGCGGGTCTTCCATTACCCCGCCTCGTGTCATATTGACCCATTTGCACCGAAACAAAGGGACCTTCAAACCACGTCCATAGTCAAGTTCCCATATTTCCTCTATGTAACCATAATATGTTTCCTTTCCCGTCTTGGTTGCTGCATCAAAGCGGACACCACTGTTTTGGTTGGTCGATCGTGTAAAATGTATTCCCATTTATCTCGTACCCTTTGAAAGTCATTATATTCGAAGATGGTAACTGGGACAGCAAGTACAGGTCATCTTCAATAGCGGCGTCATGCATGGCACGTGTCTGCAACCAGCCGGCCAAAGTCCCCGTTTGTTCACGTGTAATCCAGTCATCAGACCGCTCCGGGTGTTGGGAGCGTAGAAAATTCTTGTGTTCGTCCATATATGGAGCCACCAAGGCGGAATTCTGTAGAACTGTGTAGTGTGCTTGAGTGAAAGAATGTCCGCCCATACATATTATTTGATCCCCTCCTAGCGTGCCTTTTCCATCCAGTCTGCCCTTGTGCCGCGATTCAGGAACACCAATCGGCTTAAGGTCAGGAATAAAGTCAATACAAAACACAATGACCTCCTCATTTTTATGGCCCTTGGAGATGCTTCCTTCTGGCCTAGCACGGTTATGAACATATTTCTTTAAAACTCCCATGAACCTCTCAAAGGGGAACATATTGTGTAGAAATAGGGGACCCAAAACATTAATCTCTTCGCATAGGTGAACTAGGACGTACGTCATGATCTTGAAGAAGGATGGTGGGAACATCAACTCGAAACTGGCAAGACATTGCACCAAATCATTCTCTAATCTTGGTATGGTTTCTGGACCGATTACCTTCTGAGAGATTGCATTGAGGAATGCACATAACTTCACAATGGCTAATCGAACGTTTTTCGTTAGAAGCCCCCTCAATGCAACCGGAAGCAGTTGAGTCATAATCACGTGGCAGTCATGAGACTTTATGCTCTGGAACTTTTTCTCTGCCATATTTATTATTCCCTTTATATTCGACGAGAAGCCAGACGGTACCTTAGTACTGAGCAGGCATTCAAAGAAGATTTCCTTCTCTTCTTTGGTAAGAGCGTAGCTGGCATGACCCTGATGTATGTCGTCTTTTCCGTGCATACGTTTCTAGTCCTCCCATGCCTCCGGTGTATCTTTTGTCTTCCCATACATGCCCAAGAAGCCAAGCAGGGTCACTCAAAGATTCTTCGTCACGTGCATCACGTCGATTGCGGAGCGGACCTCTAGGTCTTTCCAATAGGGAAGGTCCCAAAATATAGATTTATTCTTCCACATGGGTGCGCGGCCGTCAGTGTCATTCGGAACAGGTTGTCTGCCAGGACCCTTTCCAAAGACTACCTTCAAATCCTTGACCATATCATGTACATCAGCCCCAGTACGGTGGCGAGGCTTTGTCCGGTGATCTGCCTCACCTTTGAAATGCTTGCCTTTCTTTCTTATGGGATGCCTGCTCGGAAGAAATCGACGATGTCCCAGGTACACATTCTTCCTACAATTATCCAAATACATACTGTCGGTATCATCCAAACAGTGCGTGCTTGCGTGGTATCCCTTGTTTGTCTGTCCTGAAAGGTTACTGAGAGCAGGCCAATCATTGATGGTCACGAACAACAACGCCTTTAGGTCAAATTCTTCCTGTCCGTGCTGATCCCACGCACATACACCTGTTCCATTCCACAGTTGTAAGAGTTCTAGAACTAATGGCCTTAGGTACACATCAATGTCATTGCCGGGTTGCTTAGGACCTTGGATGAGCATTGGCATCATAATGAACTTCCGCTTCATGCACAACAAAGGAGGAAGGTTATACATACATAGAGCCACATGCCATGTGCTATGGTTGCTTCTCTGCTCCCCAAAAGGATTAATGCCATCTGCACTTAGACTAAACCATACGTTCCTTGCATCACCTGCAAACTCCTCCCTGTACTTTCTCTCGATTTTTCTCCACTGCGACCCGTCAGCGGGTACTCTCAACTTTCTGTCTTTCTTACGGTATTCTCTATGCCATCGCATCGCCTTGGCATGCTCTTTGTTTTGGAAGAAACGTTTCAACCATGGTATTATAGGAGCAAACCACATCACCTTGGCAGGAATCTTTTTCCTAGGGCGCTCACCCTCGACATCACCAGGGTCATCGCGGCTGATCTTATAGCGCAATGCACCGCATACCGGGCACGCGTTCAAATTCTCGTACTCACCGCGGTAGATGATGCAATCATTAGGGCATGCATGTATCTTCTGCACCTCTAACCCTAGAGGGCAGATAGCCTTCTTTGCTTCGTACATACTCTCGGGCAATTCGTTGTGCTTTGGAAGCATATTCTTTATCATTACCAGCAACTTTCCAAATCCCTTGTCAGATACACCAGAAGGAAATATGCCCTAGAGGCAATAATAAAGTTATTATTTATTTCCTTATATCATGGTAAATGTTTATTATTCATGCTAGAATTGTATTAACCAGAAACATAATACATGTGTGAATACATAGACAAACAGAGTGTCGCTAGTATGCCTCTACTTGACTAGCTCGTTAATCAAAGATGGTTATGTTTCCTAGCCATAGACAAAGAGTTGTCATTTGATTAACGGGATCACATCATTAGGAGACATGTCTCGGTTATGTCTACATAGTTCTCGAACCCGTAGGGTCCGCACGCTTAACGTTTCGATGACAGTTTTATTATGAGTTTGTATGTTTTGATGTACCGAAGGTTGTTCGGAGTCCCGGATGTGATCACGGACATGAAGAGGAGTCTCGAAATGGTCGAGACACGAAGTTTGATATATTGCAAGCCTATGTTTGGATATCGGAAGTGTTCCGGGTGAAATCGGGATTTTACCGGAGTACCGGGAGGTTACCGAAACCCCCCGGCAACTTAATGGGCCTTAGTGGGCCTAGGTGGAAGAGAGGAGCGGTGGCTAGGGCTGGGCCGCGCGCCCCTCCCCCCCAGTCCGAATAGGACAAGGAGAGGGGGGCGGAGCACCCCCCTTCCTTCTTCTCCTCCCCTCTTTCCCCCTCCCAAGTCCTAATCCAACTAGGAAAAGGGGGAGTCCTACTCCCGGTGGGAGTAGGACTCCTCCCGGCGCGCCCTCTTCCTGGCCGGCCGCACCCCCCTTGCTCCTTTATATACGGGGGCAGGGGTTCACCCTAGAGACACAGCAATTGATCGTTTGATCTTTTAGCCGTGTGCGGTGCCCCCCTCCACCATAGTCCACCTCGATAATACTGTTGCGGTGCTTAGGCGAAGCCCTGCATCGGTAGAACATCAACATCGTCACCACGCCGTCGTGCTGACAAAACTCTCCCTCAACATTCGGCTGGATCGGAGTTCGAGGGACGTCATCAGGCTGAACGTGTGCTGAACTCGGAGGTGCCGTACGTTCGGTACTTGATCAGTCGGATCGTGAAGACGTAGGACTACATCAACCGCGTTGTGCTAACGCTTCCGCTTTCGGTCTACGAGCGTACGTGGACAACACTCTCCCCTCTCGTTGCTATGCATCACCCTGATCTTGCGTGTGCGTAGGATTTTTTTTGAAATTACTACGTTCCCCAACAGTGGCATCCGAGCCTGGTTTTATGCATAGATGTCATATGCACGAGTAGAACACAAGTGAGTTGTGGGCGATATAAGTCATACTGCTTACCAGCATGTCATACTTTGGTTCGGTGGTATTGTTGGATGAAGCGGCCTGGACCGACATTACGCATACGCTTACACGAGACTGGTTCTACCGACGTGCTTTGCACACAGGTGGCTGGCGGGTGTCAGTTTCTCCAATTTTAGTTGAACCGAGTCTGGCTACGCCCGGTCCTTGCGAAGGTTAAAACAACATCAACTTGACAAACTATCGTTGTGGTTTTGATGCGTAGGTAAGAACGGTTCTTGCTCAAGCCAACAGCAGCCACGTAAAACTTGCAACAACAAAGAAGAGGACGTGTAACTTGTTTTTGCAGGGCATGTTGTGATGTGATATGGTCAAGACGTGATGAGATATAAGTTGTTGTATAAGATGATCTTGTTTTGTTGAAGTTATCGGCAACTCGCAGAAAGCCTTATGGTTGTCTCTTTATTGCATATGATGCAAGCGCCAAATAAATTGCTTTACTTTATCGCTATGCGATAGCAATAGTTGCAAGAACAATAGTTGGCGAGACGACCATGTGAAGACACGTTGATAGAGATCAAGATGATGGAGATCATGGTGTCATGCCGGTGACGATAGAGATCATGACGGTACTTTGGAGATGGAGATCAAAGGCACAAGACGATCATGGCCATATCATGTCACATATATTGATTGCATGTGATGTTTATCTTTTATGCATCTTATCTTGCTTTGATTGATGGTAGCATTATAAGATGATCTCTCACTAAATTTCAAGATAAAAATGTTCTCCCTGAGTATGCACCATTGCCAAAGTTCGTCGTGCCCAGACACCACGTGATGATCGGGTGTGATAAGCTCTACGTCCATCTACAACGGGTGCAAGCCAGTTTTGCACACGCAGAATACTCGGGTTAAACTTGACGAGCCTAGCATATGCAGATATGGCCTCGGAACACTGAGACCGAAAGGTCGAGCGTGAATCATATAGTATATATGATCAACATAGTGATGTTCACCATTGAAAGCTACTCCATTTCACATGATGATCGGTTATGGTTTAGTTGATATGGATCACATGATCACTTAGAGGATTAGAGAGATGTCTATCTAAGTGGGAGTTCTTAAGTAATATGATTAATTGAACTTTAGTTTATCATGAACTTAGTCCTGACAGTATTTTGCAAATAATGTTGTAGACCAATAGCTCGCGTTGTTGCTTCCCTATGTTTTATATGTGTTCCTAGAGAAAACTAAGTTGAAAGATGATAGTAGCAATGATGCGGACTGAGTCCGTGATCTGAGGTTTATCCTTATTGCTGCACAGAAGAATTATGTCCTTGATGCACCGCTACGTGACAGACCTGTTGCAGGAGCAGATGCAGACGTTATGAACGTTTGGCTAGCTCAATATGATGACTACTTGATAGTTTAGTGCACCATGCTTAACGGCTTAGAATCGGGACTTCAAAGACGTTTTGAACGTCATGGACCATATGAGATGTTCCAGGAGTTGAAGTTAATATTTCAAGCAAATACCCGAGTTGAGAGATATGAAGTATCCAACAAGTTCTATAGCTAAAAGATGGAGGACAATAGCTCAAGCACTGAGCATGTGCTCAGATTGTCTGGGTACTACAATCGCTTGCATCAAGTGGGAGTTAATCTTCCAAATAAAATAGTGATTGACAAAATTGTCTAGTCACCATCACCAAGTTAGTAGAACTTCGTGATGAAATATAGTATGCAAGGGATGACGAAAACGATTCCCGAGCTTTTCATGATGATGAAATCAATGAAGGTAGAAATCAAGAAAAAGCATCAAGTGTTGATGGTTGACAAGACCACTAGTTTCAAGGAAAAGGGCAAAGGGAAGAAGGGGAACTTCAAGAAGAAAGGCAAGCAAGTTGCTGCTCAAGTGAAGAAGCCCAAGTCTAGACCTAAGCCTGAGACTAAGTGCTTCTACTACAAAGGGACTGGTCACTGGAAGCGGAACTGCCCCAAGTATTTGGCGGATAAGAAGGATGGCAAAGTGAACAAAGGTATATTTGATATACATGTTATTGATGTGTACTTTACTAGTGTTTATAGCAACCCCTTAGTATTTGATACTAGTTGAGTTGCTAAGATTAGTAACTCGAAATGGGAGTTGCAGAATGAACAGAGACTAGTTAAGGGTGAAGTGACGATGTGTGTTGGAAGTGGTTCCAAGATTGATATGATCATCATCGCACACTCCCTATACTTTCGGGATTAGTGCTGAAACTAAATAAGTGTCATTTGGTGTTTGCGTTGAGCATGAATATGATTTGATCATGCTTGTTGCAATACGGTTATTCATTTAAATTAGAGAATAATTGTTGTTCTGCTTACATGAATAAAACCTTCTATGGTCATACACCCAATAAAATGGTTTGTTGGATCTCGATCGTAGTGATACACATATTCATAATATTGAAGCCAAAAGATGCAAAGTTAATAATGATAGTGCAACTTATTTGTGGCACTGCCGTTTAGGTCATATTGGTGTAAAGCGCATGAAGAAACTCCATGCTGATGGGATTTTGGAATCACTTGATTATGAATCACTTGATGCTTGCGAACCATGCCTTATGAGCAAAATGACTAAGACTCCATTCTCTAGAACAATGGAGCGAGCAACTGACTTATTGCAAATAATACATACTGATGTATGCGGTCTGGTGAGTGTTGAGGCTCGCGGCAAGTATCATTATTTTATGACCTTCACAGATGATTTGAGCAGATATGGGTATATCTACTTGATTAAACATAAGTCTGAAACATTTGAAAAGGTTCAAAGAATTTCCGAGTGAAGTGGAGAATCATCGTAACAAGAAAATAGAAGTTTCTACGATATGATCGTGGAGGAGAATATTTGAGTTACGAGTTTGGTCTTCAATTAAAACAATGTGGAATAGTTTCACAAACTCATGCCACCTGGAACACCACAGCATAATGGTGTGTCCGAACATCATAACCGTACTTTATTGGATATAGTGCAATCTATGATGTCTCTTACCGATTTACCACTATCGTTTTGGGGTTATGTATTAGAGACAGCTGCATTCACGTTAATAGGGCACCGTCTAATCCATTGAGATGACACCGTATATGGTTTAGCAAGAAACCTAAGCTGTCGTTTCTTAAAGTTTGGGGTTACGATGCTTATGTGAAAAAGTTTCATCCTAATAAGCTCAAACCCAAATCGGAGAAATGTGTCTTCATAGGATACCCAAAGGAGACAGTTGGGTACACCTTCTATCATAGATCCGAAGGCAAGATCTTCGTTGCTGAGAATGGATCCTTTCTAGAGAAGGAGTTTCTCTCGAAAGAAGTGAGTGGGAGGAAAGTAGAGCTTGATAAGGTAATTGTACCTTCTCCCGAATTGGAAAGTAGTTCATCACAGAAATTAGTTCCAGTGATTCCTACACCAATTAGTGAGGAAGCTAATGATGATGATCATGAAACTTCAGATCAAGTTACTACAGAACCTCGTAGGTCTTCCAGAGTACGGTCCGCACCAGAGTGGTACGATAATCCTGTTCTGAAAGTCATGTTACTAGACCATGATAAACCTACGAACTATGAGGAAGCGATGATGAGCCCGGATTCCGCGAAATGGATGGAGGCCATGAAATCTGAGATAGGATCCTTGTATGAGAACAAAGTATGGACTTTGGTGGACTTGCCCGATGATCGGCAAGCCATAGAAAATAAATGGATCTTCAAGAGGAAGACGGACGTTGATAGTAGTGTTACTATCTACAAAGCTCGACTTGTCGCAAAAAGGTTTTCGACAAAGCTCAAGGTGTTGACTACAATGAGATTTTCTCAACTGTAGCGATGCTTAAGTCTGTCTGAATCATGTTAGCAATTGCCACATTTTATGAAATCTGGCAAATGGATGTCAAAACTGCATTCCTTATTAGTTTTCTTAAAGAAGAGTTGTATATGATGCAACCAGAAGATTTTGTCAATTCTAAAGGTGCTAACAAAATGTGCAAGCTCTAGCGATCCATCTATGGACTAGTGCAAGCATCTCGAAGTTGGAATATACGCTTCGATAAGTTGATCAAAGCATATAGTTTTATACGGACTTGCAGTGAAGCCTATATTTACAATAAAGTGAGTGGGAGCACTACAGCCTTTCTGATAAGTATATGTGAGTGACATATTGTTGATCAGAAATGATGTAGAATTTTTCTGGAAAGCATAAAGAAGTGTTTGAAAGGAGTTCTTTAAAAGAAAGACCTCAGTAAAGCTACTTATATATTGAGCATCAAGATCTATAGAGATAGATCAAAACGCTTGATAAGTTTTTTCAATGAGTACATACCTTGACAAGATTATGAAGTAGTTCAAAATAGGAACAGTCAAAGAAAGAGTTCTAAACTGTGTTACAAGGTGTGAAATTGAGTAAGACTCAAAGCCCGACCACCATAGAAGATAGAAAGAGAATGAAAGTCATTCCCTATGCCTCAGCCATAGGTTCTATAAAGTATGGTATGCTGTGTACCAGATCTATTGTATACCCTACACTGTTTTTTTTGCAAGGGAGTACAATAGCGATCTAGGAGTAGATCACTGGACAGCGGTCAAAATTATCCTTAGTGGAATAAGGATATGTTTCTCGATTATGGAGGTGACAAAAAGGTTCATCGTAAAGGGTTACGTCGATGCAAGTTTTGACACTGATCCAGATGACTCTAAGTCTTCATCTGGATACATATTGAAAGTGGGAGCAATTAGCTAGAGTAGCTCCGTGCAGAGCATTGTTGACATAGAAATTTGCAAAATACATACGGATCTGAATATGACAGACCCGTTGGCTAAACTTCTCTCTCAAGCAAAACATGATCACACCTTAGAACTCTTTGGGTGTTAATCACATAGCGATGTGAACTAGATTATTGACTCTAGTAAACCCTTTGGGTGTTGGTCACATGATGATGTGAACTATGGGTGTTAATCACATGGTGATGTAAACTATTGATGTTAAATCACATGGCGATGTGATCTAGATTATTGACTCTAGTGCAAGTGGGAGACTGAAGGTAATATGCTCTAGAGGCAATAATAAAGTTATTATTTATTTCCTTATATCATGATAAATGTTTATTATTCATGCTAGAATAGTATTAACCGGAAACATAATACATGTGTGAATACATAAACAAACAGAGTGTCGCTAGTATGCCTCTACTTGACTAGCTCGTTAATCAAAGATGGTTATGTTTCCTAGCCATAGACAAAGAGTTGTCATTTGATTAACGGGATCACATCATTAGGAGAATGATGTGATTGACTTGACCCATTCCGTTAGCTTAGCACTTGATCGTTTAGTATGTTGCTATTGCTTTCTTCATGACTTATACATGTTCCTATGACTATGAGATTATGCAACTCCCGTTTACCGGAGGAACACTTTGTGTGCTACCAAACGTCACAACGTAACTGGGTGATTGTAAAGGTCCTCTACAGGTGTCTCCGAAGGTACTTGTTGGGTTGGCGTATTTCGAGATTAGGATTTGTCACTCCGATTGTTGGAGAGGTATCTCTGGGCCCACTCAGTAATGCACATCACTATAAGCCTTGCAATCATTGTAACTAATGAGTTAGTTGCGGGATGATGTATTACGGAGTAAAGAGACTTGCCGGTAACGAGATTGAACTAGGTATTGAGATACCGACGATCGAATCTCGGGCAAGTAACATACCAATGACAAAGGGAACAACGTATGTTGTTATGCGTTCTGACCGATAAAGATCTCCGTAGAATATGTGGGAGCCAATATGAGCATCCAGGTTCCGCTATTGGTTATTGACCGGAGACATGTCTCGGTTATGTCTACATAGTTCTCGAACCCGTAGTGTCCGCACGCTTAACGTTTCGATGATAGTTTTATTATGAGTTTATATATTTTGATGTACCGAAGGTTGTTCGGAGTCCGGGATGTGATCACGGACATGACGAGGAGTCTCAAAATGGTTGAGACATGAAGATTGATATATTGGAAGCCTATGTTTGGATATCAGAAGTGTTCCGGGTGAAATCGGGATTTTACCGGAGTACCGGGAGGTTACCGGAACCCCTCGGCAACTTAATGGGCCTTAGTGGGCCTAGGTGGAAGAGAGGAGAGGCGGCTAGGGCTGGGCCGTGCGCCCCTCCCCCCCCCCAGTCCGATCGGGAGTAGGACTCCTCCCGGCGCGCCCTCTCCCTGGCCGGCCGCACCCCCCCTTGATCCTTTATATACGGCGGCAGGGGGGCACCCTAGAGACAAAACAATTGATCGTTTGATCTTTTAGCCGTTTGTGGTGCCCCCCTCCACCATAGTCCACCTCGATAATACTGTTGCGGTGCTTAGGCGAAGCCCTGCATCGGTAGAACATCAACATCGTCACCCATCGTCACCACACCTCGTGCTGACAAAACTCTCCCTCAACACTCGGCTGGATCGGAGTTCGAGGGACGGCATCAGGCTGAACGTGTGCTGAACTCGGAGGTGCCGTACATTCGGTACTTGATCGGTGGGATCGTGAAGACGTACGACTACATCAACCGCGTTGTGCTAACGCTTCTGCTTTCGGTCTACGAGGGTACGTGGACAACACTCTCCCCTCTCGTTGCTATGCATCACCATGATCTTGCGTGTGCGTAGGAATTTTTTTGAAATTACTATGTTCCCCAACAACACCATTCTCTGCCTTCCATTGTAGCAATTCCAGTGTGGTGCCCAACTTTTTTTTGTCAGCTTCGCAATTCGGGTACAACAATTTCTTGTGATCCTCTAACATGCGCTGCAACTTCTTCTTCTCCAAATCACTTGCGCAGTTTCTCTTTGCGTCGGCAATGGCCCGACCTAGATCATCAGCGGGCTCATCTATTTTCCTCTTCTTCAGCTTCTTCCGCCATTGCCGGCTCAGCTTCTTCCCCCTTTATTGTATCATCGTATTCAGGGAACCCATGGCCCCATGCTTGGTCCAAACATTATAGTGGGCATGAAACCGGACTAAAACTGGTGGATGTGTATGGTTCTTGAGTTAGAGTAATTGTGATCATTCTTACAGCCAACACATGGACAAGGCATAAAACCATCCGCCCGCTTGTTTGCCTCAGTCGCAAGCAGAAAAGTATGCACGCCATTAATGAACTCGGGAGAGTATCAGTCATCGTACATCCATTGTCGACCCATCGTCATTACACAACACCGAAAAGACCAAATTAATACAAGTTCATACATAAAGTTCATCCAACACTTAAATGCAACAAACAAATAACTCTCTAGCTAAAGCATTTAAATGCAACAACAAATGCGATCAAGATCGCAACTAAGGTAACAATTGATCCAACAGCATAATGATATCAAGCCTCACTATCAATGGCATATTTTCTAATCTTTCTAATCTTCAAGCGCATTTTATCCATCTTGATCTTGTGATCATCGACGACATCGGCAACATGCAACTCCAATTCCATCTTCTCCCCCTCAATTCTTTTCAATTTTTCTTTCAAATACCCGTTTTCTCTTTCAACTAAATTTAACCTCTCGACAATAGGGTCGGTTTGAATTTCCGGTTCACATACCTCCTAGATAAAAATATCTATGTCAACTTGATGGGCATAATTTGTCATAAACACGAATTGCAACAAATAGTTTTAAAAGAGAATATACCACATCCGAACCATGGCACTATGTATAACAAACAACGTACAGGTAAGATAATTATACGAGTAACTATATATCCAAATCACACAAACATGAATTTTTTATATAAAAAAGATAAAAACAAGAGGCTCACCACAAGGTGGTGCCGGTGACGGGATGGTGCGAGCGATCAACGGTGGTTACGACGGAGATTTAGAAGGCACTAAGTAAACCACACCTACATATGCAAACTAAGTGTTATTTTGACCTCAAATTGCATATAAATCAAATACTACCACATATAATTCCTCCCACATTACTAAAACCCACAAATTAATCACTATATAAACCATTGCAAGAGCTAATCTAGCAATGAGAGATGAAAGGACAAAGTTGCTAACCTTTCTGATCATTTGAATGGATGGGGGCCTTCAAATCTTGACAAAATTTGGGAAAAATTTGTGATGAGCTCGAGAGGAAGAAGGGAAGAACAGAGGAGAGAGGAAAGGGGGAAGAACAGAGTGCGGGTGGATGAAGGGTTTATATAGGACGACCTTTAGTACCGGTTCGAGGCACGAACCAGTACTAAAGGTGCTGGAGGGGCCCCAGACTGACAATATCCTGCCAGCACTCTCTTTAGTACTGGCTCGTGGCACGAACCGGTGCTAAAAGTTCAGCAAGAACCGGTACTAATGAGAGCGGCCCGCCTAGCTGTTGGAACCGGCACTAATGGTCACATTAGTGCCGGCTTAAATTCAAACCGGGACTAATGAGCTGAACATTTGACCCTTTTTCTACTAGTGTACATCACACTTCCTCTTTAGGGAAATCCAAACGCATATCACAAGTAGCAGTATCTCCCTGGAAAGACAGGTTCTTCATCCCGTTCTTCCTTTCCTTGATCTGCGCACTGCCAAGGGTGTCTCCTCGAGTGGACGGTTTCTTTCTCCTATTTTTCCGCTCCTTCCCCCCCTGACGGTGCCTCGGCAAGAAGCCTCTCTAGTTTCAAACTCCTAGGATCCCTCGGAAGTGGGGCCGGCGACTCATCTTCTCTGCCCAAACACGCCTAGCCTGAATTAAGAAAAGACGAAGTCATCCGTCGAACAGTAAAAAAATGCGGTTATATATAAAAATGGAGACCCGGTTGAGATAGACTTCCCTCGGCAATGAGAAGGGCTCGGCAAAAGCCAATATCCTTGGTCGAGTGGGAAGAGAGTCCTCACCATGTTCAAGCAAGAGCTTCCACATCTCGCAGATGTCTCTTCCACGGAAGAACTCCTTCACCACCGCGTCATCCTCGGGCTTGAATTCCGACATTGGGAGTGCTCGGAATTGAAGCGGGAGGACTGGACGATAGAGCATCACGTGTATTGCGTCTGCTAGACTAATGTCCTTGCTGACCAAGCCTTGAGCTTGTTTTGAAGCACTTTGACCTCTCTCATGTACCCCCCCCCCAGCCTAGGCCCTTGGCCGCCCAGGAGACTAAGCTCCTCGACGGATTTGCCAAGAAGCAGGGAAACCTTTCATGGCCGCCAATAGAGGGGTCCTCCACATAGAACCACTCCTCTTGCCAGGCCTCTGCCGTATCGATGAAGGAACCGTCGAGCTAGACCATGTTTGTGAGATGGCTAATCATAGCCTCCGCACCCCGGAAGTTCATGACCAACCGAGCACGGCTTGATCCAGAACACCTTCAGCCACAAGCTGAAATGGGGTTCGATGTGGAGGAAAGCTTCGCAGAAGATTATGAAAGATGCAATATGGAGAATAGAGTTCGGGGCCAGATCGTGAAAGTCAATCCCGTAATAGAATAGGAGGCTCCGAACAAATGGGTGAAGGGGAAAACCTACACCATGGACAAGATGTGAAATGAAAATTACCCGTTCACCTTCGCGGGAGCGAGGATTGCAGATGCCAAAAGGCTAGCGCCCTCTTCTATGGGAGAGTGGCACTTGGTTGTGGGGGGAAGGTACTCGGAGGATTTGAGCTCGGCAAGGGTACCGACGGTGACGGTGGAGCACATCCACCGCCCTCCTCCACGGTGGGTTTTGACCCTGAGTCTCTCCTCCGTATCGTCCAACTTGAGCGGCGGAGGAAAGAAGAGAGGTGGATCTCAAGGCAATGTCGTTGATTGGGAGTTTTTGAGTGTTGGGGTTAAGGAACAAGGGGGGAAGTTAGATAGATTTGCCGGCTCCCCACCTTCTAATATGAAAACCAAAGGCCCGGGGTCGCCCTGTTTCAAGCAATAGATCGCCGCTTCCTAAAGCGTCGTGCAGTTAATGTGCGTAAATATCAAGTGCATTTTAATGAGGTCGCTGGAAGACCAAAGGCTCGCTTCCTTTGTTGATAGGACGTTCCAGTGAAAACGTCCTTGGGTGGTGTCCCTCATAAAGATTATGGATTAAGTGGTTTGACTCTGCCACAAGAGGTGATGGTTCGACCCTTGATCAGAAAAGCTGTCACGGTTTGACCTGGTCAAGCCTTTCTGGATAAGACCTTCTGCGGCTGAGCCCAGGCCTTACTTCAACCCCGCTGGACCAATAAAGCACATCGAGGAGGATGTCTCATCACAAGATATCTCCTGTCATTCCGTGAACCTCGGGGATGTGAGGTTCCAATCAACGAAGCCAAGAAAACCTCAGAGCCAAGCATGACCTCGGAGTTAGAGACTGATAACCCACAAGTATAGGGGATCGCAACAGTTTTCGAGGGTAGAGTATTCAACCCAAATTTATTGATTCGACACAAGGGGAGCCAAAGAATATTCTCAAGTATTAGCAGTTGAGTTGTCAATTCAACCACACATGGATAACTTAGTATCTGCAGCAAAGTATTTAGTAGCAAAGTAGTATGATAGTAGTGGTAACGGTAACAAAGTAACAGTAGCAAAAGTAATATTTTTGGGTTTTGTAGTGATTGTAACAGTAGCAACGGAAAAGTAAATAAGCGAAGAACAATATGTGAAAAGCTCGTAGGCATTGGATCGGTGATGGAGAATTATGCCGGATGCGGTTCATGATGTAACAGTCATAACATAGGGTGACACAGAACTAGCTCCAATTCATCAATGTAATGTAGGCATGTATTCCGAATATAGTCATACGTGCTTATGGAAAAGAACTTGCATGACATCTTTTGTCCTACCCTCCCGTGGCAGCGGGGTCCTAATGGAAACTAAGGGATATTAAGGCCTTCTTTTAATAGAGTACCAGAACAAAGCATTAGCACATAGTGAATACATGAACTCCTCAAACTATGGTCATCACCGGGAGTGGTCTCGATTATTGTCACTTCGGGGTTGCCGGATCATAACATATAGTAGGTGACTATAGACTTGCAAGATAGGATCAAGAACTCACATATATTCATGAAAACATAATAGGTTCAGATCTGAAATCATGGCACTCGGGCCCTAGTGACAAGCATTAAGCATAGCAAAGTCATAGCAACATCAATCTCAGAACATAGTGGATACTAGGGATCAAACCCTAACAAAACTAACTCGATTACATGATAGATCTCATCCAACCCATCACCGTCCAGCAAGCCTACGATGGAATTACCCACTCACGGTGGTGAGCATCATCAAATTGGTGATGGAGAATGGTTGATGATGATGACGGCGACGGATTCCCCTCTTCTGGAGCCCCGAACGGACTCCAGATCAGCCCTCCTGAGAGGTTTTAGGGCTTGGCGGCGGCTCCGTATCGTAAAACACGATGAATGCTTCTCTCTGATTTTTTTTCTCCCCGAAAGTGAATATATGGAGTTGGAGTTGAGGTCGGTGGAGCGTCAGGGGGGCCCACGAGGTAGGGGGGCGCGCCCAGGGGGGCAGGCGCGCCCCCACCCTCGTGAAAAAAGGGTGTGGGCCCCCTGACGTGGATTTTTCTTCCAGTATTTTTTATATTTTCCAAAAAGGTGTTCTGTGGAGTTTCAGGTCATTCCGAGAACTTTTGTTTCTGCACATAAATAACACCATGGAAAATCTGCTGAAAACAACATCAGTCCGGGTTAGTTCCATTCAAATCATGCAAGTTAGAGGCCAAAACAAGGGTAAAAGTGTTTGGAAAAGTAGATACGACGGAGACGTATCAACTCCCCCAAGCTTAAACCTTTGCTTGTTCTCAAGCAATTCAGTTGATAAACTGAAAGTGATAAAGAAAAAAATTTACAAACTTTGTTTGCTCTTGTTGTTATAAATATGTAAAGCCAGCATTCAAGTTTTCATCAAGGATTATGACTAACCACATTCACAATAACTCTTAGGTCTCATGTTTACTCATGTCAATGGCATAATCAACTAGCGAGCCATAATAATAAATCTCGGATGAAAACACTTTCTCAAAACAATCATGATATGATATAATAAGATGGCATCTCGCTAGCCCTTTCTGAGACCGCAAAACATAAATGCAGAGCACCTTTAAAGATCAAGGACTGACTAGACATTGTAATTCATGGTAAAAGAGATCCAATCATAGTCATACCCAATATAGATTAATAGTAATGGATGCAAATAACAGCTGTGCTCTCCAGCTAGTGCCTTTTAATAAGAGGGTGATGACTCAACATAAAAGTAAATAGATAGGCCCTTCGCAGAGGGAAGCAGGGATTTGTAGAGGTGCCAGTTCTCAGTTTTGAAATAGAGATAAATAATATTTTGAGCGGCATACTTTCATTGTCAACATAACAACCAAGAGATGGCGATATCTTCCATGCTACACACATTATAGGCGGTTCCCAGACAGAATGGTAAAGTTTATACTCCCCCTCCACCAACAAGCATCAATCCATGGCTTGCTCGAAACAACGAGTGCCTCCAACTAGCAACAGTCCCAGGGGGAGCTTTGTTTGCAATTATTTTGATTTAGTTTGCATAAAGCATGGGACTAGGCATCCCGGTGACCAGCCATTTTCTCGTGAGTGAGGAGCGAAGTCCACTCCTCTTGAGAATAACCCGCCTAGCATGGAAGATACATACATCCCTAGTTGATACATGAGCTATTCGAGCATACAAAACAGAATTTCATTTGAAGGTTTAGAGTTTGGCACATACCAATTTACTTGGAACGGCGGGTAAATACCGCATATAGGAAGGTATAGTGGACTCATAAGGAATAACTTTGGGGTTTAAGGGATTGGATGCACAAGCAGTATTCCCGCTTAGTACAAGTGAAGGCTAGCAAAAGACTGGGAAGCGACCAACTAGAGAGCGACAACAGTCATGAGCATGCATTAAAATTAATAGACATTGAGTACGATCATGAGTAGGATATAATCCACCATGAACATAAATATCGTGAAGACTATGTTGATTTTGTTTCAACTACATGTGTGAACATGTGCCAAGTCAAGTCACTTAAATCATTCAAAGGAGGATACCACCCCACTATACCACATCACAACCATTTTAATAGCATGTTGGCACGCAAGGTAAACCATTATAACTCATAGCTAATCAAGCATGGCACGAGCAACTATGATCTCTAATTGTCATTGCAAACATGTTTATTCTAATAGGCTGAATCGGGAACGATGAACTAATCATATTTACAAAAACAAGAGAGGTCGAGTTCATACCAGCTTTTCTCATCTCAGTCAGTCCATCATATATCGTCATAATTGCCTTTCACTTGCATGACCGAACGATGTGAATAATAATAAGAGTGCACGTGCATTGGACTAAGCTGGAATCTGTGAGCATTCAATAAACAGGAGAAGACAAGGCAATATGGGCTCTTGGTTAAATCAACAATAATGCATATAAGAGCCACTTCAACAATTTAATCATGGTCTTCTCCTATCGACCCCCAAAGAAAAGAAAAGAAATAAAACTATTTACACGGGAAAGCTCCCAACAAGCAAAAGAAGAACGGGAAATATTTTTGGGTTTTCTTTTTAATTATTACTACTACAGCAAGAAAAATAAACTATCTAAAAGCTACACTAATTTTTTTGGTTTTTCTTAAGGTTTAACAAACACACAAGAAGAAAGCAAGAAAAAGAAAATAAACTAGCATGGATATTACAGTGAAAAAGTATGAGCACCGACATCTAGCAATGAGTGTGTGAACATGAATGTAATGTCGGTGAGAAATACATACTCCCCCAAGCTTAGGCTTTTGGCCTAAGTTGATTTATTGCCACGGATGGCCTGGCGGATATCCATAGTTGTAGCCGGGGTCGTACTGCGATGTGGCAGTTATTGCCTCCTGAGCTGCAGCATGGCGGCGAGCTGCTTCCGCCCTCCTCTCGTACTCATCTACCTCCTCTCTGGTAATTACATATCTTCCTTTTGCCTGATAATCAAAGAAGGCAGGAGTAGGGAGAGTAATACGGATAGCACGACATCTGTCAAAAATTAAGCGATACCGGAGAGGTGATTCATTCCTCTCGACAAACTGGTGGTGAACCATAGCATTAAAGTCTAAATAAGTAGGAGGCAACTCAATATCATCCTCACGTATGTCCACACCAAGAAAATTAGCTAAGGGGGTTGCATAAATTCCTCCGAAGAAATCTCCATTAAATCTATTATGATGCAACCTACATGCAACAATGGATCCCAAATTATAAGATTTGTCTCCTAACACAGCACTCCTAAGAATACTGAGGTCAGGGACACACATGTGACATGCTTCATCCTTACCATTTATGCACCTACCTATGAAGAGAGCAAAATAATGTATAGCAGGAAAATGAATGCTCCCTATGGTAGCTTCTGATACATCTCTAGATTACCCCACAGTTATACTAGCAAGAAATTCTCTAAATTCAGATTTGCGGGGTTCACTAGCACTACCCCATTGCGGAAGTTTGCAAGCAGTGGTAAAATCCTCTAAGTCCATAGTATAAGATTTTTTCACAAAGATCAAACAGGACAGTTGGAGAATTACGTGAAGATGAAAATTCAAACCTCCTCACAAAGGAACTAGTGAGATAGTGGTATTGGCGACACTTTTCTTCCTCAAAGCTCACAAGATCAGCATTACGCAAATATGCGTTAAATTCTTCCTTGATTCCTGCTCGATCCATAAAGTTTTCTGAAGGCCATTCACAAGGCCGCATTGGAGCGTCCCTTGGTGGCTCATCGTCAGCATCACGCATTGCTAGCCTGGGTCCTTGCTTCCTTGAAGAACCACCTTGGAACATTTTCCTAAGCATATTTCTTCCTCTGAAAAATTTCTGAAATTTTTAGTAACTTCAAAATTAAAAGTGAACCAAGCTCAACGAGATTGATAGCAACTACTCCTACAAGTGCCTAGAGCCTAAATCAAGCATTAGAACTACTTCGAACCATATAAATTTGACATGCAAGCTCAAGAACATGGTCATCTAGGCAGCACAAATTTGCAATGAATAAAGCACTAGAACAAAAACTAATTGGAACAATGGAGGAGTCACATACCAAGGAACAATCCCCCCAAGCAGTTTTGTGAGAGGTGCTTTGAGCAAAGAGATCGAAAATCACAACAAAATGAGCTAGAACTCGTGCTTGAGCTGGATGGTGATTTTTTTGGGAGGAAGAAGAAGTGTCTGGGTGCAGGAATAGGTGGAGGGGAGCCACCATGGGCCCATGAGGCAGGGGGCGCACCCTGTAGGGGTGGGCGCGCCCTGGACCCTCGTGGCCAGGTGCTTGCTCCCCCTGCTGTGTTCTCAGTGCCAGATATTCTCAAATATTCCAGAAAAAATCATATTCCATTTTCAGGGCATTTGGAGAACTTTTATTTTCGGGGTATTTTTATATTGCATGGTGATGGAGTCATGTACCTAGGGTAGGGTCACAGACCTGATCTAAGTACCCTGCCCAAGGACACCCTTAGAAGAGATCACCTTCCAGTCGACCTACGAGGGACTCACTCAACTGACTTGAAGGACTCGACCACGAAGACTCACTCGACCACCAGAAGGTCAAGAGGCACTCTGCACTGCAATGGTCTGTAATTGAGTAGACTTTATGATAGTAAAGACACTTTATGTGGGGCGTTACCAGTAACGCCCCGGACTTAATGTACCTTAAACCCTTCATTACGTGGGTTGGCTGGGGTCCTGGCGCACTCTATATAAGCCACCCCCCTCCACAGGCAGAAGGGTTCGGCACCCTGTAATCCATATACACATAATCCACTCGACCGCCTCCGGGCTCCGAGACGTAGGGCTTTTACTTCCTCCGAGAAGGGCCTGAACTCGTACATCTCTTGTGTTTACAACCTCTCCATAGCTAGGACCTTGCCTCTCCATACCTACCCCCACTCTACTGTCAGATTTAGATCCACGACAGTTGGTGCCCACCTTGGGGCCGGTGTTTTAGCGATTTTGTGGAGAAGTTGCGATTCTTCCGAGTACTTTCATCATGGTAGCTGCTGGAGTTTTGGTCGAGGGTCGAGAGATTCGTCTCGGTGCTCTCACCTTCGTCGCCGATGACTCCGCCTGGCTCCAGGAGGCTCCACTTGACGTCGATGCGCTCCCCGTCCGCGGTGCGACGCATTTTCGCGCATGTGTCTGCGGCGTTCTGCTGCGGCAACCGTCGACCCCATATCGGTCGACTCCCCTATCGACCACCCTCCCGGTCTCCCGCCAGCGCAAGCGCTCGGGTCGATCGAGGCTTCAGCGGTGGGTGAGACACGCGGTGGCTCGCCAGACGGCCACCACCCAAGTTGCGGCAATCGAGCCCGACGAATCTCTCTACGGCCTGTTCGATCTGTCGACTGGCTCCGTAGAGACTGCATCCAAATGTGATAGCAGTGATCCAGCGGCGGAAATCCTGATGGTCGACGGGCCTCGCAGGCCCCCTGGCTTCGCCCGTGATGGTGGGGCAGGCGACGGAGGCGACCCCGCACGAGACCACGAAGAGTACCAGCCCGAGCCACTCGACTCTCTGCAAAGAGAAGAACTTCGCCGCAGGAACATGGATGCCCTGCATACTCCCATCGCAGGAGAAACCCCCGAGGCTCGCGCCTTGGAGGAGGCACGTTTGGACAATTTGGCCGAACGCGCTCGCCTGGAGAATCTTTAGCGAGCACTCGACGAGCGCGCGTGGCAATGAGTTCCCGACACCAATCGACGTCAACTCTTCCCGCCGACTCAGGTATATCGAACCCCAATCCAGAAGTTAGCAGCTGCGACCCGTATAGCAGAGTCCATCTAGCCCTCTCAGTCGGAAGCTGGCAGAGGCTTGATGCAGATCAGGGATCTGCTCCGGGCAGCAGGAGATCAGAATTCAGCCGTGTCGCAGTCGCGCAACAGAATTCACAGTCGATCCGTCGCTGCGAATACGGTTCAGTCGGCTCACAGTCCCAGATCGCCTCCACGGCGTGAAGGGCGCAAGAATCGGCGAGACCAATATGGAGACCGACACGACCGAGATGATAGGCGTCGAGTGCCCACTTCCCCTCCGAGGGGTGGGTCTTACGCTCCTCGGCAGCAAGATGACAGACGTCAGCTCAGTGCGGGGCGAAGAGTTCCAGTCGACCCCAGAGAACCAGGCTTCGACGCGCGATCCATTATCGTGCAAGGCTTGGTCGACCGGAACAGAGCCCATCGAGGTGGACTCGATAGAGATGCGCCCACGAGCAGTCGAGTGCACGTTTCTGGTCCGGAATGTTTCAGCAGAGCTATCAGAGCCGCAGTGATTCCTCCCAATTTCAGGTTGGCAACATGAGTCAGCAAGTTCACCGGTGAGTCTAAGCCTGAAACTTGGCTTGAGGACTACCGAGTGGCGGTTCAGATTGGTGGTGGGAATGACGAGGTGTCCATGAAGCATTTGCCCCTCATGTTGGAAGGTTCTGCCAGAGCGTGGTTGAATCAGTTACCTCCTAGCAGCATTTACACTTGGGAAGATCTGTCCCGAGTGTTCGTCAGAACGTTTGAAGGAACTTGTAAGCGACCGGCTGGATTGACGGAACTGCAAGTCTGCGTGCAGAAGACCAATGAGACTCTCAGGGAGTATATTCAGAGATGGATCACTTTGCACCATACTGTGGAGAATGTGTCTGATCATCAGGCAGTCTGCGCCTTCAAGGATGGTGTCAAGAACAGAGAATTGTGTTTGAAATTTGGTCGAACCGGAGACATGACCTTGAGTCGGATGATGGAAATTGCTACCAAGTACGCCAACGGCGAAGAAGAAAACCGACTCCGAAGCGGCAAGCACAAGCCGAGCCAGTCGGAGAAGGGAAACACCAGTCGGAAACAGAAGCGGAAGGCTGAACCAGCAGCTCCTGGAGAGGCTCTGGCCGTGACTCATGGAAAGTTTAAAGGGAAACCAAAAGGATCCTGGAACCCTGAACAACGTGATGGATATGCCGTGTCACATCCACACGAAGAAAGATGAAAAGGGGAATATCATTTACCCAAAGCATACCACTCGCCAATGTCGACTCCTGATCCAGCAGTTTCAAGGAAAACAGTCTAAAGACAAGGAAAAGGAGTCAGACAAGGCCGAAGACAAGGAGGACAGTGAGGAAGGATATCCGCATGTCAACTCCACTCTGATGATCTTTGCAGATGTGGAAAGCAAGAGTCGATTGAAAGTCATTAACCGCGAGATGAACATGGTTACCCCAGCAAAAGCAAATTATCTGAGATGGTCCCAAACACCCATCACATTCGACCAATCTGATCACCCGACTCATATTGCCACCCCTGGGAGGCAAGCTTTGGTGGTCGATCCAGTTGTCGAAGGCACTCGACTGACAAAAGTGCTGATGGACGGTGGTAGCGGGCTGAATTTGTTGTATGCAGACACACTGAAAGGAATGGGCATTCCGATGTCCCGACTGAGCACTAGTAACATGAGCTTTCATGGAGTTATACCAGGGAAGAAAGCCGAGTCACTCGGCCAAATAGCTCTGGACGTGGTGTTTGGTGATTCGAAACATTTTCGCAAAGAGAAGTTGACATTTGAGGTCGTGGATTTTCAGAGTGCATATCATGCAATTTTGGGGAGACCAGCTTATGCATGGTTCATGGCTCGACCATGTTACGTGTACCTCAAATTGAAGATGCCCGGCCCCAAAGGAGTGATCACTGTCACCGGTGATCGGAAAAAGGCAGAAGAGTGCTTTCAGAAGGGCTCAAAGATTGCTGATTCCCAGGTGACAGCGGTCGAGTTTGAAGAATACAAGCAAAACGCAGATCCGAGTGATTTGCTGCGATCCAAGAAACCCGCCACAGAATCTGCATTTCAGTTGTCCGGTGAGACGAAGCCTGTTCACATTCACCCGACCGACCCCGATGCAGCCCCGACCCACATCTCCACAACACTCGACCCGAAATAGGAAGAAGCGCTCATCCAGTTCCTCCGTGAGAACTGGGACATTTTTGCATGGAAGCCCGCTGACATGCCAGGTGTTCCCAGGGGACTGGCTGAGCATCGCCTAAGAGTCGACTCATCAGCAAAACCAGTCAAAGAGCATCTTCGGCGGTCCGCCGTCCAGAAGAGAAAAGCCATTGGTGAGGAAGTGGCTCGACTGTTGGCGGCAGGATTTATCCGAGAGATATACCACTCCGAATGGCTCGCTAATGTCGTCATGGTTCCTAAGAAGGACAAATCGCTCCGAATGTGCATTGATTTCAAGCACATCAACCGGGCCTGCCCGAAAGATCATTTTCCTCTCCCTCGCATAGATCAAATTGTTGACTCGACCGCGGGATGCGAGAGATTGTCTTTTCTAGACGCCTACTCCGGGTACCACCAGATCCGTCTGTACGGACCCGACGAGGTAAAAAACAGCTTTCATCACTCCATTCGGGTGCTTCTTCTATATCACCATGCCATTCGGCCTCAAGAATGCCGGAGCCACATTTATGCGAATGATTCAGAAGTGTCTACTCACTCAAATCAGTCGGAATGTGGAAGCGTATATGGATGATATCGTCGTCAAGTCACGAAAAGGTTCCGACCTGCTCGCTGACCTCGCCGAAACATTTGCCAACCTCAGAAGGTATGATATCAAGCTCAATCCATCAAAGTGCACATTCGGAGTTCCTGGTGGCAAGTTACTCGGTTTTCTCGTTTCCGAGCGAGGGATCGACGCTAATCCAGAAAAGATCGGCACTATTCTCCGAATGAAACGCCCTGTGCGAGTGCACGATGTCCAGAAGCTTACTGGATGCTTGGCCGCATTAAGTCGATTCATCTCACGACTCGGTGAAAAGGCATTGCCTCTTTACCGACTAATGAAGAAGGCAGACAAGTTCGAGTGGACTCCAGAAGCTGATGCAGCGTTTGCCGAGCTAAAAGCTCTGCTCTCCACCCAGCCGGTGCTTGCTGCTCCAATCAGCAAAGAGCCTCTGTTGCTTTATATCGCAGCCACAGGACAAGTCGTCAGTACAGTGCTTACGGTCGAGCGGGAAGAAGAAGGAAAAGCTTTCAAAGTTCAGCGCCCAGTGTATTATTTGTCTGAAGTCTTGACTCCATCCAAGCAGAGATATCCTCATTATCAGAAGCTTGTGTATGGAATATACATGACCACAAAGAAGGTTGCTCATTATTTCTCTGATCATTCCATCACAGTCGTCAGCGACGCTCCACTATCAGAGATTTTGCACAACAGAGATGCAACTGGTCGAGTGGCGAAATGGGCGATTGAACTTCTTCCCCTTGATATCAAGTTTGAGGCAAAGAAAGCCATTAAGTCCCAGGCAATAGCAGATTTCCTCGCCGAGTGGATTGAACAGCAGCAGCCGACTGAAGTTCACTCGGAGCATTGGACCATGTTTTTTGATGGCTCTAAGATGTTGAATGGTTCCGGTGCTGGGGTTGTCCTGGTTTCCCCCAGAGGAGATAAGCTCAGATATGTGCTCCAGATTCACTTTGATTCCTCCAACAATGAGGCAGAGTATGAGGCCCTCTTATACGGATTGCGCATGGCCATTTCACTCGGCGTCCGTCGCCTGATGGTCTATGGCGATTCAGATTTAGTGGTCAACCAAGTGATGAAGGAGTGGGACGTGAGAAGCCCAGCCATGACTGGATACTGCAGTGCAGTGAGGAAGCTGGAAAAGAAGTTCGAGGGGTTGGAGCTCCATCATATACCCCGACTGAAAAATCAAGCAGCTGATGATCTAGCAAAGATAGGTTCCAAGAGAGGAGCCATTCCGAGTGGTGTGTTCTTGGAGCATATACACACTCCGTCAGTCAAAGAAGATCCTTTCACCGAAGAAGCTCCACAGCCCAAGAGTGCCACAGATCCGACTGAGGTTGAAGTCCCAGCAGTGGTCGACTTGGTCATGGAGGTCTTGGTGGTCATTCCCGACTGGACAGTTCCGTATATCGTGTATATCCTGAGAAAAGAGCTTCCGGAGGATGAGGAAGAGGCTCGACAGATCGTCCGTCGATCTAAAGCCTTTACCGTAATCAAAGGACAGTTATATAGAGAAAGCGCGACTGGAGTTGGTCAGAAGTGCATAACGCCAGAAGAAGGTCGAATCATCCTTAATGATATCCACTCGGGGACCTGTGGTCATCATGCGTCCTCTCGGACCATCATGGCCAAAGCATACCGAGCCGGATTTTACTGGCCAAAAGCGAATGAGATGGCAAAGGAAATAGTGGATAAGTGCGAGGGATGTCAGTTCTACTCGAATATGTCGCACAAGCCTGCATCAGCTCTGAAGACCATTCCACTCGTCTGGCCTTTCGCAGTATGGGGGTTGGACATGGTCGGTCCTTTGAGAACAGGTCGAAGTGGCTTCACGCATGTACTGGTGGCAGTCGACAAGTTCACCAAGTGGATTGAGGCTAAACCAATCAAGAACCTTGACGCCGGTACTGTTGTTAGCTTCATCAGGGAACTGATATTCAGATATGGAGTCCCGCACAGCATCATTACGGATAATGGGTCGAACTTTGACTCGGAGGAATTCAGGGATTTCTGCAACTCTCAAGGCACACGAGTCGACTACGCTTCAGTCGCCCATCCGCAGACGAATGGTCAAGCAGAGCGAGCCAATGGCCTGATTCTCAAGGGATTGAAACCCCGACTGATGCGTGATCTCAAGCATGCAGCTGGAGCGTGGGTCGACGAACTTCCCTCGGTGCTTTGGGGACTGCGGACCACACCTAATCGATCGACCGGAAGAACTCCATTCTTCTTGGTCTACGGAGCTGAAGCAGTCTTGCCGAGTGATCTTCTCCACAATGCTCCTCGAGTTGAGATCTACAACGAAGCAGAAGCTGAACAAGCGCGGCAGGACGCAGTCGACCTTTTAGAGGAAGAAAGGGAGATGGCTCTGATCTGATCGACCATCTACCAACAAGATTTGTGTCGTTTCCACGCCAGAAATGTGAGGGGTCGAGCCTTCCAGGAAGGAGATTTAGTTCTCCGAGTGGATCAGAAGAAACATCACAAGCTTGCTCCTTCTTGGGAAGGACCCTTCATCGTCACCAAAGTTCTCCACAATGGGGCGTACCGTCTTTACAACGTCGAACATAATATCGACGAGCCCCGAGCTTGGAACGCGGAACTACTCCGCCCATTTTACACTTAAGTTTATCACTCGGATGAGTTGCAATAAAGTACTCCTGTAGTTCATGGATTTCAAAATAATAGTGTCATAGTTCCTCCATAATTTTTGTCACTTTTTATTTTGTCCAATAAAATTTTCCCCTCAGTGGGTGACTTAGCAGCGAATCCGTTTCGCCTAAGTTTATAAAAATCCTTACCGAGTGGTGAGCCAGACTCCCATTCGGAGGCTTAGCTGTGAATCCGTTTCGCCTAAGATTAAATAAAATCCTACCGAGTGGTAAGCCAGACTTCCACTCGGGGGCTTAGCTGCAGTCCAAGTACTCGCCTAAGTTATAAAAATCCTACCGAGTGGTAAGCCAGACTTCCACTCGGAGGCTTAGCTGCAGTCCAAGTACTCGCCTAAGTTATCAAAATCCTACCGAGTGGTAAGCCAGACTTCCACTCGGGGGCTTAGCTGCAGTCCAAGTACTCGCCTAAGTTATAAAAATCCTACCGAGTGGTAAGCCAGACTTCCACTCGAAGGCTTAGCTGCAGTCCAAGTACTCGCCTAAGTTATCAAAATCCTACCGAGTGGTAAGCCAGACTTCCACTCGGAGGCTTAGCTGCAATCCAAGTACTCGCCTAAGTTATAAAATTCCTACCGAGTGAAGAGCAAACCTCTCACTCGGGGGCTTAGCTGCAGCCCAGTGCTCGCCTAAGATATAAAAATCCTACCGAGTGAAGAGCAAACCTCTCACTCGGGGGCTTAGCTGCAGCCCAGTGCTCGCCTAAGATATAAAAATCCTACCGAGTGAAGAGCAAACCTCTCACTCGGTGCTTAGCTGCAGCCCAGTGCTCGCCTAAGATATAAAATCCTACCGAGTGAAGAGCAAACCTCTCACTCGGGGGCTTAGCTGCAGCCCAGTGCTCGCCTAAGATATAAAAATCCTACCGAGTGAAGAGCAAACCTCTCACTCGGGGGCTTAGCTGCAGCCCGGTGCTCGCCTAAGATATAAAAATCCTACCGAGTGAAGAGCAAACCTCTCACTCGGAGGCTTAGCTGCAGCCCAGTGCTCGCCTAAGATATAAAAATCCTACCGAGTGAAGAGCAAACCACTCACTCGAGGGCTTAGCTGCAGCCCAGTGCTCGCCTAAGATATAAAAATCCTATCGAGTGAAGAGCAAACCTCTCACTCGGGGGCTTAGCTGCAGCCCAGTGCTCGCCTAAGATATAAAAATCCTACCGAGTGAAGAGCAAACCTCTCACTCGGGGGCTTAGCTGCAGCCCAGTGCTCGCCTAAGATATAAAAATCCTACCGAGTGAAGAGCAAACCCCTCACTCGAGGGCTTAGCTGCAGCCCAGCGCTCACCTAAGTGGATTAAGGAATAAGTCGACTGCAGTGAGCGTCTTGCTTTGAACCTGCAAAAGACATTTCAAGCCAAAAGCAATCATATTCAAACATCAAATTCAAGTTTGGAACGATACCTAAAGGAACCGAAAAGTGCTCAGGCGCTAAGCTTGTTAATGTTTATCGGTTACAACTCCACTCGGCATACCGAGGCAAATTTAAAGCGTCGAGCTTAAAAGAAGTTTTTTACCCCTCCTGTGGAGGGCTGGAAGGTGCAACAAACTCATCAAGATCAATTCCATCCGCGATCCGAGTGGCAGCAACAATGAAAGTTTCCATAAAGGACCTGAAGTCGTGTTTCTTGGTGTTGGCCACCCGGAGGGCCGCCAGCTTGTCTTCTCGTGCATCTTTGCAGTGGACTCGAGCCAGACACAGAGCAACATCTGCACCGCACCGAGCCGAGGACTTTTTCCACTCCTGCACTCGACCAGGGACCGTGTTCAAGCGAGCCATCAGCGACTCGAGGTCGTTCTGGAGTGTCTCCCTGGGCCAGAGCGTTGAGTCGATGCGAGATGTGGCGACCTTCAGCCTTGCAAGATAGTCCACGACAGCTGCAACACGGGACTCCAGTCGGAAAACATTCATGGCAACTTCGTCGTTCACCGGAGAATTGACGGGGTCAAGGTTTGGTTCCAGCCGGCTAGTCTCTTCTTCAAAGTCTTGACAAAATTCTGCAAGGGCGATCACCGAGTCAAGGCAATGGTCGAATGGAAAAATCACAGTTGAAAATGATTGTTGAGCGTAAAGGTTTACCTTCAAGCATAAGGAACAGCTTCTTGGCAAGACCACTCAGGAAGGCCTCCAGATCATTTTTCTTCCCAAGAGCAGCTTTCAGATTGGTATTTTCTTGTTCAAGCTTGGTGACTGAAGCTAACTTCTCGTCAGCAAGCTTGATCTTCTCAGCTAGTTCAAGGTCTTTTTTCTGTTGGGCCTCCTTCACCTTACCTGCAAGTTACAGCAAGATCAGATTTTGAAACAAATAAAGGGAAAAAGCAGTCGTCGAGGTCTCACCAAACATACCTTTGGTCTCCTCCTTTGCCTTCGTCAGATTCTCCTGAGCCAGCTTCAAATCCAGCTCGAGCTGAATGTGCTTGTTTTCCAGCTCAGTGTAGCGAGCCGCAAGGTCACAGGATCTCTGCCAAGAATCAATCGACTAAATGTCAAAGATAATTCACTTCCGAGTGGAAAAGGAAAAATCATGCGTTTCTAAGACTACAGCCGAATACAAGCATTCGACCATAGTCTCGGGGACTACACCCAGTGGGTGCACTCAGCGTGCCCCCACTAATCCTATTGAAGACAGAGTCGACCAGTCGACCTCAAAAAAAACAAGATGTATTCTTTAAGACTGTAATCGACTACAAGCAGTCGACCACAGTCTCGGGGACTACACCCAGTGGGTGCACTCAGCGTGCCCCCACCGGTTTGCGAAATCCATTCACCATAGTCGAATGACGGAAAGACTGAACTTATAAAGCCTAAGGCCGACTACCAGCAGTCGACCTTAGCCTTGGGGACTATACCCAGCGGGTGCACTCAGCGTGCCCCCGCCAACACGGAGTTTAAATCGACACACCCAGTGGGTGATTACTATAAATTCTGGAAAGAAAAGTTTTTGATAGCATATCCTAACAGAACAAGCGGTGGTCGACTGACCTGAACATTGCTTTGAAGGGCGGAACTGGCGTCGTAAGCTGCCTGGCTCGCATCCCGGATGGTCTTCAACTGCTCCATCATGATCCCTGCCTGGCGTATCGCCTCCTTCGTGGCGCCAGCTTGGTCCTCTAGGACGTGGTGCGTCGTGAAGAGGGAGGGCTGCAGAGCACTCGTCAGTGGATCTGTGAAGGACACAGTGTGTCGAGTGGTGTTCTCCTCCTCCGCGACCAGAGTCTCAGGCACCGTCACATCCTGGGGCACCCTGCCGGCAGACGCTTTCCTACTCCTTCTGTGCTTCAGCGGTTCCTCATCTTCATCATCATCAAGGAGAGTGATAACAACATTGGATGGAGCTACAGAAAAGAATCAGAATTAGAGATCATGAGTCAGTCGACTAGAAACGGTGTTAAGAGTATAGTACCAGGTTTTGAGGTTGTTGCGTCCTCCATCTCATGGTCGTCAGCCCGGGCTGAGGTCTCAGAAGTAGCAGCACTGCAACTCCAAAGAATCAGTCGACTAACTCCAGCGCCAACCAGAGATAAAGTTCGCACAAAACAAGAAGACTTAAGCAGCATGATTACCCTGATATGGTGGGGATGGACACCTTCATCTTCGGCAGGAGCTTGGTCGGCTTTGACGGGGCCGCCCTGGGCTGCTTCGACGCCTTTTCAGTCGGCGCCGGAGAGGTGGTCCGAGGGCGCTTGGTCGACTGTGTAACAGTCGCAACCCCCTTGCCACGTTCAGTCGCAGGGTCATGGACAAGCTTCGACCGCCTTTCCGAGCGCGGTGGTGCGACCTCCTCCTCCTCCTCTTCTTCGTCCTCATCATCATCATCATCGTCATCGTCATCATCATCATCCTCAGCGGCGTCCGAGTCCCACTCCTCCTCCTGGCTCTCGCCCCCGCTCGCTTCTCCCTCCTCAGTCGGAGCCTGTGCTCCATTGGGCATCGAGTACAGCTCAGTGAGGACCTGATAGACATCAAGACAAAGATCAGTCGACCGATCGGCAGAGAAAACAGAAATAAATGTGACAAGAATACAATGGGAAGTGGAGCAGACATACCTTGTTTGGATCACTGTGGTGGTCGAGTGGAGGAATCCTTCTGGCTCCACGAGGGTTATCCTTGTTCCCAGTAACAGCGGCCATCCACCTTTCCAGAGTGGCATCGTCGACTGCTTCTGGATTGACCCGAGTCTCATCCTCAGTCCCGCGGTACAACCACATGCAATGGCTCCGGAACTGAAGAGGCTGGATACGACGCCTAAGAAAAACCTCCAGGAGATCCATACCCGTCACTCCCTCCCGAACCAACTGAACTACACGCTCCATCAGCATCTTCACGTCAGCTTTCTCCTCCGGAATCACCTTCAGAGAGGAGGGCTTGTTCACTCGGCCCATGGTGAACTGAGGGAGTCCACTCGACTGCCCCGGCGTCGGCTGATCCTGGCAGTAGAACCAGGTCGACTGCCAGCCTCTGACTGACTCGGGAAATGTCATGGCTGGGAAGGTGCTCTTGTTCCTCACCTGGATCCCCAGACCCCCACACATTTGGACAACTTGGGTTTTTTCGTCGCCTGGGCTCGCCTTCTTCACGGTCTGAGAGCGACACGTGAATATGTGCTTGAACAAACCCCAATGCGGTCGACAACCCAGAAAACTCTCACACATGGACACAAACGCGGCAAGATAGGCGATAGAATTCGGGGTGAAGTGGTGGAGTTGCGCTCCAAAGAAGTTCAAGAAACCACGGAAGAAAACGCTCGGCGGCAAAGAAAATCCGCGGTCGACATGGGTAGCCAGAAGCACGCACTCACCCTCTTCCGGCTGGGGCTGCCACTCTTTCCCCGGAAGCCTTGCAGCTCCATGAGGGATCAGGCCCTCGTTGGCCATGTCGAGGAGATCCGTCTCCGTGATGGTCGATTGGATCCAATCTCCCTGGACCCAGCCTTTCGGCAGGCGAGATCTAGACGAAGACCCGCCGCGACTGGTGGATCTCCCCTTCGCCTTCTCCGTCGCCGACGCCTTCTTCGCGCGTTCCAGCGCCGCCGTCTTCTCCTTGACCATGGCTGCCGGCGAGACGCGCGAGGAGAAGTTGTGCGGAGGCGAGAGCGAGCGCGTTGGGCGGAGACGAAGGGAGCAGAGAGAGAATGCTGAGGCACTGCTCAAAAAACCCTCGCCGGGCGCGTTTATAAGATCCCTTCCGAGTGGATGACAGGTGGGCCCGGTCGATCTAATCATATCCTGAAACAGTTGCGCGGACGTGATACGTGGCGAAAAAAGCGGCGCGGGGATCGAGGCGTCTATGCCCTGTCCCATCCGAGCGCCGCGGTCCGCCCCGCTTCGCGCGCTTCCCCAAATTTCGTATCCCGCGGAATCCGCGAACGGCAGATCGGTCTGCCAGACGCGGGATTTCCTGCGATCCGTCGCTCGGAAATCGGCGAAGTCCAAAAGATCACTCGACGAAGGAAAAGAATGGATCGAGTCGACTGAAGAAAAGTTGCTCACTATCAACAAAGAGATTTTTTGGTTCAAAACAACGCACGACCAGTATGCGAAGGCTAATCGGAAACAACATCAACTCCTTCATCACTCAAGCCTCAATCCATTCGGGGGCTAATGATGGAGTCATGTACCTAGGGTAGGGTCACAGACCTGATCTAAGTACCCTGCCCAAGGACACCCTTAGAAGAGATCACCTTCCAGTCGACCTACGAGGGACTCACTCGACTGACTTGAAGGACTCGACCACGAAGACTCACTCGACCACCAGAAGGTCAAGAGGCACTCTGCACTGCAACGGTCTGTAATTAAGTAGACTTTATGATAGTAAAGACACTTTATGTGGGGCGTTACCAGTAACGCCCCGGACTTAATGTACCTTAAACCCTTCATTACGTGGGTTGGCTGGGGTCCTGGCGCACTCTATATAAGCCACCCCCCTCCACAGGCAGAAGGGTTCGGCACCCTGTAATCCATATACACATAATCCACTCGACCGCCTCCGGGCTCTGAGACGTAGGGCTTTTACTTCCTCCGAGAAGGGCCTGAACTCGTACATCTCTTGTGTTTACAACCTCTCCATAGCTAGGACCTTGCCTCTCCATACCTACCCCCCACTCTACTGTCAGATTTAGATCCACGACACATGGATAATTTAGAAAACAGACAGGAAAATACTACTTTTACTTTATTTCAACTAAATAAAAGAAAGTAGAGAGAGGGTACAGAAGGTTGTGACTTCTAGTTTCATCCATCTCATGCTCATCGAAAGGAATCCACTAACAAGGTTGATCAAGTCTTGTTAACAAACTCATTTCGAATAACATGGAACCGGAGGAAATTCGAATAACACTATGTTACCTCAACGGGGATATGCACATCCCCAATAATAAGAATATCATATTTCTTCTTGACAGTAGGAAGAGGAAATTCAAAACCTCCAAAAATAATCGATGGAATTTTTCCAATAGAATTGATACTGTGGACTTGAGGTTGTTTCCTCGGAAAGTGTACCGTATGCTCATTACCATTAACATGAAAAGTGGCATTGCCTTTGTTGCAATCAATAACAGCCCCTGCAGTATTCAAAAAAGGTCTTCCAAGAATAATAGACATACTATCGTCCTCGGGAATATCAAGAATAACAAAGTCCGTTAAAATAGTAACGTTTGCAACCACAACAGGAACATCCTCACAAATACCGACAGGTATAGCAGTTGATTTATCAGCCATTTGCAAAGATATTTCAGTAGGTGTCAACTTATTCAAATCAAGTCTACGATATAAAGAGAGAGGCATAACACTAACACCGGCTCCAAGATCACATAAAGCAGTTTTAACATACTTTCTTTTAATGGAGCATGGTATAGTTGGTACTCCTGGATCTCCAAGTTTCTTTGGTATTCCACACTTAAAAGTATAATTAGCAAGCATGGTGGAAATTTCAGCTTCCGGTATCTTTCTTTTATTAGTGACAATTTCTTTCATATACTTAGCATAAGGATTCATTTTGAGCATATCAGTCAATCTCATACGCAAAAAGATAGGTCTAATCATTTCAGCAAAGCGCTCAAAATCCTCATCATCCTTTTTCTTGGATGGTTTGGGAGGAAAAGGCACGGGTTTCTGAACCCATGGTTCTCTTTCCTTGCCATGCTTCCTAGCAACAAAGTCTCTCTTATCATAACGTTGATTCTCTGATTGTGGGTTATCAAGATCAACAGCAGGTTCAATTTCTACATCATTATCATTACTAGGTTGAGCATCATCATGAACATCTTCATTAATATTTACACTAGATTCATGTTCGTTACCAGATTGTGTTTCAGCATCAGAAATAGAAATATCATTTGGATTCTCAGGTGGTTCAGCAATAGGTCCAATAGAAGCATGCAAAATCCTATCATTTTTCTTTTTCTTCTTTTTAGAAGGACTAGGTGCATCTAAATTATTTCTCTGAGAATCTTGCTCAATTCTCCTAGGATGGACTTCAGGATACAAAGGTTCCTGAGTCATTTTACCAATTCTAGTAGCCACTCTAACAGCATAATCATTATTCTTATTATTCAATTTATTGAGCAAATCATTTTGAGCCTTAAGTACTTGTTCTACTTGAGTGGTAACCATAGAAGCATGTTTAGTGATGACTTTAAGTTCACCTTTAACTCTAGACATATAATCACCCAAGTGTTCAAGCATATTGGAATTGTATTTCAATTGTCTACCAAAATAAGCATTGAAGTTTTCTTGTTTGAAAATAAAATTATCAAACTCTTCTAAGCATTGTCTAGCAGACTTATAGTGAGGAATGTCACCTTCATCAAATCTATAGAGAGAATTTACATTTACTACCTGTGTCGGGTTATCAAGACCATGAGTTTCTTTAATAGGTGAAGGATTAAAATCATATGTTTCTTCAACAGGCGGTAAATTAAGACCATGTATTTCTTCAATAGGAGGTAAATTCTTAACATCTTCAGCTTTAATACCTTTTTATTTCATAGATTTCTTTGCCTCTTGCATATCTTCAGGACTGAGAAATAGAACACCCCTCTTCTTCGGAGTTGGTTTAGGAATAGGCTCAGGAAGTGTCCAATTATTTTCATTTGACAACATATTATTCAATAGAATTTCAGCTTCATCCGGTGTTCTTTCCCTGAAAACAAAACCAACACAACTATCCAAGTAATCTCTGGAAGCGTCGGTTAGTCCATTATAAAAGATATCAAGTATTTCATTTTTCTTAAGAGGATGATCAGGCAAAGAATTAAGTAATTGGAGAAGCCTCCCCCAAGCTTGTGGGAGACTCTCTTCTTCAATTTGCACAAAATTATACATATCCCTTAAAGCAGCTTGTTTCTTATGAGCAGGGAAATATTTAGCAGAGAAGTAATAAATCATATCCTGGGGACTATGCACACAACCATGATCAAGAGAATTAAACCATATCTTAGCATCACCCTTTAATGAGAACGGAAATATTTTAAGGATATAAAGGTAGCGAGATTTCTCATCATTAGTGAACAGGGTGGCTATATCATTTAATTTAGTAAGATGTGCCACAACAGTTTCAGATTCATAGCCATGAAAAGAATCAGATTCAAGCAAAGTAATTATATCAGGATCAACAGAAAAATCATAATCCTTATCAGTAACACAGATAGGTGAAGTAGCAAAAGCAGGGTCAGGTTTCATTCTAGCATTAAGAGATTGCTGCTTCCATTTAGCTAATAACTTCTTAAGATCATATCTATCTTTGCAAGCAAAAATTTCTTTCGCAACTACTTCATCCATAACATAGCCTTCAGGCACAACAGGCAATTCATATTTATTAGGAGAAGAGTCTTCATCATCACTTTCATCAATATTATCAGTTTCAATAATTTCATTCTCTCTAACCCTAGCAAGTTGTTCATCAAGAAATTCACCAAGTGGCACAGTAGTATCAAGCATAGAAGTAGTTTCATCATAAGTATCATGCATAGCAGAAGTGGCATCATCAATAACATGCAACATATCAGAACGAATAGCAGAAGCAGGTTTAGGTGTCGCAAGCTTACTCAAAACAGAAGCTGAATCAAGTGCAGAGCTAGATGGCAGTTCCTTACCTCCCCTCGTAGTTGAGGCATAAATTGTTGTCTTAGCGTCTTTCAAGTTCTTCATAGTGACCAGCAGATATAAATCCCAAGTGACTCAAAGAATAGAGCTATGCTCCCCGGCAACGGCGCCAGAAAATAGTCTTGATAACCCACAAGTATAGGGGATCACAACAGTTTTCGAGGGTAGAGTATTCAACCCAAATTTATTGATTCGACACAAGGGGAGCCAAAGAATATTCTCAAGTATTAGCAGTTGAGTTGTCAATTCAACCACACCTGGATAACTTAATATCTGCAGCAAAGTATTTAGTAGCAAAGTAGTATGATAGTAACGATAACAGTAGCAAAAGTAATATTTTTGGGTTTTGTAGTGATTGTAACAGTAGCAACGGAAAAGTAAATAAGAGAAGAACAATATGTAAAAAGCTCATAGGCATTGGATCGGTGATGGAGAATTATGCCGGATGCGGTTCATCATGTAACAGTCATAACATAGGGTGACACAGAACTAGCTCCAATTCATCAATGTAATGTAGGCATGTATTCCAAATATAGTCATACGTGCTTATGGAAAAGAACTTGCATGACATCTTTTGTCCTACCCTCCCGTGGCAGCGGGGTCCTAATGGAAACTAAGGGATATTGAGGCCTCCTTTTAATAGAGCACTGGAACAAAGCATTAGCACATAGTGAATACATGAACTCCTCAAACTATGGTCATCGCCGGGAGTGGTCCCGATTATTGTCACTTCGGGGTTGCCGGATCATAACACATAGTAGGTGACTATAGACTTGCAAGATAGGATCAAGAACTCACATATATTCATGAGAACATAATAGGTTCAGATCTGAAATCATGGCACTCGGGCCCTAGTGACAAGCATTAAGCATAACAAAGTCATAGCAACATCAATCTCAGAACATAGTGGATACTAGGGATCAAACCCTAAAAAAACTAACTCGATTACATGATAGATCTCATCCAACCCATCACTGTCCAGCAAGCCTAGGATGGAATTACTCACTCATGGCGGTGAGCATCGTGAAATTGGTGATGGAGGATGGTTGATGATGGCGACGGCGACGGATTCCCCTCTCCGGAGCCCCTAACGGACTCCAGATCAGCCCTCCCGAGAGGTTTTAGGGCTTGGCGGCGGCTCTGTATCGTAAAACGTGATGAATCCTTCTCTCTGATTTTTTTCTCCCCGAAAGTGAATATATGGAGTTGGACTTGAGGTCGGTGGAGCGTCAGGGGGCCCACGAGGTAGGGGGCACGCCCAGGGGGGCAGGCGCGCCCCCCACCCTCGTTGACAGGGTGTGGGCCCCCTGACGTGGATTTTTCTTCTAGTATTTTTAATATTTTCCAAAAAGGTGTTCCGTGGAGTTTCAGGTCATTCTGAGAACTTTTGTTTCTGCACATAAATAACACCATGGAAAGTCTGCTGAAAACAGCGTCAGTCCGGGTTAGTTCCATTCAAATCATGCAAGTTAGAGTCCAAAACAAGGGCAAAAGTGTTTGGAAAAGTAGATACGACGGAAATGTATCAGAGACCAACATGGAGGATGAAACTTGCCTACAAAGCCAAAGACTCACAGGGTGCTTGGATACGTTTTAGTCCCATGACTAAAGATAGTGGGACTAAAACTTGCTAGCCTCATCCATGCTTGGATCCAAATACTAAAGAGACTAAAATCAAGATAATGAGCATTTATTATCCTCCAAACCCTCCAATCCAGAACTCGCATGTGTTAAAGGAGAGGAGTTAAATGAGGAGAGAGGGGATTAATCTACATTTTAGTAGGGGTACCCCTGACTAAAAAAATTTAGTCTCAAGACTAATTTAGCCCCTCTTTAGTCAGGGGTGCTTGGAACTTTAGCCTCTTAAAGAGACTGTTTTTAGTTAGACTAAAATAAGTCCCTTGGATCCAAGCACCCTCTCAAAATTGTCAAATTATCTTGAAGAAGATGTATGATATCCATGGCTTGAAGACTAGTTCGGGGGCTATTGTTGGTGTCCTGGATTAAGGGGTGCTTAACACGCCGGCCCACCGGTGGCGGATTGGTGCGAGGAACCATTGAAGACAGCTGACATGACCATATCATCCCTGGCCCTCAGCATGATCAAGACGAAGATCTCCTGAAGACTTGGTGTTCACTTTAAGCGTGCCTCAACCGGCATGCTCATCTCTAGAGATTGTAACCGCCCATTTGTAAACCCTAGGTACCCCCAACGTCTATATAAGCCATAGGGCTTAGCGCTTAGAGGGACACACGCATTCACCTTTACAAGGTTTAGAGCTTAGATAATTTCATACGATCTCGAGGTAGATTAATCCGTACTCTGTACCCCATCACAATCAATAATAAGAAGCAGGATGTATGGTTTTACCTCATCAAGAGATAAGCATGCCGGTTGAGGAATACAATAATGTTCATGATTTTGATACATCGTGTCTCTAACTCCGATGTCATGCTTGGCTCCGAGGAGGCCCCGAACCTGGGAAAAACATCGTGTACCTACTTTCTTTGTTACCATCTAGCTCTGATTATCTGGCTTGGCACCCCCTACCCGAGATCTGCTAGATTTAGTGCCGACACCATCTAGGACAAGCGGCGCACTATTGCATTGCGGGCGGTTGAGTGGGCTTGGCCGCCGCGTCTGTTTAATACCGGCATGCAGTTGGATGGAGGGCTCCACATGGCTTTTTATAGGATAATAGTAAAATACTAGCCAATAATAATGGAACATTGGCATGATTATTCAGGTGGAATTGTTCTTGAAAAAGTGAAGTATAAGTGTTATTCACCTAATTATAGAGCGCACAAACTGTTGAAGGGTTCCACGTGGTCTTTTTTCTAGTAGACTGCGGCTCCGGCTTCAGTAATTGTGTCATGTAGAGGAAACCTAACCTAGAAATCTATACCTATATCTAATCTAGGCCTAAAAATAAAGTCATTAGGGCTTCTGCCCGTCTGTGCAAATATGCCCCTGAAGTTGCCATAATTTAGCCACTATGCATGTTGGGTTCTACGGTAGGGTGCGTCGACTGCAAATTAAAAATTTCCTACGCGCAGAACATTCAGGAACATGCTACGGGAAATGGATCACAGATCATTACCACTAGACGCGTAGTGTCGTGCAGCAGAAGAAGAGTTGGGGCAGCGCGTCCGCGTGGATCGTCTCCTCCTCGTCCGATCTCCCTCGAACAGCCGGTCGTCCAATCCCACGTACGAGTTCGCCGGAGCGGCGCAAGTGCACCGCTTCTAATGGTATCCGCGCGTGCAGGAGGAACACCGTGCAGTGGACTGCTAGGTCCGATCACACAGTCGGCGGCAAGTGGAGGTGGCTATTCGCAACACATGCAAACCCTAGTCGCAGCGCCGAAGCGATCAACCTTATGAGTGTGCCGCACCTCCACTTTATATAGGCGTCCTTTGCGGGCTCAACACTTGGGCCTCGCACGGACCCTAAAGCCCAAAGTCTACTCGGTCACGTTCCTAGTCCAGTTCGGATCACATCCGACCAGTGTCCTACGAACCGACCTCGTAGGTTCCTTCCCTTAAGCGCGCGACCCCTTAGGTTCAAGTCGGCTTTGTCACAGTTCGGATCACCTCTGACCTGCACGGTTGGTAGCGGCCTCTAGCAAGGCGTGCCGACCACAAAGCAGACTATGAAGATGGTTAGGCGAACCTGTACATCACACTTCCATTCCTTTTGCCACACGATATACGTTGTCGAGCTCAAGGCGATCCTGTTATCCTTGTGCTAGCCCGACCTCTTTCTCGTTCCAGTGATACCGACCACTATCTGGATTATCTCAATAACCTTTGCCGCATGGCCATGCTTATCCTGGTCGGATCACACGAGGGGCCCAGAGTATATCTCTCCTGATCGGAGGGGCAAATGCCATCTTGCTCGACCATGTCTCGCAACATGGGACTGGACAAACCTGAAACCTACCTTTGTAACTATCCAGTCACGGAGTAGCGTTTGGTCGGCCCAAAGCACGTCTGTCACCATCTCGAGTACATGCGTCAGCTCAGGTCTTAGGACATAGAACATATATTGTACTAGAGACTCACAGATGACCTATCGCTGCGTCTCATAGTTGGGTCTGTCCGACTCGGACCTTATCTCGACTCGGATCCGACTACGTCGAATCCGACCAGACCTTTCCAAGTCCATATTATCCGGTTAGCATCCAATGCTCCATGGCTAGTGAGACCAAGCCATCGACCGTGTCATATGCCAGTCTAGTCGATTGCGCGTCCACACAGCCCTTTCGAATAGGGACCTTTTAGGACAGTCATCATACAATGCATAGTCCCACAAACAAGTCACGTACTTGCTGATACACATCATTGATAATGTCCAAGGACTATCTTTATTCATAAACACATAGAAAATATCATCATACATGATTGCCTCTAGTGCATATCTTCAACAATGCCATCCATAAGTGAAGAGAACAATTCGATTTTTGTTTCAAAGTTGTCGTGGAGTTCGGTTCTTATATCGTGATGCCTTCATATTTTACAAGCATATAAGCGCCAGATGGTTAAGCACAACCCCCGGTCTACCCTGTTTCTTGCCTTTTCCCTCCTGACCGCATGCGCTCATGGGCCGGCCCATCTGCGCGGCGTGACGCCCTATTTTTTCCATTCCAATTTTTTTGCCTTTTTTCTCTCTTCTATTTTATTTTTCCTTATTGAAATTATTTCAGGATTTCAAAAAATTCCAAATTTCAAGAAGTTGCGTGTTCCGAAAAAAATGACAAATCATAATATGTTCGTGAATTCAAAAAATGCTCGGGAAACTATAAAATGTTTGAGATTTAAAAAAATTGTTCGTACATTATAAAAACATGTCATGATTTTGAAACAATTCTCGCATAATTAAAATGTTTATGATTATTAAAAAGTTCATGTATTCAATCATATCCGGGAATTTGAAAAAATGACCATGAAATTTGAAAAATACCATCTTGTATGATTGGAAAAATGGTCGAAGAATACAATAATGTTCATGATTTTGCAAATAATTTATCGGCTATTCAAAACTTATTCGTAAATCTGGAAAAATGTCCATGAAATTTTAGAAGATGTTCAGAAAAATTCAAAAACACATCGCAAATTTCAAAATGTTCATGAATTCGCAAACTGCTCATGCATTTCAAAACATGTTTGTCTCAACATAACAAATGTTCGTAGTAGGCGTTCATCAAGTCTTTTATGTCCAGGATTTGATTAGTTTTTGGAAAGTCTTTATATGTCTAGGCGTTGGTAGTAGTTCGTGCTTGATGAGATTTGTTTTTTGAGTTTTAGATATTCCCATGCGTGGCACAATGACAAGTGTGGCGTGCAGTGAGAAGCTCATCGCTTTGTGATTTACCACGTCGAATGCCTTGCGATCATGTGGACATCGCGGCCATCATGAGCGAGGGTGGGAAGAAAGATAAGTGACAACATGGTGCGCCACTATGTGTTAAAATAAAGGACGCTCATATGTTCGGGTATTGAGCCATACTTATTTGGTTAGGCCGTAATATTTTTGACTCCCGTTGCAATGCATGCGCATGTTTGGTAGTCTATATCTATACTTAATAATAAAGAGGTTATTGCTTCAGGCGGTACGTCATGAAAATTGTTACCGAAGTTACAAAATATTACCCACCAATGTCACCTATAAGTGATAAAAGAACATTTTACACAGGGGAATCCCCTGCCTGGGCCGGTCCATCCAGTAGGGGGCCCCTATACTGCGCTATGCGCGCCGAGGGAACATGCCGAGTGCCCGTTTGGGCCAGCCCATGTCCGGGCGGCCAGTTTTTTAGTTTCGTTTTTTATTTTTTTCCTTTTTTGTGTTTTCAACTTTAAATAAATTGGGACTTCAAAATAGTTCTGAAAATTAGAAAAATGAGAATTTTTAAATAATATGTTAAATCAATCATAAAATGATTGTGGATTCAAAAAATATTCACGATTTTGTAAAAAGATGTTTGCTTATCCAAAAAATGTTTCAAAATTTGAAAACAAATATTAGGGAAATCAAAAGATGTTCATCATTTTGTAAAAAGTTCGTGTATTATAAAATGTTAATAAAATTTCAAAACTTCATAAATTCAAATAATATTCGTGAATTGAAAAATATCCTAAAAATTCTAACTGTCTATGACATAGAAAATAGTTTATCCATTAATAAAATGTTCGCTGATGCATAAAATTATCATGCATCTCAAAAGTTTGTTCCACTAATCTCCGAAAAATGTTCGTCAATTTTAGAAATGTTCACCAATAAATAATTTTTCTTAATGTGTACAATTTAGAAAAATATTTGCAAATAGTATAAAATGTTCATGAACTCAAAAAATGTTCTTTATCATAGAAAGTGTTGGAAATTTGTAAAAGTGTTCACCTATTTTAAAAATGTTCATGATTTCTAACATGTTCATGAGTTTAAAAAAATGTTCCTGATTTTAAAAATTGTTCGTGATTTCACGATATTGAGAGTAATAGTGTATCTCGATGATGCAGCAAAATATGGTCATGGCCTTTGGAGATTATGATTTTTTTTCCTTTGAAATAATAAAGGGACTATTACTTCTGCCCATCCATCGTGGAATTCCCACTAGAGTTGGCATAAATTACCCCAATCCACCCATAAGTCAAAACCGATTCATTTTTTATAAGTTGGCCGTCCCTTTTAGTTCATAAGCGACGATCCCCTCATCCATCACTAGCACACAACGACCCGTTGGCTAGAGGCTAACCCTTCCATTTTTTTCTAAACTCTGGGCGGGCGATGGATATAGCTGCCTCGGCCAAGCATTGTTTAGTATATGGGTTGCACAATGTTGCAATTTCGGCTCGGTTTTCTCTGTGTTTAACCTTTCTGTTTTCTTTTTTGGGAAGATTCAAATGCTTTTTAAATTTTTATATCTTTCAACCGTTAACTCCAAATCCCACATGTTATATATGAAAATCTCTTAGAAAATGTATAGATTCCAAAAATGCTATTCTCTTTCATGTTAATCATTTTAAAATTATGTTTAGGATGCAACCTTAATCAGTACCTTCTTATATATGAGGCATTTCATAAATGCCTATTAATTAACACCTTCTTATATGTGAGACATTTTGTAAATACCTATTATATATGTTTCCTATCCCATTTAATTGAGTATATATGATATTTTGATGCTCTCATTAAATATATGATTAGCATCATAGGGGATGTTATTCCCAACAGCTACCATATGCTAAAGATTACAACATTTACATAATATCATTCTCTCTATTTCGCACAGTGCGCAATAATCAACCCTTATCCGATGTACACTATGTTGATACAAGCCAGTGGGTTAACGTTGATTTCCAAATTTTACCCATAAAGATTATCTAAATGAATATCAATGTTCATATGCAAACTTGAATATTTGGCATGTCTTTACAGTTTGGTTGTTTCTGATGAAGCTGTCTAATATATTTGCTACTAAATTTAGTCTTGACTTGGATTAAAAGTGCAAACACATATATATTTTGCTATTTTTCATCCTAATGTTATATTTGTTGGTAATCATGGAGGAGAACGATGCAAAGGCGTAAATATCTACCTAAGACTCAGTAAATATTTTGGTTGTATAATAATTTGAAAACATCTTGAGTACAGTTCAAAAATCATCCCACCTTTATGTTTTTGCGCAACATCACTTATCATTTTGTCTGTCATGTGGTATCTGAGGGGTGTTTTTCCTCTCCCGTTGCAATGCACGAGCATGTTTGCTAGTATCTACTTAATCGAAGGGGGAAGGCATGGAGGGTTGGAGCTATAACATTGTTATTCCGACCACAACATATAAATACATCTAAATCGAATGCCTGAAAATACACACATGTTTCTATACTTTTTTTTCTTGCGAAACCACATGTTTCTATACCGGTCTAATATGGGTCCAAAACAATAGGCTTGCTCACAGGTTTTTGAACCTAACATCAATGTTTTTTAACATTAACCAAACTATAGGCTAACATGGGTTCAAAACTACATCAACATTTATGAAAATTGACATAAAATTTTCAGAAAATCAAATTTAAACAATAGGCTAACATAAACATTAACCAAAGTATAGGCTAACATGGGTTCAATGTTTCTGAATATCACATGTAGCAAACCTAGAGATTCTAATTTCAAAAACCTAATTTGAAAACTAGTCTACATATTAGTCTAAATATTGAACGTCAACTACAACTTAATTAATTTTTTGATATGTCCTACGGCAACAAGAAGGAAATCGGTCGGATATGGGCAGATGAGTTACCTAGTCGTCGCCGTCGTGCAAGGAGGGGTGTTTTTCTCTGCTCCTTCGCTTGCAACCACACCGACTGCACCATTACCTTCTGCACGGTCCAATCCAAATAGGAACTTTCTTACAATAAGTTCTTGACAAATCTCACTTAACTCAACGGTATCTTTCTTGATCTAAAAAAAAGAATCTTTCAATTTCTTGAATTTTCTCCAATTAAATGAATATAATTTTAAAACGTGTAGTTTTTTTTTGCACTCATGAAGATTTTTGAAATTAACAAACATTTTTCAATTTTGCAACTTCTTTTCATTTCCATGATTTTTTTCCTAAAAATCACAAACATTTATTGGAAAATTTGGGAACTTCTAAAAATTTGCAGACATTCTTTCAAATTTGTGACCATTTTCTGAATTCTTGAGTACTTTCCAAATCCATGAATCTTTTCTAGTTTCATGAACATTTTTTAAACTCATGAATATATTTTGAATTTTTAGAACATTAAAATTTTGACTATTTCCTTGAATTCTTGAAAAATTTCCCTATTCATGAGAAATTTTCATTTTTCATTTTTGGAATTCGTTTCCAACTTTGTTTTTCAAATTTTGAACTTTTGCAAATTTGCAAACATTCTTTCAAATTTATAATAATTTTCCCTAGTTCTTGAAAGTTTTCAAAATTCGATAACATTTACCATTTTAGTAAACGATTTCTAATTCTTGAACGTCTTTCAATTTTGTGCTCTTTCTTAAATTCTAGATTTTTTCGGATTCGCCAACATTTTTGTAATTATTGGACAGTTTTTGAAGTTCCCAACTTTTTTGAATTCATTTCGATTTTTTTTGAATTCACAATAGGTTTTTCAAATTCCTGAACACTTTTTAAATTCCTAAACATTTTTTCCAAACTATGAATTTTTACAAATCCACGTAGATTTTCAAAATTTATATTTTTTTCAGTTTACTATTTTGTATTAAAACATAACTGGACGAAATATATAAAATTCATGAACACTTCAAAAAGTTCGTGAAAAGGATGAAAAACAAATGTGCTCGGCCGTGGGGACGAGGTTTCTGTCGCTTGCACCATGAAGTTCAAAACTACATCAACGTTTCCGAAAAGTACCCTAAAAAGTTTAGAAAACAAAATCTGAACTATGGGCTAGCATAAGCATTAACCTAAGCATTAGCCAAACTATAGGCTAACATGGGTTTAATGTCTCTGAACATCACTTAGATCAAACCTAGAGATTCTATTTTCAGAAAACCTAATTTGAAATCTAGTCTACACATTAGTCTAAAGATTGAATATCAACTAAAACTCAAAAAATTCCTGCTATGTCCTACGACAAAACGAGGTTGTGGAATGGGCAGACGAGTTACCAAGCCACCGGTGTAGCTTAAGGAGGCGCAGGTGCCTGGTGGTCCGTCATCGTAGTAGTCCATCCTCTGCTCCTTCGCTTTCTAACTATTTCAGGAGATCAGGAGAATTCATCTAATGTTGCGGATGTCAGGAAAGTAGCTATTGTACGCAAAGGAAGAAATATGTGTGCAACTGATTTTCTTTCTAACTGTTTCAGGAGATCAGGAGAATTCATCTAATGTTGCGGATGTCAGGAAGCAGCTGCATGCTATGCAGAAAACAGAAACAAGTCAAAGGCTCAAAGCCAAACAATTAGGTGAAGTCCTGCTTCTCACATGCGTAGCTGTGGAGAAGGGTGTTCTTGTCCTGTTTGATGATGTTGACCGCAGGACCTATGCAGACCTTACAATTGTTGGAATTGATCTACGGTTGAAACAACCCGTGAGAGAAAAGGGGAGCCATTTGACCCCAGGCGTGCAATGATCGGAAGCACACCACACATCCACACGTTTGGTTTTGTTCCCATGTACCCAGCACACACACATATATAAGGAAAAGAGGGTTTTCATTATGGATAACAGAACCACGATCTAAACCTACCTAACTGCCGATCCTGAATATGTGCTGAGGTACATGAAGGCCATCTCCACCACCGGCCACCGTAGAGCTATGCGTGTGGCAACCCTGCTGTCGTCGTCGTCACCATGCTGCTTCTTCCCCAACATCTCCTCGCTACTGGAGACGCAAAGGTGCAGCCGTGGGCTACACAGGGGCTAAATCGAGTACGCAGGAGATATCGCCAAGTACTTGTAAGTTTGTACGCTTCCGCATAAAGTTGTTGATCTAGTCCGAGATTAGAACCTTACGTGATTAGCCTAAAGGCTAATTTGTCTAACATTGGTATCAGAGCCTACCTAATCTGGCTAGAACACTAATTAGGCCTTCCAAATGTTAATCCCAAGTTAAATGGCCAAATTGATCTATGATAAACCATAATGATCCTCATGTTTACTCTTGATGGCTTTCGGTTAATGAAGTGGTAGTCCTAATTGATCAAGCTAATATGTAGTTAAAAATGCATTGGCTCGATTAGCAGTGAGAAGGAGGGGAAATCACATCAAATCAAAGAAACCTGAATGGGAAATTTCCCCTAATCCCCTAATCCCAGCCCAGATCGACATTATATATATACTATGTAACGCTAAACTAAGCTATTCTACACTCACGCTTAAAATATATATAGACTGGGACTTGTGTTGTTGATGCTGGCCATCGTGCGTACTCACCATGCATGGCCAGAACGACTGCCTCCTTCAGCAAAACAGCCAGGATGATGCGCGCGGCCGATCGCCTCCCTAATGGATGCACGCGTGGCCAAGGCTCCATACTTTTGCTCGCCGCCGTGACCACCAAAGGTTGTGCCGACGCCCGCCGGCGAGATGTGCTCCTTCGGTGCACGCGCGTGCAACGCGGTTGCCGCCGTTAGACGGGGAAGCACGTGGCGCTGGTCCGCAGCAAGCTTCTCCAGCGAACGGAGCCCGCACGCCGCCATGCTTCTGATGCGCGGCACCGCCGAAGCGATTGTTGTTTCTCTCACAGAGGCGAGCGGATATTTTAGGGAGAAAGTGGTGAGTGTGTTAGGGTTTTGGCCGACAAGGTTTTTTGTTTCAGCTGGGATGATCTGGACCGTCCACTGAATCGGACGGTTGAGGACGGCACCCAGGCTGGCTGCTGGGCTTTCGAGTGGATAAAGGGCCTAATCTGGTCGTGGGTTGAGGCCCAGGTTGTTTAGGCCCCAAGGAGATGTTTCTTTTTCTATGAGAATTTTTGCTCATGGGCCAATCAATAAAAGGCTACCGTGAGTATATGGGCAATATTTAATGTTCTCTGTGTTTTCCTTTTATTCAGTGCTTTTATGTATTATGATCATTCTCAAAATATGTTGCACTACTTTAAAATGAAAATATCTACAAATTTATGTTTTAGGTTTTTGTATAAACATTTTTGGGGTACTTTTAACACATGTTTTTTATGATGAGTATCATTTAAATATATATTTATGTTGGAAATTTGCCAATTTGATATTGAATCTATGAATGATGTGGTCAATATCTTTGATGAATTATTCATTTTTAAAAGCGTGCTTTATGCACTTTGAATTTTTTCAAGTAATGTCTTAGTACTAATTAAGTTAGAAAATGCCCTAATTTTAAGGGAGAAATAATGGTATGAGATTATGGTGTCATTTATTATTTTCTTTGAGTGGTAATCTCTCTTTAATAGCATGCAAATGTTGAATTATGAGATGATATTTTTTTTGGCACAAATATGTTTAACATCTAAAATTATGAATAACTATTTTTGGATATCGAACATGAATTTTATGTTGATTTTACGATAATGGTATTCCTTAATGATGTGATCATCACTAACGGACTGAAGTCACCTCAATAAAAATGCTAATGCGTGGTGCGGTTTTCCGCGTCGCACTATGCATCTAATAATGTTGGGCTTGTGTGCTCGTTGACCAGTACTAAGGTTTATGCTGGTTCATATTCTATTGAAATTAATATGCACTATTGAAATAAGCATAATGGACCAAGTAGTATCAATAAAGTTATGGTTGATTCTCTAAACAAAGAAATGTTGTTTAAAGAATTTTATGTGATATGCACTATCCTAGTCATTATATGACATTGTTACGAAATCTATACATGTTGCCATTTATTTGACCTTCATAATTTGTCAAATATTATTATTTGGTGAATTATTATGTAACTTTTTGTACAAATTTTATTATTTTGAAAATCTTATGATAACATGGTGATAATGTTAGTGTCAATTTTAATGTTGGCAATGGCATTTATATTTATGGCATTTTCACTCTGAATGCCCTCTTTAATGATTACTCGGTGGGAGTGACATTCATATTTATATGTAATTTCCAATGTCATTTTCATTGTATGTCATTGACAATTCTAACGATAATTTTGACACTTGAGTTCAATATTTATATTATCGTTGTGAGATTTAGTGTCAAAAGGCATCACTGTGCCTCATGGCAAACATGATTATATTATGATGTTACTTTATGTTAATGATGGTAATTAATTTAGTCATAGTTCTTGCTGGTCATTACGAGATTTCACATCTCTCTGGTCAAAATGGAACCAACGAGAAGTTTTGATTAGAGATTTAATGAGCAAGTGTTCTAATGGCATATGATGATATTCTGATTGATTATGTTTTTTCATGTGTCATTTACGAATGAGTAAGGTTCTTTTTTGTTATCTGCCCAACGGTGATACAAATTAGAATAAAAATCAAGCATGTTTTTATTCATGGCATTGCATGGTTAGTTCATTCTTGATTTTTTGTTATGATGATCATAAAGTTGACTCCTCTTTTCCAGTAATAATAATGATGTCAAACTTTTGTTTGGACTTTCCACATGGAGAGTGGAGATCATTGTCATGTAAGGAATCTCCCAATGTTTTTCTGCCACTAAAGTTGAAGGATGTTAATCATGATGATAAGACATACATTGGGAGAGGACGCATGTGCCATCATGCACATCACTAATGCAAAGGAGATTAAAGTCAAAACTATTGGATTTATTTATTCCACTAGCTTTTGGAGATGACTTAATTCATCATCTCATTGATGATACTTTGTTCATGCTCCTACTTATTGGGGAACCTTAATTTCGTATCTAGAATGGATGACATGATTTTATATGTTATTAAGTCAACTCCATTATGTAATGTTAGTCACATCTTATGGTGAGACGAGTTATGTTTTCACTAGTTGAATCTTTTGTAAAGATTATATGCTATACAATTGAAGATGCAAGAGAAGTGTAATTAATGAGACCTCATCAAAATTGTGGCTTTAGACCACATTTTGAGGGGGAGAGTGGAAGCCTCATTTAATATGAGATATCGCGTTCACTTCTCCTACTTAGATTATAGCATGTACAACTAAGCAAACTATGTATCTCAATTCTCTAATTAAGATGGAACCAACGAGAAGTATTGATTGGAGAATGCATGAAAAGCATATTCTAATGTTGGTTCTCTAATTAAGATGCAACAAATCTGATTTAGAAGAATGAATGAAAAATGACTCCTTTATCATGTTAGCGTGTACTTAGTCCCTTATGAGCATTATGAAGCACACATGAATGCTAAAGTGGCAAGCTTGCTAGTCTAATGACCATCATGATGTAACATGTTGATTATATATGACCAATATCATTTATAATCATATGTGACACTTCACTCAAGTGGAAAGTTTGTCAGTATCATGTGGCTTGTGGTTATATATCTGACTAACGTCGTTTATAATCATTTGTCACTATTCTTTAAGTTCTTTTCCATCTTCAGCCCAACAGTGTTGTGGTTTAGAACTGAAATGATTATTGTCAATATTTTGGATATGTTTTACATCCTTTAAATAAAGTGATCATCAGGGAACCTGGAGCGTATGAACATGAATCTTAAGGATAATTCCATTAGATCTTTATTCATATGCATCAGGTAAGTTGAGAAGAAATGCCTATTGCAACACTTAATGTTGAGACTTAACAATTACCCTATGATTGATAATGTGTGTGAACGATCATCTTAAAGGCTTGTGTGATAACGAGCTCTAATGATGTATGGAACTCAATAGAGTTTACTCGACGAGTTGTTGTGATGCTTGGATTGTCATTATAACATGCTCTTGTGTTGACTAAGTTAAGAATGGTTTTATGACTCAACCATAAGTTTTCGTCATGGAGAAGTTTGACATAAGGCATGCTATCTAAAGAAATACAATTATGAAATAATACAAGCATTGGGACTCTCGTACCATAAAACGAGGGGGAGTAAGATTACTAACTTGTGAAGATGGAATATTTTTGGCGAGCCAAGATTTTTTTATGTTCTATTTATGACATAGGATCTTGGTGATGCCTCATACTTTGCTTGTATTGAATTTCACTAAGATATAGGTCTGAAAGGAGTATAAGTTTTATTATGACGACATACATCGATAGAGTACGAAGGAAAATATTATGTGGTGGTACTCTATCGTACCTACTACTAAAGTTAAGGGCAATAAGGGTGGACATTTTAGTGTCCAAGGAACCATTATGAACCGATCAGATAATGTCGATTCCTTATGCTTGAGTTGTCAGAAGAAATATGTGCATTCAGGTATGAACGTGCTCTTGTTTGTGATCGGGATAATTGGCAAATATAGAAGTAAGTCCAGAAATGGACCAGTAGAAAAACCACTACAGCCTTGTAGATATGCAAGGCAATAAAGTTTACATGCTCACTAATGAGAAGCTTGATACCCTTGATATCTTGTGTTATTCAGACATTGTTTATGCGAGATGTGTGGATATTAAAGTTTCCATGTTACGTTACATCCTCATTCTTGCATATGGAGTTATATTGTGGAAAAGCTCCTTAATGTCACTGATGGCATTAGAAATATACATTTAATCATGTGGCATGTTAAGAGGCTACTGGGCAGGTTGTATGTGAAGAAATTTTATTCCGGAAATTATGGTGGTAGACAAAATATTTTTAACCACCTACTGCAATATGACACGTAGTTTTCTATGCGAGTAACAACAAGTTGAATGGCATTGCCAAAGCCATTGACAATATGTTTAGTGTTGTGAAAGATAGAATCCAGGATCAAGCTATTGAAGTTGACCGTATGAGTACATGTGAATGTTTTACAGATCCCTTTATCGAAGGCTTGCCACCCATACTTATGATTATGTTGACGACATGGGGTTGCTGGAAAGCCTTTTGATCCTGGAAATGAGGACCGTTCAATAAACCAACTCCCATAAAGTAATACGTTATCCATTTCAAGATAGAATGGTGTACTATAAGTATCGAGGTTTAATGACACTTTTTGGCCATTACAACACCTTACTTTGGTATATTATTTTTATTAAGAATGGGCTTATGATGTTTGTTAAACTTACGATCAAGGGGGAGAATGTTGGAATTGATCTACGATTGAAACAAACTGTGAGGGAAAAGGGGGAGCCTTTTGACCCCAGGTGTGCCATGATCGTAAGCACACCACACATCGACACGTTTGGTTTTGGTCCCATGTACCCAACACACACATATATAAGAAAAAGGGGGTTTTCATTATGGATGACAGAAACACGATCTAAACCCACCTAACTGCCGATCCTGAATATGTGCTGAGGTACGTGAAGGCCATCTCCACCACCGGCCACCGCAGAGTTGTGCCTGCAGCAACCCTGCTGCCGTCGTCGTCACCGTGCTGCTTCTTCTCCAACATCCCCTTGCTACTGGGGACGTAAAAGGAGCAGCCGTGGGCTATACAGGGGCTGCATCGAGTGCGCACGAGATATCGCCAAGTACCTGTAAGTTTGTACGCTTCCCATAAAGTTGTTGATCTAGTCCAAGATTAGGACCTTACGTTGATTAGCCTAAAGGCTAATTTGTCTAACAACGGTAACTATTCATTAACCACGAACTCGCCTTTCAGCCACATTTCATTTTTCAGGTATTATTTGAAAAATCTTTGATGGTGCACATGCTTCAAGATCCACCTATGAAATTAATGTAGGTGATGAATACAGAATTCAATATCAATGGCTAGACAATATCTACTGCTGACCAATCAAAAAGTATATTTAGGAAGCCTCCATCGGACACATTACTGAATCAGACTTGCTTTGCTTGCTGGTATGTAGTGGGCACCAGAACGAGCGGCGTCTTGAGGAGGGGGATGAGCTTGCCTTCCTCCTCCATGCTCACTGTTGTCCCCTCTGGGAGTGCCCACTCAAAGTGGTATAGTAGGTTGGCCAGGGTGAACTCCACGGTGGCCGTGCTCATAGACAGGGCGGGGCATATCCGCCGCCCCGCGCCGAATGGCGTTAGCTCAAAATGCGCGCCCTTGAAGTCTACCTTGCTGTCCTCGAACCTCTCTGGCTTGAACTCCTCTGGATCATCAGGCCAGCTTGCTGGGTCCCTGCCAATGGCCCAAGCGTTCACATAGATCCGCATCTTGGCCGGCACGTCATAGCCGCCAATCTGGATGTCCCGCATAGCCTCCCTTGGCAGCAACATCGTCGCTGGCGGGTGCAGCCGTAGGGTCTCCTTCACCGCCATCTTGAGGTAGCCCAGCTTGGCCAGGTCATCCGGTTGCACCCTCTCGTTGCTGCCCACCACGGCCCTGATCTCGTCTTGCACTTTCTTCAGAAGCGGTGGTTTCCAGATCAGTTCTGCCATCGCCCATAGGATCGTCACCAAGGCGGTGTCCGATCCACCAATGAAGGTGCCCTGCATGCATCCATGGCGATGAGTGATGTCAGTTAGTTGATCTTTTCTTTTCCTTGATCAGGACAAGATGTAGAGGCAATTAATATAACATACAAAGATGATGCCCTTGACGTGGTCTCTAGTGATGTTGAGGGTGCCACGGTTATCCTTCCAGAGGCTGATGAGGCGGCCCACGAGGTCACCATTGTGAGGCTTGACGCGCCGAGGGTCAAGATGCTGCTCAATGATGATCTCGAAGAAGATATCAAGCTGCTTGAAGATCCTCTCACGGCGAGCGGCGAGGCCGGTGATTCGGTCGGCTAGGCGTCCAATGATGTTGGGGAAGTAGTCCTCGGCCGAGAAGCTGGCATGCACGTGTGTGGCCTCCTCGAGCACGTGCTCCAAGTTCTTGTGGTATGGGAACTTGTCGCTGTTGTACATGTCGCCAAACCCCAGCATGCCGATGATGCCGTCAGCGAGGCTGAAGATGTGCTCCTTGAGCGGTACCGGCTCTCCGGCCAAGCCGCTCAAGGTGATCATCAGTTTCTCCACCTGATCACGAATAGAATGCATAACTATATGGTGTTCCTCGATCGAGCGGTTACATTCATTCCAAATTAAATAGTAGTGGCCATACCTGGTGCTGGCGTGCGTGCCATGCGGCCTTGACGTGGCGCACGCCAAAGAGTTCGACGACGAGGAACTTGCGCATGGCGAGCCAGTAGGCACCGTACGGCGCGAACCCGACGTTGTTGAGGCCGTAGGACAGCCGTTTCATCCCTGGGGACACGGGCCGGGTGCAACAATCCTCATCATGCGTCTTCATCACCTCCCGCGCTGCCTCTGCCGACGACACCACCACGGTCGTCACCGTGCCGAGCTGCAGCTGCATCACCGGCCCGTGCCGCCGCGCCAGATCCCTTAAGCTCCGGTGCGGCAGCAAGCCTAGCTGGTGCAGGTTCCCCAAGATCGGCACCTGGGCTGGGCTTGGCGGCAGCCTGAGCCCTTTGTAGCCTGGTCTCCTCCTCGTCAAGAAGACGAGTGCTAGGAAGACGAGGATGAGGGGGAGAAGGAGGATCTGCCATTGTTGCGGCAGGGAGAGGAGCTCCGAGGTTAGTGAGATGGCCATTTGAGTTTCTTAGCTGGAGGAGGGACGCAGAGTTTCCTTTTATGGCACGTCTCATCATTGCCAAGTTTGATCCGTGGATCCCATTGCCATATCGGGCCTGCTGGCACGACTTGCCAAATTTGATCCGTATCCGTCGTGCTGGCACGGCATGTGGACTATTTGCATCAGTTTAATCACGCGAAAGCGATTGAGCTGCCGGACGCGGACGTGGGCAAACACAGAATCTCTCATTTGGCGATTGTTTTATGCACAAAGTGTAAAAGAGAATCTCTCATTTGGCGCCATGCTTGCAACACGTTATGCTTTCGCCACCCTGTGCATGCAGCGTCCTCTCCCGATCACGCCTTTGACAAATTATTGGTTTGATTTTAATCAAGTTATGTTTTCTTTTTGTTGTTGTTGGTTCTCAAGGAGGTTGTAATACGGGTCTATGCATCAATATGATACACACAACCATCTTTATTAAAATTGACAATGTCAACGAGGCCACAGTCATCGACAAGTACAGTACATAATACATGCATCTCCTGGTCTACATCGACGGCTTCTCAACCACTGCTTCTAGAAGCTCTTAGGTTTTAGAAAAAATTGGCCTAGAGGCGGGATCGTGTTATGCTCCCGGTGTGCCGCCGGTGGCTGCACCAGGAACAAGACTTTGGCACCCCAAGGATCTGAATGTAATTTTATTTTTCTGTATGTGTGTGTTTGTAAGAACCTCTGATAAAAGTTTGTTTCTGCCGCAGATAACGTCTCTTTCTTCTATACTCCAATTGGTAGGTACACACGTCAGTGTTGCAATTGGTAAGTATTTGTTCAGGTATCACTGTTGCTTCTTTTTTCTTTTTTCTAAGAAAGGGGTTTCTCCCTAATTTCCATTAGTAGAAACCAATACATCACTGGTGTTATATCATACCAGTTCAGATATCACTGTTAGTGCAAGTGTCCATTAAGTACACCGATCGAGATTTAAGGCACATGCTAGACATTTGTTCAGCCATTTATTTTGATGCCTAAAGTTGCTTTTTTTTTTTTAGGATGATCTCTAAAGTTGCTGATCGGTTCAACCACGTGGACGCTTTGGTATTTAATATTTGTTTGCTACTATCGTCTAGTTAGGGAGTGGTTCTGAGATCGATGGTCAAGATATATTTTGATATGTAATCACTCTTGCTGCAAGTGGCCATTAGGTACACACAGGTCGGTCGAGATTAAGGCATATGCTAGATGCTTGCGAATGGACTATCATCTATCTATTATATTATTAAAATAGATAAACGCAGCTTTGGTCAGTTAACTCTTGCGAGATGAGCACATTGTACACACTTCTCTTTGGTCTCTTTGGTCCATCTTATGAGCGAACGACTCAATCCACCATTTCTGGCCATTATCCGTGCCGACATGGCCTGCTCAGTCAGCGTAGGGCCCATGCGACGCCCATCATTAGTGTTAATTTGCAGAAAACACCTTGGGAAGACACTGAGCTCATTTTTCGACCTTGACCTTTTGTTTTGAACATAGAGCGGCATGCTGTCGACTGGAACCCCAATGCAAGCCAGCACGGAGTAGAGCCAGGTCCACAACACAGACCGCGAGCTCCCTTGAGAGCTCGTCGGCCTCCATCTCAGAGTCGTTGTCATCAGTCAGGGACCATAAATGTTTGATTCTACACCTCGGAGGGACGGAAGAGGCTGATGTGGAAGGGGGATGGGACGGACTTGCTAGGGTATGCGACGAGCGGGAGTTGCCTCACGAATCGCCCACAAGCGAGAGCGAGAGAGACACTCAAGCGCATTGTTTTAGTTATGTTAGTTAAACAATATTGAGTTATCAAAATATCTATTTATGATGCTCTAAAGAATATATTTTTTGATTCCATGGGAAATCTCGTCTTTCAAATGCGAATAAATACATGCCAATTGTCATTGGATGTGGCATGAACAATGAACCATCTCTGCGGTGATGAAAGCAATGCATTAGATTTGAACAGAATACAAGAGTGAACAGTACATTGTAATTTTCCCGATAAATTAACAATACTATATGAATATCCAACAATGTTCATTAGATATGACTTGTAAAATATTTTAAAATCATAACCATAAAATGAATTGTGGAGGTTAGACCATGTCACAGGAATTGGAATTGGAGGTCAAACCATTGCAGAAATTTGAGCGCCATATCGAAAACTGAGCTTCATGGAAGGCAATGTTTGACCCAACCGAAAACTGAGCTTCATGGAAGGCAATGTTTGACCCAACCGAAAACTGAGCTTCATGGAAGGCCATTTTGCTATGAAAATAGTAAGAGTGAAGAAAAAAGCTACCAGGGAGCAAATCAGAATCGCCAACCATTGGAGACGTGGGGCCAGCACTGGGTACAATCCAGTTGAAAAAGCCGTAACTGTTGCCAAGTATGCAAACCAGGTGAGCTTTTTAGTTACAAAGATGAAACAGGTTGTGAACTTATCATCCTCCCACTTTCCCATGAGGCATATAAAGGCCACAACAAATGAGGAGCACATTGCTAAGGTGTCAAAGATCAAGAACACTATAAATGTAACCTTTCCAGACATGGTGGGAAGTCCCGCATTTCCAGAATCACTGCTATATCCTCCGGGTAGAGTGAAAGCAGCAGTAAAGGTGATTGTTGCAAGGAGGATTGCCACCAATGATGTGTTGCTTCTGTATTTTTGGGTCATTGACTCTCTCTGTCTCCTTGATTTAATACTCTCCTGTTTCGTGGCCCCCTTGCGAAGATTATACAAGGAGATGTCATCATCACTAGGATCAGCTTTTGACATGAGAACATGCACTTCCTTCTGCAAATGAACATGAGGATTAATATACTGTATGGTTCAATATACTGGATTAGGAAGGTTTTGTAGAACAGCCATAAAGACTAGCTACATGGTTCAATAAAATGGATCATAATTACGTACCCAGTCCAAAGTCTTGTCATCGATTGTGATGCTCGACAATTGCGAAGCCGCTGAATTCCCACGGTTGTCCAGAATTGTTGGGTCTATACTCTCATGAGATAATAAAGCAGCAACAAGTCTAGGATCACATTGCTCGACTGCATAATGTAGAGCGGTTCTTCCAACCTTGTCTTGCATGTTAATAAGTTTCCGAAGTTGTCGTGTTTGCAAGATAAATTTGACAAACTCCAGATGGCCATTTTTTACAGCTATGTGAAGGCATGTCAAGGTATCACCACTTAATGACCTCTCTCCAATTTTTTTTTTTTGGAAAAGGGGTGGTTCCCCGGCCTCTGCATCAGAAAGATGCATACGGTATGAAAAATGACGTCGAGTATTAGACTATTAGTAATGATTATATAATAACATAATAGAAAACATGAACTACGCTAGCTCTGGTTTGCTGTACATACGTACTTTTGTAACCATAACTTGTATTCAACAGGTCTCACCTTTATTTCCATTTCTCGCTGCAGCATGAAGAGCATGGCGTTCATACTGTCCAACATCAGAAGAATCATCAACGTCTAGTAGCTTTTCAGAAACATCTACATAATTCCTCATCACGGCGATGAACATGGGTGACTCAGTGTACTTGGTCACAGCTCTCGACAGGGCAGACTCTTCTGCTATCAAATCCAGTGCAAGTTGCTTGTGGCCATTGCGAATAGCATGATGCAGTGCGTTAAATCCATACCTGTCTTGTTGCAAGATTGCTCGACTCAATCGTGGTCTTCTGCAGCATTGCTGCAGTAATTTAGAAGCCAAAGAGGCATGGCCAAGTGAAACAGCAATGACAAGCGGCGTCTCGTTCTCGCAGTTGACCTTTTCAAGGAGAGAACGCTCTAGTGCCAGCGCATACAAGCAGAACTCTTCGTGCCCATGAATGGTGGATATGTGGAGGCAGTTGTTCCCTTGCGGAGTTACTCCAAGAAGAATGCTTGGACTCTTTGTAGCCAACACCTCAATGTCCCAGAAAACACCAAAGGTGGCTGCTTTCAGGATCCGTTCGTCCATCGATGATTGTCCTCCAGTTGCATCAGTTGTCGGTGTATTGGCAGCCATCTATCTCTGCTTGAGCTAGGTTTACTGCACAAAAGAAGAAAGAAAAGGAACAAAAACATAAATATAATAAGGTGGTCTGCTATATGCTGGATAGTAGCGTGTATATTACTCCCTCGTTCCTTATTAGTTGTCGCTGATTTAGTAAATATATCAGCAAATATAATAAAGGTGGTTTGTGAACACGATAACTACGCATCAGACTTTATGCAGCAGATTAACACATGTACATTGACGAAGAGAAATTCCTCAAATTAGTGTACAATATACTGAATGTTTACAAATTAATTTTATTTTTAAAAATCAAAAGGAAACAAATTTGTAAAATACGCAACTATTTCCCATGGAAAATCCAATTACACACTACTTCAACTTAGCAGTTTAAATATTTTGTATTTATATTAATAATCAACTTTTAGAAATTTGACCAAACGCTTTATAGGAACTAATCTATTGTACGGGTAGATGTGTAATAAGTTTGATTGGATTAATAAGTTTGATTGGATTCTCTTGGGGTGCTTGGGACAAAAGGTTGCAATTTTTAGTGAAACCCTATTATTACTTCAAAGAACAGTAATGAGAGTGATGCACATATTAAGAAAAGTTATCAATACTAATAGTTAACAAAATTGTTTTAGATTGTACGTTCAGTTGATAGTAGTATATTTTTTCAAAAGAAAATACTATTTAGATGTTGCGCGCGTGTGTGTGGCCCAATATGTGATAATTTCGTAAAAAAAAATCAAGCTGGCCGATGAAGGAAACGATGGAGAGACGACGGTTGTGGCAAAGAAAAGATAGGAGGCATAATATATAATTAAGCTGAGGTGAAATAGTAGATACACACCTCGCACAATATCAATAGCAGAGAAGGTGCGTGCGTAGTCGCAAGATGAAGGTATGTGGCAGCCCGCTCGATGATGTTTTCCATGGAGATGCCAACAACTTTAAAAGGAATTGCAAGTCTACTGTCAACGCACAAGTCGTGACTGGAGCTAGAGTCCAGGTCCTAGTCTTTGCTGTGTCGTGTTGTTATACCAAGTTGTGGCAAGGATTGTCTTGATTCATTCTTCTCTGAGAGGGTTTCTTTGTTGTTTTAAAGAAAAAACAAGGATTATCATCTTGTTGTGAGGCTCTAAGTTGGGCAGCCCAGATTTCCTCCTACTAGTCTTTGCTCCACACATTGACTCGTTTCGCACAGATGTTCACACTGGTCACATCGTTTCTACTACCTGTATTGATTCTGACAAAAACATCTCTATTCCGCGTCTGCAGGACTCATTCCAACTAATTTTCTAGTTAACCTGAACAAATATGTTTTTTGGAAGCAGGATCAGCCCCTGGCGTCTGCATCCTTGCATCCTAATGATGCACAAAACCATAATTATGTTAATGGAGCAAGTACGAGTACGGTTAGCAAAATTCAGTACATATCAAACAATCGACCGAGAAAAAAAATGCCACAGCTGATGTAAAACAGGCAAACATGACGATGCACAAAGGCCTGTTGCTGGACCACCATTCAAAACCGTTTGTATGATTCCCATGCAACCGTCCCATATGCCCTATGCTCCCGCACTTCCACAGCTTGCAGTATATAAGGACCACATACCGATCCATTCCGTGGCCTTGAAAATGACCTTCCAGAAAATTGGTATTGTCATGAGTGCAGCCATTCAGTGCCCAGACCCATCTGCATCCGGACAGGAAAAATTCAAAAAAACTACTAGAAAAATAAAAAAATCCACTTTTTTTCCCATGGTAGACAATTTATTGCGTGAGGATCGCTCCAAATATTAGCTCAGTTGGACATCTGAGTAGCTCTCAGCAAAAAAGACAAATCGGGTCAAAACAGTACATGAACAGTAAACTGTTTTACAAACCCCGAATTTGTCTTTTTTGCCGAGAATTTCTTAGTTGTCCAAATAATTTGAAAATTGGGGCCGGCCTCACGCATCAAATTGTCTACCATGGGAAAAAATTGGAATTTTTTGAATTTTTCTAGTATTTATTTTAATTTTTTTATTCTACACGGGTGCAGATGAGCCATGGCTCAGAAAAGGATTTTCGTATTGTCATCTTCTATCTATCTATCTATTATCTTCTATTTTCTATCTATTATATACTACTCCCTCCGTCCGGAAATACTTGTCATCAAAATGAATAAAAGAGGATGTATCTAGATGTATTTTAGTTCTAGATACACTCCTTTTTGTCCATTTTAATGACAAGTATTTTCAGACGGAGGGAGTAAAACAGATGAATAGGCTAAAACTTCCCACAAGATTAAGAAAGATCTGATCATTGATTTGTTAGACTTCAGTTTGTTGCCGTTAAATTTAAGTACACGAAAATTACCCACTTTGCCATTAAAAAACCGCATCCATTACATACACCATTTTGCATTCTTAGAATTATTAGTTTAAAAATATTACCCACCGCTTGCCGTGCATTAGCATGTCCTGACCTAAATTTTCACCTCATCCTCTCCCGTGTAGATAGCAAGTCAATGGCGGCTGCCATCATCATTCTCCGATTTGAATCTAGTCAGCCGCCTGCTTCCGTCTCCCCTCCTAATTTTTCCGTCAGTAACCTCTTGACGTTTTCCATGGTTGCATGCAATCAGCCCTTAATGCCTCACACCACCGCCAAACTCACATCTCCATGTCTGTTCCGTTTCCTTAAGGATGCCCGTAGTGAGAGTATCATGCATAGACAATTTTAATGATGTGACATAGAATTAAATGACTATGTGTCTTGCTTGGCAATAATTGAAATCATTTATAAGATACTAATATATGATAATATGCATCACGGGGTAGTATCACCACTAATACCATACTCCCTTTGGCCCTTCTTACTCCGCGTATAAGACTTATTTGAAGTCAAACTTTGTCGACCTTGACCAAATTTATATATATATATGATAAAAATATCAACATCCACAATATTAAAGTTATACAATATGCAATTTATATTCCTGACACATCTAAAGATATTGATTTTGTATTGTGAATATTGATATCTTTTCCTATAAATTTGGTCAAACTTTAAGAAATTTGACCTCATACAAATCTTATATGGGCAGTGCTACGCGTCAGCTGGCGGATCTTTTAAAAAGATCCGCCGCCTCATGAGCCGTTCGATTGTACAACGCAAGCCGTACGTTATTCTTCTCTAATTTCCTGTAACAATGCTCTTGTTGCGGAATCTCTTCTTCTCTAACTTTCAGCAGCAAGAGCCTTGTTACAAAAATCTCTTCTCTAATTTTCTGCAACAAGGCCTCTGTTGCAAAATATTCTCTTCTTTAATTTACTGCAATAAGACCCCTATTGCAAATCTTTTTCTTCTCTATTTTTCTGCAACAAGACCCTTGATGCAAAACGTCTTCTCTTATTTTTCTGTAACAAGACTCTCGTTGCAAAACCTTCATTGCAATAGGATCCAACATCTCTAGCTTCTTCTATGTATTCCTGCAACAAGACTGTTGTTGTGAAAACTTGCAAGAACACCTACGGCTGCAATGGAGAGAGCACCCCGTGGTCTCTGCATCACCCCATTTTTTGTTGCGCTATGCCTTTTCGAAGCAGGTCCTCAGTTGCGAGAACTGCAGTACCGAGCGCTCTGCATGGTCAGATGAGATTCAACGTATGGATAGAAGAGATAAAAATATGCTGCCATTTCGTTAGAGATAGGGATGGAGGAAAGAAGCTCTGCGCTGGTCCATCAAGACGTGTCAAGTGTGGAATGTGGTGGATGTGAGAGGAAAGATCGGTCGGTTGACCACTAGCTTTTTCCATCTTATATTCAGAGTAAAAAGGACAGGAGAAAGTATGTATGCTACTAACCACTACGAGCACTGCGGCGGCGGCTAAGTTACGTGCGTTCCTCAGGGGATGGGGAGCTAACCATGGTAGTGACTCTAAAAAGGAGCGCGCCAAGCTTACGGAGGAGATTGCGTCACTAGACTTAGCGGCGGACGTGAGATCTTTCTCTGAGCAGGAATGGGCGCATAGGTATGCTCTAGAAGACCAAGTACTTAGTATCTTGAGAGCAGAAGAGGAGTATGGGCGACGCAGGGGCGGAGTTAAATGGGTGACTAAAGGGGATGCAAACATGGGATACTTCCACGCGTTTGCTAATGGGAGAAAACGCAAGAGTTCTATCCTGCGTCTTAACCATGATGATAGGATTTTGGTCACTCGGGCGGAGATTAGCAGCCATATTTATGATTTCTTCGTCGTCCTATTGGGGACGGCCGAGGAGAAAAAACTTAGCCTTGGGAGGATCTGTGGGATCCTTCAGAAAGGGTGAATCCAGACGAAAACACAGGTTTGGCCCTCTCCTTCCTCCCGGAGGAAATTGACAGGGCGTTAGCTTCAATGAAAACGGGCACTGCACCTGGGCCCGACGGGTGGCCAGTGGAGTTCTTTAAGCGTTTTTGGCCGTGCTTTAAGCATGTTTTCCATGCAATAGTCAATGGCTTCGCGCTGGGGCAAGTGGACCTAGACAGACTAAATTATGGGGCGATTAGCCTTATCCCCAAAGTAAAGGGCGCTGATAACATCAAGTTGTTTAGGCCGATTACGCTCATCAATGTCCCGTTCAAGTTATGTGCCAAAGCATACGCCTCGAGGCTTGCTCCTATTGCTCAAAGGGTGGTAAGTAGGAGCCAGACTGGGTTCCTCAAAGGGAGAAATATTTTGGAGGGCCCGATTGCGTTGGCAGAAATTGTGCATGAGCTGAAACGTACAAAAGGGATGGGACCTGCTTCGTCTAAATATTTCCCGGATGGGAATGTGTTTAACGCCAAGACCTCGGGTTCACTGTTCTGGAATGGGATTCAGGCGGTTAGACCGGCTTTTACGCTTGGTGCGAGGTTTGACATGAGAAATGGCATGTCCACGCGGTTCTGGCTTGACATGTGGATGTGTGGCAGGCCTCTCTGGCAGGAATTCCCGCAGCTGTATAACGTGGCCTCGGACACGAATGTTTTGGTGGGAGAGGCCCTGCGCTCTGCGCCCCCTGCGATCCATTTTATGAGGCCATTGAGTACGACTGAGCTGGCGAGTTGGGACTCGCTGCAAGCTCAAATTGGATCGATTGTCCTGAGTCAGGAAGCTGACAAAGTGTCATGGGACTTGTCGGCGTCTCGTAAGTTCTCGGTTAAGTCCTTATACAGCAAGTTGACTGAGGGTACCGCCTTAGATATACCTAGGGGGCTATGGAAGGCTAGGATTCCGCTAAAGATTAAAATATTCCTTTGGCAAATGTTTCGTAACAGACTCCCAACAGCGGATAACGTGGCCAAGCGTAACGGTCCTTCGGACGGGTCCTGTGTGGTGTGTGAATCGCTAGAGGATGCGAATCATGCACTTTTTCATTGTGCACTTGCACGTTTTGCCTGGAGTGCGGTGCGCGAGGTGTTCCAACAAAACTGGAACCCGCGATGGGGGGCTGAGTTGTTGGTAATACAATCGCAGAGGGGTGCCAAGGCCAGGGTCTTGTGGAGTTGCGTGGGAGCATTACTTTGGTTCTTATGGACAGTGAGAAACAAAATGACTATCGAGCACAAGTTCCCGGCTAACCCGACTGATGTTATTTTCAAATGCCATCTTTTTCTACAGACCTGGACTCCGCTGGTGAAACAAGGTGATGCTGACCTCATGAGGAGCACGATAGAGAAGATTGCCAGTAGCATCCCGAGACTGCGTCAATCATCTTGAACTTCATTGGGAGACAAACTTTACTTTTGGATGATTTGAGAGTTGGCTAGATGGTTGGTAGGGGCCTGCCTTTTGGACTTTGGTCTGTAATATGCGTGGCCGATGTGGCCTGTTGAGACTTTCGAATATGTGGTGTGTGTTTGCGTTGTGGAACTCGGTGTTGCTGCCTTCGTGGCTTTATTAATTTAAAGTCGGACGCGTCTAGCGTCTTTGTTTAAAAAAAAAACCCACTACGGGCAACCTGAACGCTACCCGATCCTCTACCGCTCGCCGTGGAGCATCTCGCTTATCTACATCCTTTATCTCGGCCTCACTCTAACTGAAGGTGCGAGCTATGCTGACAGAATAAAGTAAGAACACAGACTGGAGCAGAACGATTGGCATTGTCACTTCATTCATTATCTCAAACATCTTCGGGTGGATTTACCTGGTGGCATTGATTCAGGTCGTGGTGGATGGTGCACAGAGCTGCCCCGCCCCCCGCGTCGCCCCCGCTCGGGCGATTCGGGCGGGATCTAAAACCCTAGCCGCCGGGGGTCCCCATCCGTCCTCCCCTCCCTCCGCCGCCGCCGAAGGACGCCGCCGGTTATAGCCCGGGGCTGATGGCGGTGGCGGGGGTCTTCCCTCTTGCCTGCGTCGTGCGGGCGGTGCGGAGCCCCGAGGCGTGGGTGGCTCGGCTGATCTGGCCTGGCGGCACGGCGGGCCTGCCTTCAGGCGGCGGCGCGGCGGCTGCCTCGGCCAAGCGCGGCGATGGTGGGGTGCGGCAGCCGGCCCTGCCTCGGGCTGCGTGGCGGCGTTCGGCGGCGGCGGCCGGGTCTACGGCGGCACATCATCTAACCTTGGATCGGCGGTGGCGGCATGGAGGGCCTGGTGGTTGGGTCGGCACCATGCGGGTTGTGCCCTCCAGACAGATCTGATCTGGCCGGTGCAGCCTGCTTCATGTGCGGCGGCTCAGATCGGCGGCGACCCGTGCACACAATACGTGATGGAGGTTATTCGAGCGGATCCGGATGAAAACCTTGTGCTCGGCTTGATGCCAAGACCGGCGTTGGTGGCACCCTGAGGTGTCATTACCTTCTTGAAGGCATCGCTGTGGAGAAGCTCTAGACCTCTATCCGCTACCTTCGGGGGAAACCCTAGATCAGTTGATCGGATGACGGCGGCGCGTTGGTGTCATTTCCTCCTTGGGGGCGTCATTCTTGGAGGCGTACACGGGATCGAGGGACCAGCGGGCGCCTTTTTTGGTGGAGCGGTACTTCATCATTCACATTGATGACGGCGGATCTCGACGGCGTGGTGCAGTGGAGACTCGGCGCCCGATGCGCGGTGGACTCGCGCAGGTGGAGGTAGTTGTTTGGCGTCAAGGTGGCGTCGATGGCGGAGTGGCCTGACAAGGTAGAAGCCTCAATATCTGCTCTGAAGACGGACCTGTGGAAGATGACGGCGACGACACATGTGAGTGCGTCAGACCAGTTTATGCCCCAGACCCGGTATGTGGCTCGGCTGGGGCTTTTGACTTTTCATGATAGGCTTAGGTGAGTAGACCGGGTATGTCGCCCAGATAGCACCCCTTCGACTAGGAACTCAAAGAGCAACCTAGAAACAGAGATACAAAACCCCAGGTACTAAAACTACAGTTTTTAAAGGGATCATAAGGTCTATGACACAACGCAGACAAAACGGAGCCAGGAAACATTCAGGAAATACAATATTCAACATTGACACGCCTGTGGAAGCTTCAGCCTTCTATTCTTCCAGTCCCAGCTCTCCACCCATGCGGCACCCTAAAGACATATTGGTGTGATGTACTCTATTCAATTGTCAACTTTGTGTTATGGTGAAGGATTTCTATGCCTTTTAGATGTAACATGTACAGCTATTGCAATTTCAGTTGGAGCCTTCTGTGCACTGCATATGCACTTGCTACCGATGCAGATGTGGTGCTGCAGGATTATAGTTTCTTCTGTTTTGGCTCCAAATTATATATGCACATAAGAACAGAAGTAGCTCTTCAATATATTATTCTGAAATATGGTCATAAACGGTTGCTATAATTTTACTGCATGATTATTTCTCAGAATATTATGTTCGAAACAAAAGTAGCTCTTCTGTGTTACACTTGTCGCAGTTTTGAACTAAAGGTTGAATTTTGGATTGAAGGGGTACTAAAAACTGATCGCCACCGTTATGACTATTGAAGTGACTTATAAGGGAGAGATTCCTTCCTCCTTTCAGTCCGGGCTTTTGAGATGGAGTGGGCTCTCCGCTGAATGTTGGCCCATGTGCGCAAAGACGTATAGAACGTGGGCAGAGTGTGGGCTAGGCCGAGTTGGACGCTATCATCTGGTATCAGAACCAACATCGCTATGCCTTCCCGAGGGGCTTCTTAGGAGGGATGGGATGTTAGGGCTACTGTAGGCTGGTGAGGCTTGCTCGGTTTAGTCCCACCTCACTTACGGGAGAAGGCCTTGATTAGCTTATAAGGGAGAGATTCCTTCGTCCTTTCAATCCGAACTTTGGAATGAAGTGGACTCTCCGCTAAATATTGGTCCATGTGCATATAAAGTTTCAGAACGTGGGCAGAGTGTGGGCTAGGTCGAGTTTGACGCTAACATACTTGCTAGCAATGCATTGCACGAGGTAGTGCAGCCCAAACAGAAGTAGTAAAAGAAAAAGCACCGGAAGTAAAAAGGCAGTGGGTGGCCGATGGGGACTATGAACGCGCAAGGGGCAGCGGTGGAACGCTTCGCACAAGACGACAAGAGCGAATCACAAAATTCAAATTATTTCAATTAATTGGTAACGTATTGAGATGAAAATGGTCCACTAAAAAAAAGGGGGAAAATTTTAGTTCAATTAACGTGCGTTCGCCCACCAAATAAGCCCATATGGCCATATCTCTTTCCTCATCATCAACAAAATAAAATAAAAGCGGGATCAATAACTTCTGAACGTCTGATTTTTAAGGATTCCCGCCGAACGCGTTGATTATCGTCCGATTTGCTGCACAGATCTTAATGCGTCCTGGTGTGCCACGTGAGATTGCCAGGGCGTTCGGCGTTTTCCCACCCCATCGCGAACGATCCCACTCACTTCCAACGCCGACCGCCCACCTCCCCGCGCGGGATTCTTCTCCCCCGGCGGCGTGTTCACCCCCCGCGCTCCACCGTGCAGCGCCGCTCGTCCCTCTGATGTCTCCATCAGCTCCCCTCCTCTGGTCGCGGCAATCGGCGCCCAACCTCTTTCGCCGCCTTACGTGGCTCCCTCCTCTTCCACCGCTTGAGGAGGAGTGCGTCCAGAACGGCCGTTCGAGGAGGACAAGTGGAGCCGAGCTCGCGCGTCGCGGCTTCGATGGAGGCGACCAGCGAGGCTGGACTTCGGGGATGGGGGAGGAGGCGGAGGAGGCCGCTGGGCTATGCTACGATCGATGCCCGCGACATGTATCCCGGCGGGAGCTCGAGGTGGTCGCGGTGGTGAGGAGGTGTGACGGTGGAGCTGTGGGTGCTGATGATGACCTACCGTAAGGGATGTCGCGGGTGGTGGTGATCGACAATGTGGCGGCACGAGCGTCTCCTGGCTGCGCCGTGGACGGCGGACTCTAGCGCCGTAGGCAGCGGAGGTGCGGAGCTACGTGTCATGGCGTCCTACCCTTCGGCGGCGCCATCCCCGTGGGCGGCGCAGGCGCGGAACTCGGCCTCCGGTAAGTCCTGTTTTCTTCTGAATTTTTGTCTGAATTCAGGGGGTGTGCGATGTAGTTGCTCTGGACAGAGGGGGAGAGGTGGCTTGGGGAGGGATTGGGCGACGACAGCAATTTCACTGGTGTTGGTGTGCCGTCCAGGGGAGCGTACACAACGGCCGCGGGCGGTGTAGACTTAAGCGCCGCTGCTGCCCATCGCGGTGGACCGGGAGGAAGCGTTGGAAGCCGTCGGTGCACAGTGCAGCGGCCATCAGCGACAACACAAGTACACAACTGCAGTGGGGCGGCGCTCTCCTTCCGGCGGTGTGCCGGATTTGCCCACAAGTTCGGCCGTCGCGAACATCGGCGAAGCCCATCGTGGTTCGGTTGGGCCTCCTCTCGCGGGTCCTCGACCCGTCCCCTCTCGATGCAGGTCCCAGAATGCCTCCACTTTCCTCCAGCTATATCGGTGTGGTCTTCTTCTTTATGATTAATTGAGCATCTGTACAAATGATCTGGTGCTGTTCATACAGAGTATATGTGCTCTGATTGAGATTAGAGATGATGGCAATCGTTATACATCATTGATGGCAATTCTTTAACTTATATGTCTATTTTTAGATTTGAATCAATCCACCCTGGTAAGACACAAAAAACAGAGGTACATCATGTGGCAATTGTTTGTGTTGTTAGCCACCCTTTTGTTGAATTTTGCCATGGCAAGTTCACATTTAGTCACATTTGCAAATTTGTCACATTGCCAAATTATGAACGTCCAACCTTTTGTCACATTGCAGTCTAGGTAACAATAACTAGTAGTATTTGCTCTTCTTTATTTCTAGCCACTCAAGATGGCGCCTCAATAGGTTCGAGAAATTATACCTCTAAGCAAACGAATGCCTCCTCATTTTTGAAACTGTAGAATGAAATGGGACCATGATGCTTCACCATGTTCTCCTTCTGCTTCCATTTATTGTGGTTTTATTGCTGCTGGTCCATGATATCATGGTGAGAAAAAAAATTGATTTTTACGATTTTTGCCATGTGATCAGATATGAAACTTGCCATGCTATGAACGAGGTCCATAAAGTTGCCTTTGTGACTAGTACCCCAAAAAATTCATACCACCATGATATGTACATTTGCCATCACTTTTAGATTACAAACTTTGTCTAAACTTGCCATGTATCTGTACACAACAAAATTGATCATCAACAGTTTACCTTTTTTAAGAACAAGGCTACTTTTAGTTTGTAGAATGGCAATTTTTTAGTATATTGGCATGGCAAAATTTCCGTTTCTATTTTTCCCATGGCAGATTTAACTTTCTTGACATGGCAAATTTACATAAATCGCCATGGCAAATTTTAACTTTTATTGCCATGGCAATTTATACTTTATATTTTTTTGATGGATTTTTTTTTGCCATGGCAAATTCACCTTCATTGACATGGCAATTTTCTGGAATTTGTGTTAGCTAGAACATGGCAGCTTGTTTGATTTTTGTGTTTTTGCATTGTTTCGGCAATCAGAATTTGGAAAACAACCTTGTTCTACAACATGGAAAGAGCGTATGTCAGTAGCATTCCAATCAGCTCATGTTTCTTGTGCTTCTATGCATGGCAGCAGCTTGTTCAACCAAACAAGTAGGCTGCGCTCCATATACTTGCATGCATTCGCATTCTTTTATAGATACCATCTGCATTTACTAAATAGTTTCACCATGGAAAAAATAGTGTAAATTTTGCCATGGCAAAATAGAGTAAACTTTGCCATGTCAAATTAAACTAAAATTTGCCATGTGAATAAAAGTATCTTTTTGCCATGGAAAAAACATAGTAAATTTTTCCACGGCAAATTAAACTAAAATTTGCCATGTGAATAAAACTAATATTTTTGCCATGTAATGTAATATGGCAAAAATAGGGCAATTTTTGTCATGGCAAATTAAACTAAAAGTTGCCATGTGAATAAAATTATTTTTTGCCATGGCAAGTTAAACTAAAACTTGCCATGTGAATAAAAGTATTTTTACCATGAAAAAAAAGAGTAAATTTTGCCATGGCAAATTAAACTAAAACTTGCCATGTGAATAAAAGTATTTTTACCATGGAAAAAAAGAGTAAATTTTTCCATGGCAAATTAAACTAAAACTTGCCATGTGAATAAAAGTATTTTTGCCATGGCAAAAATAGAGTAAATTTTGCCATGGCAAATTAAACTAAAACTGCCATGTGAATAAAAGTATTTTTGCCATGGCAAAAATAGAGTAAATTTTTCCGTGGCAAAAATAGATAAAAATTTTCCATGGCAAATTAAACCAAAACTTGCCATGTGAATAGAAGTACTTTTGCCATGTGAATTTTGCAAGGGCAAAAATAGAGTAAATTCTGCAATGGCAAATTAAACCAAAATTTGCCATGTGAATACAAGTATTTTTGCCATGGAAGAATCGTGTAAATTTTGCCATGGGAATTTTTGTACTTTTGATTTCCTAGTGTGCAATTGCTAGCTTTTTAATATTTGGGTCTTTGTGTGCCTATGCTGGGCCCAGTTTTTTGGCCTGCTTTCTATTACCTGCAGGTGGCTCGTGAAGAAGGGGTTCGGGCTGTAGCGTTTCTGCACCGAACGATTCTGTTTGGTAGAGTGCGCTCCCAGATCGAACGTTTCGTTCGGTCTGGGGCCTGCCCAGGCCGAACGTTCGGTCCTTATCGAAGTCCTATTTTTAACTTTACTTTCCAAAGATTACTTACCCCTTGATTTTGTCTGTATTATTAGAATGGACTTCAGGATCCAACTTTTTTGAAAAGTACCAAGTATGCATACTGTAACGGTGGTCATGGCCATGCTCTGTTGTATCAGGTGCCATGGACTGCTAGTACGAGTAAGTCCCTTTGCATCATTTTTTTTCGAAAAGGAGGAATACCCCGGCCTTTGCATCTGGACGATGCATACGGCCACTTTATTGATTATAACACAAGACCTTACAAAGTCGTACGACAGTAAGACCAAAGCCACCATCTTCGCAACCTCTGTCGCTACTCCTATCTACCTGATGAAGGGGCGCTGATGGTCTGGGCCTAATACCAAACTGATCTCGCACCCAAACCTAACATCTGAGACCTGAGGTCCCAACCAGGACTCCTTCCGGGTATGGGCACCCACCAGTCCAGCGTGCTCTTCAACCAGGCCCCCTGCCGGGTATGAGGCCGCCACAGCCACGTACCATCAATCCATCTTCAGAGTTGTACTGTTGCATGAACCGTGCCAGGCCTCTCTGCCATCGACGCCACCACGACGCCAGACAGCGCCACCATCCTGCGCTCGTCCATCATCACACGCCCACCGGCGATACCCCTACTGCTCCATGCCGCCGAGACTCGCCGTTGTCGACGTACCAGATGCCACGCCGCTCCTCCGACGCGAACACGAAAAACAGGAAACGCCCTCAAGATACAAGGGGCACTCTGCACAACCTGAAAGCCGCCGCGAGCAGCTGCAGAAATCCAGCCGGCAGCCAAAGCCCCCACCTTCATGAGCCCACACCCGAATCCTAGCTCCCCAGGCAACGCCTCCAAGGAGGGGATGACGCCCATGGCGCCACCGCTGCCCAATCTAGACCGGATTTTGGGTTTTCACCCGGGAGAGGACCGGAGGTGACAAGAATAAGGACCACGACACCGCCTTCAGGAAGGATGCGTCGCCCGAAGCCGACGCCGCTGTCGAGCCGAACCAGGCGGCCTAGGGTTTCCCCCGGTCCCAATCTGCATCACCATCCCCAGAAGCACCGGAACCAGCAGCATCCACCGGCCATAAGCGCAAAGGGGAAGGAGCGGGAAGGATGGATTAGCATGCCTCCAGATCTGGCGAGGACGAAGGCCCCCGAACTGCCGCCGCCAAGCGCCGACTCCCCACCACCCGAGCGGTCGAGGACGTCGGGCAGAGTCCCCGCGCACACCGTCCAGAGTGCGAACGGCGGCGCCGAACCAGCAGGGGCCGCCGCCCCGTGGATCCAGATCTCCGCGAAGGGACGATGAAGGCCTCGCCGCCACCTTCCTCGGCAGCCGCGCGACGCATCGGCGGCTCCTCCAGTGGCGACGAGGAGGAGAAGAAGGGGGAGGGGACCGCCGGCGGCGGCTAGGGTTAGCCGCCCGTGTCGCCCCTGTTGGAGCGACGCGGGGGCGGGGCGGGGGCGGATGCAAATTTCTTTGGGTGGAGTACTAATTATTTGCACAGGTCTTATAAAAATGGGGGAGAATTTCACTTCCCCGGCCTCTGCACCAACTAGGGATGCATATGGCCATTTTAGTATGAGTACCAAGATAAACATGGTCCCCAGATTTTTTTTTAAATGAGTATCAAGATATTTTTTGATGAGTGATTTCACCACACACCAAACTTGATTCTCAATAAATGGAGGAATAAATAGGAACCTAAATTCGCCTCCTTGAGGATTCGAACCCAGGTGTTGGGTTTGTACATCCACTCCCCCAACCAGTTGAGCTAGGCTCACTCCCTTTGCATCAAATGAACTTGGAATTACTATCAGAAGGTCTCCTTTGGGCAGCACAATAGCCCAGCATGATTCCATTCAATTCAGCCCAGCAAGATTCCATTGAATTTGTCTCTTTTTCCGTTGGCCAGCCGGTCACAACTCTACTCTTTTTCGTCTTCCTCCACAAGAAGCAGTGCAAGACATCATACCACAGAAAAGTAACATGTTTCTGCCAATTGAATGTGTCAAACGACAACACATCCACGGAGCTACACAATTTTTCTGTCTACTACAGATAAGGGATCATGTACTGTCCATAATCTCAAACCATTACAAATCTCTCTCTCTCAAGAAAAAAAAAACAGTTCGTAACATGATGCACCATCCATAGCACTAACAAAAGATACAAGTTAACACGCCTCTTGACATACATACACATCCTTAGCACTAGCAAGAGGCCAGGGCAGTGCTTGGGCATGCGTACGATACTACAAGTGACCTTTGATGCTGATTTCCCCACCTGGGATGACAATCGGCAGCAGCACCTTCACCAACATGCTGACTCTCAGATGATCTTTGCTACAATACACTACAGTCCTCTTGATGCTAGGATAGCCACCTGACGAAGATTCCTCCTTGGGTCACGGATCATGCTAAGCAGCCTTACATACGATAAAGGGCGATTTTATTATCTCAAAATGTAGCATCAAGTGGATACAAAGCATTATGAGTAACACCCGGCCTCTGCATAACTAGGATGCACACAGCAAAATCCGAAAGTCCGACAAAAAAATCATCAAATAAAAAACGACAAATCGGCAACAGTAGAGTCCTATAGACCGACACTATGCCTATATCGAAGTAGGTGGTGGGTCGATCCGAAGGTTATGCTGCCATCCATGTAAGGAAAAACCTTCATAGCCACCTGCTCCAATCGCGTACAGACCGCCTTGAACAGCGGTTGGTACTCCGGCCAACCTTACATGCTCCACGCTGCTCCTGCATTCGGCGCGTCAGAATGCAGCAGTGTAACATTAGTTAGTTCAACATTCCTTGGAAAGGAAACCCGTAGCATATCTGAAAGCAGCTGTACCATTTTGAGCTTAAAGGTCATCCTTCACCTTAGGCAAGCGCCAAAGGATGAAAAGTAGCGGAGCGAAGCTGGAAGCCATGCACCATTCGCTCAACATAAGGCTTGTGAGGTTCCTGAACACTGGGCATGTTTGCAAACCCTTCTCGAGCATGGGCTTCTATGTTCATCAAAGATGAAATTTGACAGAGCTAGTTAAAACAGTAGTACGACGTACAAGAGGGGAAAATAGCTGGTTAAACAATAAAGTAGATGGGGGCTTGCATTGATATCAAGAGCCAGCTAATACTGCAAAATCTAGCAACGCAATCAATAGTATTCAGCTAAACTAACATGCCACAAAAACGTGGATAGAGAACAACCCAATCTATCGTACCTCGGGTAATGGTGCATCCAACTCCAAGGCTGTAACATCTGAAAGGCCATCGAGCATACCATGATTCTATCTTTTGTCATGATTGCCATGGCGGACACGAGATCTTAGACCTAGTGAGTTTGTGACTAGAGAATACAGAGAACTGCTTTCTATAACATGCCCTTCAGAACAACGAAATGTTTTGTCGAGGATAGACAGATGGTTTAGGTTTAGAGCACAAATCTGTAGATCTCCGTTGAAACGGCAGCAGGACATGCATATTATCTTGAGTCACCTCGATGAGATGTTCAGCATGGGCGAGATTTCCCAGGCATCGCAATTCTCAAGCTCTAGATGTTCAAGCACAGGGAAGGCAAAATTCAGCAGCCTAAAGGATGCGTGAGTTAAAAGCGACAGTTTGGTGCCTCATTTCTTTTAATGTGCTGAGAAGGAATCATCGATCTATGATCAAATATTACTTCTTCGGTGAAGGGAGCACGAACATGAAGGGATACACAAGTTTCCAGGGGGAGAAGTAAACCAGACATGCCGTCCCACAGCTAGCGAGGACGCCATCCTAGCAAGTCTATGTGCCTCTCCATTGCTATTGCGCTGTTCAAACATGAAAGTGCATGACACAAACGGAGCCCTTCGCTTCTTGATCTCTTGGATTATCATGCAACATGTCCACCCATATTCTTTGTAGCTCAGAGTTCCGGAACAACTCCAAACTTTAAGATCGCGGGCTAACCCATTTCGCGGCTGGCTCATGCAAACGCTACAGCCGCTATAGCGGGAGATAGCGGCCACTAACCCAGTTCACGGGAACAGTAACATGTGCATGTACACGTGCATATTTATCTCAAAAATAGGGGATTTTCAGCAGAAAACAGAGGATTTTCTGAAGCAGAGGAAGCAGAGAGCAGAAGTTGATGGTCAGAGCTAGCTCTTGTTCTTGATCTTCATCTTCAGCTTGTTCTTCATCAACATTTGGCACCACCTGAACCTGAACCGATATACTTGAACCTACAAGTTTGCAATGCAACCCAAGAGCCTGTCGTGCTGCTCTTGTTTTCCAATGTCTTTTCCAGCTTGCTTCGTGACTGTGTACATTGAAGTTACCCGAGTCATCATTTAACCATGCTTCACGCTGACCCTTGGTTTTGACGTAATGCCATGCCCGGCAATCCCGGCTATTTATACATGGCCAATGGAATATGCTTGATCACCTCGGAGTCCATCGGTAACAAGTGCACATTCAGAGCTGCATGCATGACACTGAGAAAATGAAATCTCAAACTTTCTCGGGACACCTCTTTCTCGATTGTCCGCTGGCCAAACTATTATAGCGCTCAGTTCATATGGCCTTTAGTATCACCCCTCCAAATAGTATTCATACGTTATTTGGGACGTGGCTAAATGAAGTAGAGACAAATATTGCGAGACATATTGAGATAGGAGCGTGTGCATTACTTGGGCTATATGGAATTGTAGAAATGACATGGTTTTTAACAGACAAACTTGTATAAATTTCTGCATGTAATCTACATGGCCACTGTTTGGATCCATATGTGGTCGTTACTCACTTCTGCGGAAGACAGGGAGCCTTTGGTTACTGGGTCTGTCCGATGGAAGATGGTAATTCGGGATATCTACAACCGATTTGGATGACGGTCCAATAATAGGATATGTGTTTAGTCATCTCGTTCTATTTTCGCCGGTTGTGGCATATTATATTTGTTTATTTTTCTTCGGCTCTGAGCGAGCTTGTTCTGGATCACGGATTTTTTGATCACTTTGCTTAATAAAGGGGCTACATGCATTACTCTGATGGAGAGGTCGGGGGCAATCCTCCTTTTCTAAGAAAAATTGTCCGTCCAAATATTTGTGTCTCTATCCCCTTTTCTTCGGAGAGAGCACGCCAAACATGAGAAACGATTAACTGGTTCCAATTGGGTCAATAGCTCCTGTGCGACGTTTTTGAGGTGAATTGGCAAGAGTGCGATGTTGTTTGAGCAAATTGCTGTGGTGCGACAATTTTGAGCAGGAAAATAGCCCACGCACGACATGGCTGTTAAATGTGGTTAAATTGGTCGTCAACCAAGCCCGCCCGTTTATGTTAGGACATGTGGGTCCAACTTAATTGTTCCTCAAAACAGCTGACCATGCCCTGCCGCCCGACCATGCCGGGCCCGCCACTCTGCCCCCCTTCTTCTCCGGTGGCGGCGGATCTTGCGTTCTCGGTGGCGGCGGCGGAGCCCTCGTTCTCAACGGCGGCGGAGCCTTCGTCCTCAGAAAATGGTGAGTGAATTCAAACCCTAGTCGCCCTCCCGTTCCTCTCTCCGGCCCGTAGATCTCAGCTCGTTTCCTCTGTTTTCGCTTGCAGAATCGATAGGTTGTGAGGGGGGCCCGTGGGCATACTGAGATGGAGCCGCCAGATTCAACTTCGAATAGGTAATGCGCCTCTCTCCGATCCAATTTTGCATGCAATTAGGGGGTGGCCTCGTCTGCTTTTTCTCACGGGCTCACACTGTCTGCCACTGACAGAGGGGATGCTGCCGCTCGGACCTTCGAATTGACAGTCAATTTCTTTCCATCAAAGGCAAAATTAGTTGATGGTAGCATACAGAACATTGAGAGAGACACTATTGTTAAATGGGAGGTTGAGTTTACAGAGATTGGTCCACAAGTTCTACAGAACATGGGAGAGACGGTAGTGAAGAAATGGGTGGAAAAAATTGGCGAGAATATTGTTTGGGGTCCAGAGCAAGAAGTATCACTGTTGCGGTTTGATGATTGGAAAGGAGAGTATGTGAGAATAGAAGATAGTGAACAGATTGTTGAAGAAATCGATCGACAAAATGGCTGGACAAGCAAACGGGCTAATTTTTTTGCTGAGCTCGTTGATCTGAACTTTTTTCGAAGGTTGGATATGTGCCATCACAATTGGCTGCGCAGATGGTAGATGATGATTGGGCTACACAGAGGCCATTGATTCCCATGTGTACTGAACTTACAGTAATACCCGAAGAGGGACAGGTGACTGGAACTGAAACTGAAACTGAAACTGCAGCAACTATTGATTGAAATGTAGTTGAATTAGATGAGCCTACTGATTTGGTCATTGCACCAATGCCTGACATTGAGATGGCCAAACTTTTTGGCATTCCAGTCGATGACAGAGATAAGCAGGAGAGGGGTGAATCTAGTTTGCCTGCTAATGCTGATGAAGAAGTAGATGGACAGTTGATGGAACAAGCTGCAGATGAAGTAGATGATGCACATGATGATGAGCTGGTGCATGTGTATGACAAAGAAAACCCTGTCATTGAAGTAGGCAAGTTGTTCCCAAGCATGAAGGAGTTTAGGATGTGTTTCAAGACTTATGCAGTGAAACATGAGTTTGATGCCAAGACTATTTGGACTGATAGAAAGAAGTTTTATGCGAGGTGCAGAGGATTTGATGGTAGTGTGAAGCCTTGCAAGTGGTACATATCTGCTAGACTGCAATCTGATGGAAGTACTGTCAGGGTTAACCAAATCCCCAATCAACATACTTGTATTACAAGTTCACAGAGAGTATCAACCATGACATCACAACTTTGGGTTGCAGAAAAGATCACCCCAATTTTAGCCAAAACACCAAACACTACTGCCAAGAAACTCAAAGTAGACTTGGAAAAGATGTACCCCATTAAACTGAAATATACCACAGTGTGAAAGGCAAAACAAAGGGCAATGAAAAAATTTATATGGTGATTGGGCAAATACATTTAGGATGCTTTGCAACTTCAAAGCAGAAGTGGAAAAGAGGTCACCTGGCAGTGTTTTGGAGATAGATACAGGGGTATCAGCCGAAGGTGAAGTCAAGTTCTCCAAGTCTTTTATGGCTTTGAAGCCTTGCATCGATGGGTTCAAAGCAGGATGCCGTCCATATTTGAGCATAGATTCATCATTTTTGACAGGCAAGTGGAATGGTCAGTTGGCAGCATGCAATGCTCTAGATGGATATAACTGGATGTTTCATATTGCTGTTGGCTTGTTTCAGTCAGAAACAGAGGCTTCATGGACATGGTTCATGATCCAGTTGAAAAGATGCCTAGGGCCAGTGTCACCTTTGGCTATACACACAGATGCATGTAAGGGGCTTGAATATTCAGTGAAAAATGTTTTCCCACATGCTGAGCAGAGGGAGTGCTTCGGTCATTTGTGGATGAATTTGATCAAAAAATTTAGAGGAGAAAAATTTGGGCGCATGTGGCCAGCAGCAAGATCTTACACTAGACAGACACACAAATATCATCTTGATAAGATAATGGCAGCATGTGATGAGTTTGGTCCATGGCTGAACACCTACCATTCTTTGGTCAGCATTTAACACTGCCATCAAGTGTGACCACATCAACAATAATTTGGCAGAGAGTTTCAACAACAAGGTGAAGGATTTAAAAGATTTGCCTGTGCATGACATGGTTGACCAAATCAGGATCATGCTCATGCGATTGTGGAAATTGAGAAGAAGGATAGGTGATTGTCTGCAAGGTGATAAGCTTCCAGCAGTGGTACAACAGGTGGTCAATAGGAGCAGATATCTTTCACATTTGTTTGTTGAAAAATCTTCACCTTGGGGTGCTGAAGTTAGAGATAACAAAACTGGAAGGAGACATGTTGTTAACACTGAATTGCATGATTGCACTTGCCTCGAGTGGCAACACACTGGTAAACCATGTGAGCATGCCATTCTCTTCTTAGCATCCCAACCGAAGATAAACATGCACCCATATTTGCATGAATATTATTCGGTAGAAAGATTCAAAGCTGCATATGCTACTTCAATTCCAGCACTTACAAATCAGTCTCAGTGGCCTGAAGTGGACATTGAATTTTCCATGTGTCCTCCCTTGACGAAAAGAAAGGCTGGCAGGCCTAAACAGAGTAGATTCAAGGCAGGGTTTGAGAAAGGTGGGAGTAGTAAGAAGGGAAAGAAAGATGGAAAGCCAAAAAGGACTCAAAAAGGTAACAAAAACAGATGCAAGTTCTGTCAGGAACTTGGGCACAGAGTGGGATCTGTCAAATGCCGTTACACTCCTGATAAGCCAAAGTATGTTCTTGTTTATTTGTTTGTGTTTTGATTTGGTGCTTTTTTCCAATTACTATATCTATAACATTTTCTCAATGGCCAGGAGGAAGCGAGCAAGTCAGCCCCTTGTTGTTGAACAGTGTTGGCCAACAAAAAAAAGCAAGAGACAATGGCGGTAGAAAGAAGAGAAGTGTGCCTGAGCCTGAGCAGTCTGAAGAAAATCCTGCTGCACTCAACATTCAGACTGAAGAAACTGCTCTCGAGGTTGAAACTGAACCTGAGCGCGTCGAGGTTCAGACTGAAGAAACCCATGCTGAGGTACACATCGAAGAAACTGAAACAGCTGTCAACATTGAGACTGAAGACACTGATCACGAGGATGTTGGCGAGGTGTTGAAAAGACCAGTGAAGAAAACCAAGATGATCAGTGAACTTGTGTGTGTAGTAGAACAAAAAACAAGAAGTGGCAAGGTGAAGAAGGGCACGCGACGTGGTAGGAAGAGGTAGAACAGAGAACAGTTTGAAAATTTGGGGCATGTAATAATTTTTGTAACTTGGTACGTACTGGTAGTCACTATGTATCCCCGTATTTCTATTCGAACTTGTTTGTTGGTACCTTGTCTAAACCAGCCAAATAAAATTCAAATTTAAATTCAAATTTGGGCTCAAATTTGAATTAGGGATGTGTATTGATGTTTTAATGCTATCTAAAGTACCTCAACTGAAATATGTTTGCTTGCTGATCATTCCGAGCCATTTTAGTAAGTTGAACTCATAATCATGAAAAGTGTGTCTCAAATGACCTCCAAAGGTAGGGTAAACGGCCTCATATTTAAGCAAGTTTTTTTGGCACCTTGTCTAAACCAGCCAAATAATTTTTCTACACATCTATTCTACCTATATACTGTAAATCTAAAGTCTCACTATTTATTGAATTACTTTTCTATTATTATTATTTTTGAAAAAACAAGATTTAATAGAAAATTATATATAAAACAAGTTTAAAACATGAAAATGAGAAATGTAAGTTAAGATCTTTCTTAGTCAATCCAAAATGAAGTTTTGGTGAGGTTTTCACACTTTTCATTTTCAAAACCCCACCTACTCTCGGGTGCCCACTACTCTCTCCCTTGAACTCCATACTACATTATTCAAGGAATGACAATTTTGTGAAGGATTTTTCGTAAAAATGTATGTAAACCATATTTATATTTTTTTTCTCGTTACTATACGACATAATAAGACTATGTGCGCAAGTTTTATATTTTTTGATTTTTTTTTTGAATTAGTTATGCTCAACCCTAATCAGTCAAAACCCCTCTCAAAACCCCGCACACTACCGGGTCATCGATCATTGTGCGTGGACGGTTGAGATCAGGCGCTAGGGTTAGCTACAGTGTGCATCGATCCGCGTGAGACGCGTTGATTGGTTGAATCAGTGTGCATCGATCCGCATGAGATGCGCTGATTGGTTGAATCGGTGGGGTTTGGATCAGCCTCTCTCGTTGGGGCATCAGGACCGTTCATTTGAATCCAACGGCAAGAGTTGACGCGGTGCATGGACCAAGCCTACGCAGTGCCCTTTCCATCGTTGCATGCGTGCCCGTGCCTACCCGCAGCATGCATGCCCACCCGTAGAACTGCGCCCGTGCGTTGCATGCATGCCCTCGACGTAGCCCTGCTCCGCCACCCCCATCGACGCAGTAAGCTGTCGCATGCCTACCATTATAACCGATGCATCGTCGCATCAAAGCATGCACCCGGCCACAATGCAGCAGCCCGATGAAGACAACCAAAAAGCCAACACTGCATGCGTGCTGTACATGGCGTGCTCCTCTTTGAGGACGCAATACACTGGCATGGGGTATCGATGTGGGTATCGATGCAGTTCAAACGGCGTGCTGCCCGTTACAAGATGGGAAAATGAAGGCGTCCATTATTGTCATGTCTCCCATCGACCGAACGTTGCCCTCTAGCCAGGCCCTAGCAAGATGTGCAAATTAATGGGATACAACATGAATGCACGGGCGGCGCACACAGAGAACCTGGGGCAGGCGTGTGCCCTTGACCCACGACGGCACAGACGCGTGCATGAGCCCGTCCCCCTTGACCCGCGACTGGTGGCACAGAAGGATCGCAGCCCGTTTCCCATGCTCGTGTACACACTTTCATGGGGCGCCACCAAACGCCGCCCGCCCATTAATTCTACGGGGTGAAACCACGTCGCACTTGGGCTATTTAAGCCGGGCACTATCGTCTTCCTCTCCCTCACCCCCTCATCCACACCCCATCCTCTGCCTCATCTGCCCTCCTTCTTCCTTCTTGTCCATCAAACCAGATCGAGCCCTCGAGCCACCCCGCCACCATGCAGTACAACGCCCCCACCTACCGCTTCCCCCCAACCGTGCTGGAAAGGCTCTACCCGGCCGGAGTGTATGTAGAGAGAACCCTTAGGGTTTGGGCGATCTCGAGGTGGAGGGGCGCAAGGGAGTTAACGGAGTTCTTCCTTGCGGCCGGCTTCCGCCACCTCCCCCGCGGCTCTTCTCGGATGTACCATCTTGAGGAGGTCAACCACAACGGCGTTGTGGTTGGGCTCCCCGCCACCTTCACTAACCCTTTCGTTGCTTTCCATCTCCTCGGGCGAGCGTATTGGGTTGGTTGTGAGGTCATAGCTTTCACAACCTACAATATCTTCACCGACTTCAACGCCATCTTCCCCAACAACGGCGTTATGCACACGCTCCCGTACCCCATCAACAACGTGGAGGAGTGAAGGGCGGCGCCCGGAGGAGCGAGGTGGCCCCGTAGGAGGAGGAGAAGAAGAACACGAAGAACCCGCGTTTGGTGCCCCCCCATCTATCTAGATCTATCGTATTACTTTTTTTTAAGTTGTAATCGTTATGCTACTATTATTAAGTTTTATTAGTACTTTAAGTTGTAAGGCTATCATGAAGTTGTAAGGCTATCGTGGAACTATGGGTTGCAATTGTTATACTACTATATATATTGTGTGTTTCGTGCTATTATTTGTGGATTGATATGGTTTGTTTTTGCTTATTATTCGTGTATTGCTATGGGTTGCTACGGGCCCGGATTTCTACAACCCAATCACCACACCCAAACCATGGACATGCAACTAGGAGCCCCATGCAAACCCACTATGGACATGGGTGCAACTAGGAAATGCAAACTAATTTACTTCGGGCACTTCATGCAAGCATGCAACTCATTTAGTTCATGAAACCGTAGACATACATAAAAACAATTAACATTTAGTTTTAGTGCATCAAAAAGTGATCCATCACAAAATTTAGTGCAAGAAAAAGGCCAAAATAAAAGGACAAGTAACATTTCATTGGGCCCCATTTTATTTGCCGAAGTTAGAGGTGGGCTGGTGCCCCTACGCGGGTGGGCTGGTCTTGGGCATGGTTATTTCCTCAGGGCCCATTTTCTCATGGCCCAACATCTATTCGGCAGCCCAGTTTTGTTTTTTTACTAGAAACTGAATTTGGGTGTGTACTCTGTTAACTGAAGAACAAAAACAGAGAAAACAGAGCATGAACGCTGAATAGGGCCCCTAAGAATATCATTACAATAATTCAAGCAAGTTTTGCTTCACACTTATTCAAATTCATCTAACAAATGGTCCCTGGCTAACTCAAACTACTGGGCACCCCTGAAACTAGTTGACACACTAACTGAAACTCTAACAAATTCTAGCGATTGATGAACATCAAGTAAAATAAACCCATAGCAATGACACAACCATAAAATGCTCCAGCCATCATATTTGCTTGCTGCTTCAAATCGATCAGATGTTTAGTTGCTTGCCAATTTTCTTCAGTTCACACTTCAGTTCTGCACTGTGCATCATCGGATCGGCTCTGTCCGCCAAATTGGGGGCTTGTTGCACGGCAAGCCGCCCCCCAAAATTGAGCTCTTGGGTTCCGGTTGATCCCTCCAGTTTCAACCTTTCAACATAGTCATCGAGCCACTCAAAATGCCCACATTTCTTCAGAACCTAAAAAACAGGGGGCCGGAGGCGCATGAATCCTAGATCCACCACCCAGATCCACCGCCCTAATTCGAGGAAAAAAAGAAAGAAATCGGGATAAATTAGACCATAGGATTGGTCAAGAACACAGATCTAACCTGCCCCGGCTGTGGCTTGCTCAAGCATTTCACAAACTCGCGCCCATGGTTGCCATTTTCTTCCCTCACACAAGTCAAACGCTTCAGAGGCTCCATGCGCTGGCAATTGGGGCATCTTGTCAACGGCAGTGGACCATACTGCGTCCATGATTGGCGGGAGGCCGAAGTCGAGGTAGACATCACTCGCCGGCGGCGCGCTTCGTTGCCGGAGCAGAGGAAGAAGAAGGTGGGAAAGGAAAGGGGCAGGGCAAGCAATGAAGGGCGGGGGGGGGGGGGGGCACGCTGATGAGCACGGGCATGCTTGCGTGGATAAGTTATGGGTCCCACCCGCATGCGAGTAACTGCTAGGTCCCGCGTGTCATAACTCGAATCGCTAACCCCTCGTGTTTTTCATTTCATGGTTAAACAGAGCCATGTTGCATTGGAGCTATTGTTTGCTTCTAAAACGTCGTATCACAGCCATTCATTCCAACAACGTCGCACTCCTTCCAATTCGCATGAAAACGTCGCACAGAAGCTATTGACCCGTTCCAATTTGGGCCGTAACGTGCGTGCGTTGCCCAGCAAATAAGCCCAAGATATGTCCACCCTAAATTAACACAAATCTCAGTATACTCACTCGTAAATCGAGAGCCGGCAGATCGATGTGGACGCAGATGGCCGCCGCCTGCGACAAGCGCGCGCATACGGCAACGCAGTGCTGGTCGACCACGTTCCCCGACGATCTCCTCGCCCTCGTCTACAGCATGCTCGCCTCCCCACGCGGCCGCTTACGCTTCGCTGCCGTCTGTCGGTCGTGGCGCGCTGCCGCACGAGCGGCGCCACCGGTGCCGGCGCTCCCATGGCTGCTCCTCTTGCCACGCGACTGCAACAGGAGGAAGGCTCTTCACTGCCTCGAGGACAGTTCCCTGGTGCGCTTGTGGGTCCTCCGCGAGGACGCCGGGAGGCGGATCATCGGCGGCCACGACGGCGGCTGGGTCGCCATGCCAGTGCCAGGTCTGATCAAGATCGTGAACCTTTTCTCGGGCGCCAAGGTGCGGCCCGCGGAGAAGAACGCGCCGATCCTCTGCACGAGCCAGTACCATGGCCCGTCCCGCCTGGTCGTTATCTTGAGAGTTATCTTCTCCGCGCCGCCCACCTCGCGCCGGTGTATCCTTGGTCCTTGCCGCCATAACATACAAGTGCGGCATCGCACTCTGCAGGGTTGGTGGTCCCAACAGCGGGTGGACGGTACAAGGATGTCCTAATGCGAGGCTTGCGGACATTGCATTTGGCAATGACGAGCTCTACGGCATACATTACAATATGACAATCGTCAAGTTTGAGATTGGTGTGAATGAGGACGGTGCCCCCATGGTCACTACGGAACGCTTGCTAGTCATCCAATGGATTGACGGTGTTAGGGACTACTTGAGCAGTACTAGGTACATCTTTGATCTGCACGGCAAGCTTGGGATGGCATTGAAGACCCGGTGGTTGCCAAATATGGAGCCTTTCTTCAAGGTGTTCAGCCTTGTCGATAACTGCACGGGTAGACAGAAGGCGGCACTTTACAAGCAGGAGTGGGTGGAGGTCACAGACTTGGGTGACCACTCATTGTTTTTGGGGGAGACATTCTCTAAGGCAGTGCATGTGCCAACGAACATGTGTGGCGGCGTGGAGAGAAACCACATCTACTACTCGCATCGTTGTCCGTTAGGTCAAGATGCCATCATCCCTAGTTACAAGGTATCCGTGACAATTTTGAACAACCTTCACGGCGAGACCTGCTACAAGGAAGACGACTCAAAGAATAACATCACCACCGATGGCCTAAAGAGGATAAGGTCGGTAGGATACTTTATGAAGGGTTATTCACATGGTGGCATGTGGATTCTCCCTCCATATATATAGCCAGTCTACACTCTGTGCTATTAGCGCATTAAACTCTCGATAAGAGATATCATATAATTACCTATGAAGTAGGAGAAAAGAAGAATGTAATAACACAGATGACAAGGTTATGTGTCATTCTGTAGACAGACGGTAGTCTCATAGATGGATAAAAGATTCAACGAGTAGTTATTTTATTGTGAGCATGATAAAGGCCTGGAATATTTTGGTAGAAAGCAAGAAGTTTGGAAACCTCAATTCAAGTACCAGGGCAAAATCACTCTTACCAACATGGTAAACTACCGGAACTTTATTTGTGGGGCCTCTGCCATTTTACCAACATGTAGTAGCATTTGTTTCTTCACAAATTCTGTGGTGATCACGACTCAAGTGCAGGACACGCAATCGAGGCCTGCAGACGAGTATCCCCTATCGAGTTTGGTTTGAACGGAAGTAGGCGATAAGACAAATATACCATGCAGCTCGATGCAAACTGAGAACATTATATCTATCATGCTTGTTTACTGTGGGCTTGGCGATGATGTACAACTGCACATAACATTTCTGAACTCTATTGTTGAAGGTTCAATGTTAGCTACTCATGAGCTAATTACAAAAACATGGTATTTCTGTAGTAGACATTTGAATCTTCTGGTTTATCAAAAAGGTAGTTTGAGTTCTTTGTACGTGAAAATGATATTATTAGTACTAAATTCTTTTTTTATCTGGGCCTAAGAAACACGAGTTTACGCAGAATTGCCCTAGTAGTAGTGCTTATTGTACAGATTACTCTCACCCCTTGTTTTTTAGGTTGTATTATTAGACTGAACTTCAGGATCCATCTTTTCTAGATGATTACTAAGCATCCATACTATAACCATGGTCATGGGCATGCTTTGATGTATCAGGTGCCATGGGCTGCTGGTACATGAGCAGAAATACACATGTTGATATGGCTAAGTCTAGCAAAGATCTATCATGGCTTGTTCTATCATCAGATTTCTGAACGGGATACAAAAATTAGTACAATAGTTTTGTCGATGATTATATCAATACAATAAGAGTAGCCATACAATGTTCGTCACAAATAAATTGGAAATGTACTATCAGAAGGTCTCATTCCATTCAGCTCACTGCTTGAAATTCCACCGTCCACTGTACCGAACTGCTGATGCTGGTCTCCCAGATCGTCGGTCTCAAATTCTACCATCCTACTCTTCTTCCTCCAGAAGAAACCACACATCTGACAGCCATGGCCTCACAAGCCCGATTCGCAGCACTGCTTGATATAACTGACACTACATGTCAAACAACAACACATTCGCAAGCAAGTACTGACATTTCATTCTACTACAGACAAGGGGTTATTTACTGGTCATATACTCAACTCCCTACAATTCTCTCTAAAAAAAGCACTTCTTAACGTAATGCTCCATCCATAGCACTTAGCAAAAGATACAACTTAACACACTTCTTGACATACATACACATCCATAGCACTAGCAAAAGTCCGCAAGAGGATTTCCCCATCTTGGATGACAATCGATACCAAGACCTTCACCAACATGCTATTGAGTACGATTATTTGTGGCAAAGATTATCCGTGGGTGAGCACATTCATAAGCCCATGGTCAGGAAGAGGGGAAGTGCCTAGGCATGCGTACGATTCTACTAGTGACCTTTGACGCTGATTTCGCCGCATGGGATGACAATCGGCAGTAGCACCTTTACCAACGTGTTGACTCTCGGATCGTCCTTACAGTCGAACTGAGTGTAGCACAGCTGTATGGCTACAACTAGGACCACCATTTATTGGGAATTTTTTGCCTCTCGATTGTAACCCTACTATTATGAAATAATTTTCTTTTATCCCGCAAGAAAAAGATTGGTCTAGGCCTCGATGGTCATTTTACACATTCCATATTTTGAACTGCACGCTGGTTTAATTGCTCTTCAAAGGACCCAATCAGTGCCTGCAAAAATAAAGATCTCGGGCCAAAAGAAAGGATCCAATCAGTAATTGCCAATTTGGGGCGTTGAAGAATCCATTGGGTGTGTTAAGAATAGAATAGTTGCTTATTAATTAAGCTAATTAGGATTAAGTTAATTGTTAGATAGGTTGCTTGGTTCTCAAGCAACCATGTACTTCCTTGGCTCTCAAGGCAACTATGTAATTCCTTGGCTCTCAAGTAACTATGTGTTTACTTGACCGCCAAGCACCATGTGTACTTCCGCCTGGGTATAAATAACCCACTTCTATCATCAATAAAGACTGATGGATCATCTTTCATTCAAACTCTCTCGTTCTTTACTTTTCACTCAAAACACGTTATCATGCACTTTGCTCTCCTATCGAGCGATTTGGCCAAACATGAGAAGTGTAGAACAGCGTTACAGAGGATGAAGAACAGATCTTGTCGATCCTCAACGATCCAAGGATTAAATGCCTTGATCAGGAAAACTAATAACACTCACATGGAACACATGAAGGGGAAGAAAAAGCAATCAGCCCAAGAAACAGATTCGGCAGAAGCTGAAAATAGAGCATCGAATAATTTTATTAGCACATGGAAAGACACTGAAGCAGATTCAAAGTCTTGATCTAATTGTCACGCAATCAGGTGCTATTATCTAATTTTCTTTTCACTGATTCCTACACACAATCGATTCTACTGGGAGTAGTTGGCTTGGAGCATGGCAACTTTGTCCTCGCCGAACACAGGAGAATCACCACGGCACGGCTCGCAGCCCGGCGGCACCAGCGCTGACGCTAGCGGCCGGAATCGCCCTCCAGCGCACTAATCCTCCTCACGCGGCTGTAGCCTCCGGCTGACTGCTGCCAACGGGCGTACGTGGAGGCGCGGTCTCAGACTCCGACAGCGGCGGCGCCATCCGGCGAAGCAGCCCACGGCGCAGCAATGGCCTTCGGCCTCGGCGCGGCGCGGAAACGACACGGCCGCGATGCCCTCCAGTGGCGCGATGTCCATGGCCTTCGGCCCGGCGGCGGTTCGCACCTCCCGGCATCCAGCACGCCATGACATCCTTCTCAAAGCGACGCTACGGCGACGGCGACGGCAAATCCCTAAACGCACAGGAGAAGAAATTGGGGAATCATATCCCTTTGGTTCTGTTTTCAATTTAGTCCTTTCTCCCAACGACTTATAAATCCATATAAATTATTGTACAGCCATCAGGCTTACTATTTTCAGGATTTTAACCTTTAGGTTACTATTATTCACTTTTTAAGTCTCGGTTTTTCTACAGACGTTTGGACCATACCATAAGTTCTTTCCAAATGGCATAAAAATATAATTATGCATCATTTACATCAAGTAAATATCATTTGAACCTCATGTCTTCATACATTACATAAATATGTAAATTATTAAGTCTTGCATGTATATGTCTTACTACAGTAATAATAATGCAAAAGAATGTTTTGCGTATATTTAAGGCATCATCTATGTTTTCACCGCAAACATTCCCTATGACATGCGATCTTAGGACAACAACTGTTTGCACGGAAATATTTTTCCTTGCAAACCTTAAGAATTATATAGTGTCATACTTAATATGACTAGCCCAAATTTTATTTGTGAATCACAAGGGATTGGTGGCATCTATTGTATCATTTGCAGACTATCCATTATTACTGCAAGGTCTACATCATGTCATTTTGGCAGATGATTACCTTCAAAGTGATTTTCTTAAATATAGCATAACATAAGGTAATAGAGATATGAACATCTACTGAAAAAAGTCAGACTATGTTTTCTATTACTGTGATTCGGTAATTATCTTCAAAGTGTTATCTATATAATTTGTGGTATACACATAAGACCCCGATAGCATCAACTATATTTATAAAATTTGCTCCTCAGAAGCATTTGTTGTTGTTCACTAAAATGATTTACTCTCATAGTAAATATTGTTCTTGCACACTCGCTATACGCCGAAATGGTATTGTGTGCTAATATCAACTATTTAAGCCTCATTTTGCTTGAATATATCATAGGGAACTATATAAATATTTGCATATAATCGTGGTTGACTTCTATTACATTGGTAAAATACATGGCAGTGAAGCCTATGTCACTATCTATAATTATAGTGTTGTCCATCCATCAAGATGGATCCCATAATTATGGCAACGGTCGAGTCTCTCAACACTTTTGCAGTGTCCACATCATATTGTGGTTATACTTTCACAGTGACTAACCAATGTCAAACATGCAACATCTATGTTTTTGGTGGTGACTCTGAAGTTGCAACGCTCATATGCATTTTATGTGTCCCAACTTCACTTAGTTCTCAAACTAAGTACATAATGGATGAATTTTTATTCGCGCTAAATATTTTCCTTAATATATACATGATTCCTTGAGCACATCGCGAATGATTACCATTCGTTTTTCAAGACCTCAAGTCTATCGCAGCTCACAGTTTTATCACATGATCAACTTCAAGTTGAGATATTGTGATCAAATATTTTTCCTATATACAGATCCAGTTGAAAAGTCCTCAATGCACTTTACATCCTCTTAAGGTGGTGCTGCCATTTTTATGATGAAGAAACATGAAATTTCTTAAAATCATCAGATTTACCCAACGGGTGCTATTACATTATTTGAAATTCTTGCTAGTACTGAGAATACTAAGCAATTCATTGGTCACAAAATAGAACCATGAGGAATATGAAGTAAAGTGGAGGCTAATAGACAACCAAAGACATAATTACCTCTTGATAGGAATTGGTCATTTTCAAATGATCACAAAGATAACTCTCAAGTTTGTCAAATGTGTGGTTATATAAATATCATACCAATGACCACCAAACCTCAAACATATGGAAAAACCACGCCACAAATTTATTAAAAAGGCAATAAGTTCAATGGGATAAACCTGAAAATTTGTAAATAACAACCAGAAATATTCTGGTAAAGCATTGTTATCAGAATCTTCATCACAAGGAGGACCAAAATCTAGTGCAGAAAATGGAGGATGAACTCATTTGCACTCAATAATATCGGAGACCTCAGGTAATCTCCTAATTATCCCAACATATTATTAGCCTATACTTGTACTACTACATGTAGTAAAATGTCCAATATCATATCCCTTGGATGCAATATTCGATAAATTTGAATGTATGTTTCAATTCATACTCAATGTTGTTGCGTACAAAATGATTTTCTAATATTAATAAATTAAATATTAGGCTTGATAGCCTTAGCCATCCTGGTTTGGGGATGATTAGAAAATTATTGACAATTCTGTTGGTCACAACTTAAAAGTTACAAATTCCCCAGATCATCATATTATATGTGCACCGCATGTGCCATAGGGGAAATTTGTTTTAAGGAACTCTCACCTTAAAATTCTAAATGAGCCACTCAATCTTCCTTGAATACATTCAGGGATATATGTGGATTAGTTAACCATTATGTGGAATTATTTAGATACTACATGGTACTCGTAGAAACATTTATAAAATGATTTCAAGTGTGCCTCTTATCACACACAACCATGCATGATCTTGCTAAATAGATTGCTCAACTTATCAAAGTAGGGGCAAATTCTCCCGATCAAAGGATAAACCCATTCGAATGGACAATGTTGTTGAACTCATTTCACGAGAATTTTCTGATTGCATTCAATACCCTATGTACATACATAGAATGGTTTAACTAAATTTCTTATCAAAGATAGTCAAATGAATTACATGACCACTTTTAAAGAATTGTAAATTTACCAGCCTCTTGCTGGACACATACGACCTTACACACCGTAAGTATGATCTAAATCATACCAACTGCATTTCATACTACTTTCCCCTTGTAGTAACTACGTGGAAATCATAAAAGTATTTCTCATCTGCGATAATTTGGTTACATACCGATATCACCACTCCAGCATACATCAATGGGCACTCACAGAAGATTAGGGATCTATGTGAGGAATAACAATTTATCCGTCAAACAAAATTATTCATAGCCCATATGCTGATTGCATCAGCAATAAGGATATTTTCCGGCATTAGGGGGAGATAAGTACCACAAGGAATGCCGAGAAATAAATTAGAAATGTTATTGACATTCAATCCTTATATCCACGTACTCAAGGAATATGAACTAGAAGTTTAGAGAATCATATATTTGCAACACATTGCAAATTTGCCACATACATTTACTGATTACAAGGTGTCACTAAATTTTATATTCCTGCAATAATGGTCAGAAAGAGTGGAGGTACCTAATAAACCACTCTTCTCCCCAAATGAGAGCAAGAGGGGGAGAAAATCTGACAACACGAGATATAAATTCTCATATGCTTCCGCGGAAACAGAGGAAATCAAATCCTCAACCAGTAAATGTAATTCAACATCAAGTTGAAAGACACCTCACTGGATGCTCATCATCCAAAGCCCGGCATAAATGTGCACAAATGTTTTGTTGCCGGGACATCGAAACACCTTGACTCCATTTGTTATAGGAAATCACAAGGAGTTAAAAAGGAATAAATATTTTATCCACAAACTTCAATGATTCCATCAGAATCATATAAACTAAAGACTACATTTGTCGACATATATTTCTTCTCAAATTGCTAAAATCTTTTGGGCCCTGAACAAAAATCCATGGTAGAGTGCCTCTTGCACTCATATTGGTTCACATAAAAGGAAGCAAGTAATGAAGAATAGCACTCGCTCTATAAACGAGTAGTATTTACCGCAATGATACCTACTCCTCATAAGTATCATCCCTACGGAATACTAAAAGCTTCTCATTCATAGACAAAGTCAATGAGGTGGTGAGAAAGCGAGGCTTGTAGCAAAAGGGTTCACGTAGAGACCCGACATCGATTACGATGTAACATACCCGCTTGGTATGAGTGGAATAATTTTTCGATACTAAATATCATTGGCAATAAAAATAATAATATTATCCATGCAGTTGATGAATGAAGTGGCTACATACTCATATGAGTCACTCACTTCAGAAATCTCTATTGAAGTCCCTAAAGGGCTTATACTTCCGAATCCAAAAGCAAATCGCAACAAGTTTTGGGTAAAACTTCATAAGTCACTCTATGACTTGACATAGTCGGATATCATATGGTACTACCGACTAAATGAGTTCCTTCTTAAAACAGATTACTCGAATAATGATGATTATTTACATGTTTAATTAAGGTATCAATTTGATTTCCTTTCGTCACCTCAATGTATATTGATGACCTCATCATCAATGTCTATACAAGACCTAAACATACACAAAATCATCTTAAGACGGAAAAATTGGATTTACCAAATTTAGCTTAAGCTTACCACTTGAGCATTCTCTCAAGAATACATATCAGTCTACATATATCCAAAATATATATGAGAAGTCCATAACAATAAAAGGACATATATGGTCATACTACCTTGGTAGGGTACAAATCCATTCATACCTAGGGGTGTTAATGAAGTGATATGAGGACCTGAAGTTCTATATCTCACTAATGTCAAAGCACTCACATAATTGCAAACTACGTCAGGCCTGACACTATATTTGCTATCTTTATTCAGAGTGCAACTCCGAACAAAAGGTACATGGTCGATATAAGAAATATTAGCTTATATCTCAAGCTCACAATAAATCTTGGACAATTCCATCAGGAAAATAAAAAATATGACCATAATATGATGTAATGATATTGTCTCTTTATTTGGTCCCAACCATGCCATATCAATGACTGAATTTGCTGGAATAGCCTTCATATGGAAGTCATCTAAATGAGCTTTAATGGCTATTTCCAGTTATCATTCTGACATAATTGCTTTATCTAAAAGCATTGCAAAATATGCATGTCTTAGCAGAATGATTAGCCACACTCAAAATCATGTGGTTGAGATTCAGCAGAATCACATAACTTGATTTATCAAGATGCTACCACTTGTGTGAAGGGCAATATCGTCAGTACATTGCTCGAACATTTACTTATCCTCATGAATTATAGAAAGTGAGGAAACAATATGCAAACAACATACTTTGAAAATCCTACATATTATTCATAATGTCATGATCATATCAATGGAATTTGTTTCACATTCTCCAGGTTTGCAAAGTTCAGGGGGAGTAACTTCCCAAATCTATAACGTATTAACAATCCTAAGATTGCATATATTGTACTCTTTTTCCCTTCACGAGTTTTCCCTAATGGTTTCTCATAAAGGTTTTTAACGAGACAATATAAACACAAGTGCCCGTATATGTCATACACTTTCTCCTTATATTTTTCCCATTGGGTTTTAAAGGAGTTTTCAATGGCATATCATATCGCACTCTTTTCCCTTGTGAGTTTTCTATCAAAGTTTCTCATAATGGTTTTTAATGAGGCAATATCTTATCAAAGATAATACGTCATACTTTCTCTTTTCCCTATCAGGTTTTTTTAAGAAAGTACTCAAGACATATTAATTGTTCTCTAAACTCATCGATGATTTTTCTCCTTCTTCAAAGGTTTTTCTCATATGAGTTATCAAGAGACAATAATCATTATATGTTGCATCATTTTCTCCTTATTATTTTTTCCCACTGGGTTTAAAGGAGTTTTAGCAACATATCTGCACTATTTCTCCTCATATTTTTCCCACAGGGTTTTTGGAGGAGACATTCAAGATTATTCAAAGAATTTGTCAAGATGATGGATATACCAAAGAAGAGGCGTTGTACAAGGGGGAGTGTTAAGAATAGAATAGTTGCTTATTAATTAAGCTAATTAGGATTAAGTTAATTGTTAGATAGGTTGCTTGGTTCTCAAGCAACCATGTACTTCCTTGGCTCTCAAGGCAACTATGTAATTCCTTGGCTCTCAAGTAACTATGTGTTTACTTGACCGCCAAGCACCATGTGTACTTCCGCCTGGGTATAAATAACCCACTTCTATCATCAATAAAGACTGATGGATCATCTTTCATTCAAACTCTCTCGTTCTTTACTTTTCACTCAAAACAGGGTGAAAGAGAACTTGAGGCTAACCAAGAAGTGGTAATACTATTCCCTCGAAAAAAGAAGAAAAAAAGTGGTAACGCAAGCTACAAACATATGGCGAAGAACAAGTCTCTTTCCACATCAATTTGTGCCAACATATTGATCAGGCATGCACGTACCCTATCAGGTCGTATGTTTTTTAGACGACGCAAGCGGTTAAATGTCGACTTATATAGAAGAGAAAAACGTGCGTGCGTGCGTTGCCCGGCCAATAAAGTCCAAAATATATCTGTCTCTAAAACAAAACACATATCTCGCTCGCTCCGGCAGATCGATGTCGACACAGATGGCCTCCCCCTGCGATGATCGCGAAACAAAGCGCGCGCATATGGCGAGGCGGTGCTGGTCGGCCACGTTCCACGACGATCTCCTCGCCCTCGTCTACAGCATGCTCGCCTCACCGCTCGGCCGCACACGCTTCACTACCGGACTCGCGGCCTATGCCTACGGCCCAGGGCCGTCGGCATAGGTCCTCTACCGTCGGCGTAGATCTATGCCTACGGCTGCCGTCGGCATAGGCCCGTCGGCGTAGATCACGTCAGCGTAGTCTTGTCAGATCGTCGGCGTAGAATAGCCGTCGGCATAGGGGCCTATGCCGACGGCCGGGCATCAGCCGTCAGCATAGTTTAGCCGTTGGCAGTGTTTTTCGCCTGACGGCAACGGACGGCGCCGTCAAAAGCGCTGACGATTCACGGGAAGCCACGTGGCAGAGGTATGCCGACAGCTTGGCCGTCGGCATAGGTGGAAATCTATGCCGACGGCCAAGCCGTCAGCATATCTCTGCCACGTGGCATTCCTTGGTGCCTCCTGGTGGCAGCGCTATGCCTACGGCACAGCCGTAGGCATACATGGAATCTATGCCGACGGCTTTGCCGTAGGCATAGCCATGCCACGTGTCGTCCCCTGGTTCCTTCTGGCGGCAGGGCTGGGACGACATGTGGCACGGCTATGCCTACGGCAAATCCGTCGGCATAGATATTTATGCCGACGGCTTTGCCGTAGGCATAGCCCTGCCACGTGGCGCGCCCCTGGTGTCACGACAGCCATCTATGCCTACAGCATTGCTGTCGGCATAGTTGCTGACCAGAACCAAAAAAAAAGATTAGCCAACAAGGCTAGCTATTTACAAATGCTTATACAAACATGATTCAACAGCCATGGATTTGCAAACACAGACCATAGTATATTTTTTATGTACATAACATTTCCATTCTAAGAATCCACAACAACATTATAGGAGGCCGAGGGGCGGTGGTGGGGGAGACAAGGCTGCAACGATGGAGGTGGCATACAGTCAGTACAACAAACAGAAGATCCTACATATGAGGATGAATATGTAATCTATACATTAAATTTACCAAAAGAAAATCACCTAGAACTAAAAAGGCAGAAAATTATTGCTTTTGTTATAGATAACTTGTCATGTTGGTGCTTGAACCGAACAATACTACTAATACATACAGTACAGAGATGCTCCAGTTTCGGTTGTATCTATCAAGCATCAGTTCTTGTTCAAGGCAAGCTTCAAAGAGAAAAAGAGTGGTGCTGATTCATATGTATATATGTATATACAGAAGATGCAAGTGTCATCAAGTTCGCTTTAGTCAAAGTAAAAACAAATGGACACATACAAAACTGAACCAAGGGTGGTGCTGATTCATGTGTATGTACAGATTGAGGTGCCAGCCAGTTGGTTTCACTCAAAGTTCAACCAAAAAAATTGACACATACAAATTGAAGAAAAGTGTGGTCCTAATTCATATGTATGTATGTACAGGAGATGCAAGTGCCACCAAGATAGATAGTTTCGGTCAAAAGTAAAAAACAATTGGATACATACAAACTGAAGCAAACCGTCGTGCTTTTTCATGTGTACATACAAAAGATGCAAGTGGTATCCATAATTTGGATATAGGTAGTACGCTCATGTGGTGAATTTTGTGAATCTATACTCTGCATCTACCAAAAGGATCACCCCCCTCACATGCAAATATAATTCAGTCCAATGGCTTTCTTCTCCCCTCACATGCATAAGACGAGAGCAGACCATCTAAACAGGCGGACCAGACCTTCACCTTGGGAGAGAGGCGAGTGCTACCTATTGCCATGTCGTCGTCGAGCTCGGGTGGTCCTCCTCCTCCTCCTCGAGCAGGACAAGGTTGTTTCTCCCCTACACTCCAATGGCCATCTTCTCCAAGGACATCTACAAGGGCAGAACACACCATTGATGCAAGTGTCACCAAGATAGTTTCAGTCAAAGTTAAAGCAAATGTAAATATGCAAACTGAACCAAACCGAGGTGCATGTTCATATGTGTGTGTATGTAGAGATGCAAGTGCAATCTGAATTTTGGGGAACCAAAGCATGGTTGTTGTCGTTGTTGTTGCTACTTTAGCAGCAACAACATCCTTGAAATCAAACGAGGGGCAAGTTGTTTTAGCAGCAGCGCATACTAGTAATTAGCTAGGACCATTATTATTGAACAACCATTCAAGGACGGTGGCAGACACATCAATCTCACAAGGCTCTACTGGAGAAACAAAAGCATAGGATATGTGATGCTGGCAATCTTAGCACAAGAAGAAAAAAACACAGCCTCTCCGATAGAATGGATGGATGCATCATGCACAATCATCGGTTCCATCATTGCAGCACTAGTTGAGCAACAAATCAAATATAACAGTAGTTCCATTCGTTCAGCCAACAAGTTAACAAAAGTTTACTTCCCACTACTAATTTTGCAACTTGTCATAATAAAGAAAACAGAGCTCAAAATCACAGCAACAAAAGCGGTAGACTGGGAGCCTGGAACCATGCAAACCAAATCGCAGAGCAGAAAAATAACAGTACTACCTGGAGCAATAAGAAACTCAACGGACTAGGGCAACATTTGGAAGGAGACAAGCAAGTACTACAACAGCTAGCTGGGCTGAATTGAAGATTAACCAAAATCATATCAAGTATTTGTTGAGCATGATTATACACGGGAAGGGGAAGGGGTTCACGGCAGGGACCTTTAGGTCATGACCTGGCTTGCATCTCTCCTCCTCATGTGCATTGGTTTGCATCCAATCCTTGCAGTCCAATCCATGGAAGCCCCTCCCTCCCTGCATCTCTAGAACAACATGACACTTAAATTTCATCAACTTCCATTGCTACTGATAAAAGAGGAGCAAGATGTATATGCTGCATAAATCATACATGGAGAAGCAAGTTGCTTGAAAACAGAGGAGGTCCATGATGGTTGTTCTCATTCGCAACAGAAGAACTCAGAAAAATGCACAAGTGCATGCTATCTATGGATACACCAACTCTATCAGTACCTAGCACCCAAACTAAGAAAAAAAATCATTCATATGCAGCAACCTAAACTCAACTTTGAGAGAGCGGACTGATTAACATTTTTTTGTTGGGTCGAATTTTTCACAAATATAGATAGTGTAACGCCCGTGAAATTAAATTATGCAAAGTAGTATAGTAGTAATATTTTAAGCCAATTATAGAGATTATCGGATGGATTGATAGCTTGCACTAATAATATATATGATGGATGCCACTGTTTAAGAATTAGCAGTAGTTGCTTAGAACCCAAATGCATGTACACGTACTGGTCTAGGCAGACTTTTTTTTCTTTCCCTTAATTTGTGAGAAGAGTTAGACCAGATATTTTGCTCAACAAGTAGCTGGCTGTAGGAAGGGTCGAGGAGGCAACTGAAAATAAAATGTTTAGTAAATGGAAATGATTATGCTGCTGACTCAGGTACAGGCCAGCAAGCTTATCTATTCCTGTTGTCAGACATACGTGTCAATTAGAGCAATTTTACTTAGTGTCTATTCCTGCACGCCTATATAAAGGGCCAAGGGCCGGGTAGCTGGACCTCACACCACAACCATTGTCTCTCTTCACTAGAGGTAGTAGTAGTAGAGCCGTAGCTGCTGGTGCAGAGCAGGCGTTAGAAATCTTGCTGCTGTGTCAAGAGAATCGGGAGAAGGCAAGCATGCGTTCCATCTAGCTTCTCTAGATGTCCTGTTCCTTCTCTTTCTTTACTCATGCCATGCCGCTGTTGCTAGTACTTCTCTATATGGCTAGTCTGTAGCACTATTCTTGTTGTTAATTCTTTCACCTCAGCCAGTGTGTCCTTGTACAGTACGCATGGTGGTTTGGTTCTGCATGCTAGTTGTGAAAGATGCATGCGTCCTATCTCCCAAGAACTCCTCTAGATTAATTTGTCTTTTCTCTCTTTCTATCTTGTACCACATGCCTTGTTCTAACTAAGTACGCCTCACTTTTACTTGTTGGACCTGTACACTCGTTATGCTAAGAATAGCACATGCAAGACTAGCTAATCTTGTGCAGAAGCTAGGGATGATATATTGGTGATCTTTTGAGATAATATTTCCTCTTCTAATGTTCCAGTCCTAATGAAAAATCTAACACTAAGGCATCACGATGGCAAAAACATTGTACCGGTCACAGTTTTTCCCTGCTACATGTGTGCTTGCTGAGTATGTTATCATACTCATTCTTGCTATCTTTTTTTTTGCAGAGATGAGCAATGGAAATGATGGTGAACAGTAGAAGTAGTACTACGGGAGGGGATGAAATAAAGAAACTTGCATGCATGTACTAGCAAGAACACTTGTAGTCGTTCCTATGATAATGAATAAAAATGATTCCAGTGTACTACCTTGGTTAACCTGATGGCCTAACATGCTTATAAATTTGAATTGAATTTATAAGCATGTGGCAATTGTCACTGCTATGTTTTGGGGCGTGACAGATAGAAGCACTCCAAAAGCTACATAATAAATCATAGAGGCTGGCCGAACTAATTGGCGCACTCAAACGATACAAGAGAGCGGCCCGATGGACAACTAAGCAAGCATACACAGCAAGTAAAACTACATCACCAATATTATGTAATTAACTGGAAGCTCTTGTTCATCATACCAGTACAAATATACTATCTATATCTATACTTTAATCATGCAGTCAATTGAAGTAAAAGCTGGCTCGGCCAGGAATCAAGCCTAGGATGTGAATTTGTCACAGGATTTGTCACAGGATCCAACTAGGCCACTGTACTTTACTTGTCAATTGGAGTAAACCGATTCTTCATGTACATTGTAAAGTAGTGCTAAAGTTCCCTTGAACGTGATTCCACGTGTACGTGGAGAATACATGTGAATATGTGTGTCCGAGTAGGACTGGAAGTAGACATGGCTAGGGGCTATATACTTATACACTGGTAAATTATGGAATTGATTGTAAGCATCAACAAAGAAAAAAAGAGATTGTCACGAGCCTATGGCCAATAACAAATTAGAGGACAAACTAAAAAAAGCTAACTAGAGATTTCCTCTCTGTGTGTATGTGTTCGTTGTGCTCTGGCCGGTGGGGGGATGATAAAAAAAGCAACTACTGCTATGTATGTTAGCTTGTCCATCAGGTTAGATCAAACTAGCTACCGGTGAAGGATATAGCCAGCTTCGTGTGGTGCAGTGCATCACATATTCCTCTACTTAGCAGCAGCAGTAGTGAGCAGAGGAAGGAGGCGGAGGAGATGGAGGTGCTACCTCCCGAGGTGGGTCGTCGTGGCCGTGCTTGAGCTCGGCAGCGCCCGCCTCCTCGAGCAGGACAAGGCCGCCAGCTAGGTGCGCCCCTCGTCCTCCGCCTCCTCGAGTAGGAAGGACGGCGCCCTCCTGCCGTCGCCGCCGTCCAGACCGCACCAAGGTGACCTGCAGCAAGGGAAGGAAAGGAGAAGGTGAGGTGGGGAGGGTGGATCCGGGCGAGGAAAGAGGGGAAGGACGTACCTGCGCCACGCCCGTAACGGATCTGTCGAGCTCTGGCCTCGCCGTCGGCGGATCTGGCTGATCCCGGCGATGTTAGGGGTGGCGGTCGAAACCCTAGCTAGCCACGGGGTCGGTGGAGGACGGGAGCGCTGATTCTGGACGGAGGGGAGGGTGGAGCGGACCTAGGGGAGCTCGGGGTTGTGCTGCGCGCCGCCGGAGCTCGCCGGAACCAGCCGGCGTCGGTGGTGGCGGCGGCGAGGGAGAGGGGTTCGTGGGGGAGAGAGGATTCGCGAGAGACAGAGAGGTTCGTGGGGAGAGAGCGAGGTGCGAGAGACAGAGGGGTGGGCTCTTTTTTCTTTTTCTTTTTTTCTCCTTTTCTCTAGATGGATGGATGGATGGTTGTGGGGTGGACAGCTAGATGGATGGATTTGCGCCACGTCATCGATCCGTGGCACAAACGTTTCCACCAATAGAAACCAAGCTCATACAATTGTGTTCTCCCTTTTGTTTTTCTTCTATTTTTTTCTACCCTCTTGGACCTACCGTCGACGATCCGTGACGGGAGAGGAGGGCGGCGAGGAGGAGATGGTGAGGTGAGGTGGGGAGGGAATGGATCGGGGAATGGATCGGGGAATGGTGCGTCCGGTATGACGACTATGAGTCCGGACGGGGACCTACGGACAGTCGCACGGAACATCTCTTCGGCTTTCCCCGTCACCGTCGACGAAGATACGTGCGACGTCCCTCAGCATCGAACGACAGCACCAAAGGAGGGGTAGGCACCACCATCGGGGGGCGAATGTACCTCGACGGTATGCCGGATCCAGCGGTTAAAATCTACCGAAAATCATACGATGCCGGAAATCCTCGGGACCTGGCACGGTGTCGTCATATGGCCCTTGTAGGGTGTTCTGAAAGTTTTAGCGTGTTTCGTAGAAGCCTGACCGGAAGTCGCTTGTAAACTGCACCATCTCCGAGGTACTATCTGGCTATCGAGAGAGAACGTGTCCAGTTTGTGAAGGAAGTGCGTTGCCCGTTGCTCCGTTGACCTCAAAACTTCTCGTGCTCTCAAAGGGGGCAATTGCATGACATGTGTCAGTACATGGCATTTTTCGGGCCCGCCTGCAATATTTGAGACATTTAATGCATCCGTAGGGTTTCAATGCGGGAATGGCAGATCTGCACGGCGGCCACCTGAAATGATGTCCAGAAGTGGTTTTTCAAATCATATATGATGTCTTTGCGGTATGTGTAGGCCTAGTGCAACCCAAGGGGGGCATGCCCCACCACCGAGAGGCGAATGTACCTCGGCGGCATGCCGGATCCAGCCGTTAAAATCGACCAGAAATCATATGATGCCAGAAATCCTCAGGACCTGGCATGGTGTCATCATATGGCCCTTGTAGGGTGCGGTGAAAGTTTTAGCGTGTTTCGTAGAAGCTTGACCGGAGGTTGCATGTAAACTGCACTATCTCCGAGGTAGTATCTGGCTATCGAGAGAGAACGTGTCCGGTTTGTGAAGGAAGTGCGTTGCCCGTTGCTCCGTTGACCTCGAAACTTCTCGTGCTCTCAAAGGGGGCAATTGCATGACACGTGCCAGTACATGGCATTTTTCGGGCCCGCCTGCAATATTTGAGACATTTACTGCATCCGTGGGGTTTCAACGCGGAAATTGCAGATCTGCACGGCGACCACCTGAAATGATGTCCAAAAGTGTTTTGTTAAATCACATATGATGTCTTTGCGGTATGTGTAGGCCTAGTGCAACCAAAGGAGGGGTAGGCCCACCACCATAGGGTGAATGTACCTCGGCAGCATGCCGGATCTAGCCGTTAAAATCCACGGGAAATCATGCGATGCCGGAAATCCTCGGGACCTGGCACGGTTTAGTCATATGGACCTTGTAAAAGTTTGAGCATATTTCATAGAAGCCTGACAGGAGGCCGCTTGTAAACTACACCATCTCCAAGGTAGTATCTGGTTATCAAGAAAGAACGTGTGTGATTTTGTGAAGGAAGTATGCTGCCTGTTGCTCTGTTGGCTATTTCAACCCTCCATCACACTTGTATATATATGTTAAGACATAATGCAAGTTTTGGTGGCATTGCTACCCCCGAAGGCCCCCGACCGGCCTTACCTAGCCCCGTTGACCCGGAGATCTAGGCCTTTGACTTATACCGGACGGCCTTTGACCAACTGACTTTTCCACCTGATTGTGATAGGTCAGCCCATAGGAACATTTCATAAAACAAGGTCTGGGCCCAACCCACCATCGGATCCCCCTCGTGTCGACCCGGCACGGCTGTTTCCCCTGTCCAAGTGCTGGCGGCAGCGCCTTCCGTGAAATGGGTCACACTCCAGAGCTGCATGACGGGTGTTTGCACCTGACAGCACACTTCCAGACATGTAAGAGGAGCCAACGCAAGATTTGGTGGCATGGCTAGCCCCCGAAGGCCCCTGGCCACACTCGTAGACACGCGAAGAACAATCCGTAGTGGGGGTTTTTTCACATACTCTTGCATCTTTAAAAAATATAAGAAATTGCCACACCTATTATATCACATGTGTTTGCACTGTGTAAAAATCTCATGAATTGGTCACACTCCGAGTGTTCAGAACTATTTCATGCAACGCCAAAACCGTAGAGGGATTACTTCGATTTCATTGCCGTCCGTGAGGGGGAGGACCTCACACCGGAGCCGTGTATTGCCTCTTTATACGTGCCACCACACCTTAAGACATGTATGAGGACCCGACGCGATGCTCTGGTGGCATTGCTACCCCCCGAAGGGTTTTTTCTCAAAATATACAAAAAAATCAAAACAAAATGGTGTTTCCTGTAAATTTGAAGCAAACATGATTTAAGTTAGTTCAAATTTGAAACATAGTATAGCAACATAATCCTTTCAAGATTCTGATAAAAAACTATATAAAATTTGTCAAAATCGATCCAAGTATCAATTACTTATGTTTTTAACAAAGTATAAGGACATATATGCAAAAGTACACGAGGTCACATTTCTAACATACTCAAAAATAAAAATATACTGGATATTAATAATCTATGGAAAATTCTACCCCAAGTCGATGTATAATTTGTGTATGTTTAAGTTTAGATAAGTTAGATTTAAATTATTCAAATTTTAACTTTTAAAAAAAATAAAAATATATATAAAATAAAAAACAGATGATATCTATGCCTAGGGCCATGCCTAGGCATAGTTCTCGGGGCTACCAGGAGGCGCCACGTGGCGGGGCTATGCCTACGGCCTTGCTGTAGGCAAAGATGGATAACTATGCCTACGGCTTTGCTGTCGGCATAGCTCTGCCGCGTGGCAGCTCCTAATAAAAAAACAGATGATATTTATGCCGACGGCCGCCGTCAGGGCCGTCGGCATAGATTTGACGGCGTCAGCCCGCCGTCTGTCCCCGAGCCACCAGGGCCACCTCTATGCCGACGGCCTAACTATGCCTACGACTGCCGTAGGCATAGATCGATGTATGCCGACGGCCTTACTATGCCTATGGCTGCCGTAGGCATAGATGAAGCTATGCCGACGGCTTTTCTATGCCGATGGTATTCGCCGGGCCGTCGGCATAGCTCCATCTATGCCTACGGCAGCCGTCGGCATAGATATGGCCGTAGGCATATAAGGTTATTCCGGTAGTGCTTCGCCGCCGTCTGCCGATCATGGCGCGCCGCCGCGCTCGCGGCGCCACCCTTGCCGGCGCTCCCATGGCTACTCCTCTCCCCTCGCGACGGGAGAAGTACGAAGGCTCTTTACTGCCCCGATGATGGTGCCGTCGTGCGCTTAGGAGTCCCCCGCAAAGACGCCGGGAGGTGGATCATCGGTGGCCACGACGGTGGCTGGGTTGCCTTCCACGTGCCAGGCCTGGTCAAGATCATGAACCTTTTCTCCGGCGCCGAGGTGCCGCTCACCAAGAAGAAGGCGACAATCGTCTGCCCTAGCAGGCACCATGCCCACGACCAGCTGGTCTTTATCTCCAGAGTTGCCTTCTCGGCACCTCCCACCTCGCCTCAGTGTATCCTTGCCGCTGGAACATCCAATTGTGGCATCGCGCTCTGCAGAGTTGGTTGTCCGAATACTGGATGGACCGTACAAGGATGTCCTAATAACCGAGTGTTTGTCGACATCACGTTTTGCAACGGCGAGCTCTACGGCCTATATAGCCAGAGGAAAATCGTCAAGTTTGAGATTGGCGTGGATGATGATGGTGCGAAAGATAGACCGCGAAATCCGTACGAATGATGACAATACCAGTTACTTCCTCCGTTCCTAAATATTTGTCTTTCTAGACATTTTAAATGACTACTACATACGGATGTATGTAGACATATTTTAGAGTGTAGATTCACTCATTTTGCTCCGTATGTAGTCACTTGTTGAAATGCCTAGAAAGACAAGTATTTAGGAACGGAGGGAGTACATCTTTGATCTAAAGGGCAAGCTTGCGATGACATTGAAGACCCGGTGGTTGCCAAACATCCAGCCTTTCTTCAAGGTCTTCCAGCTCGTTGACAGCACAGGTAAACAAACGGCACGCTACAAGCACAAGTGGCTGGAGGTTACCAGCTTGGGTGACCAAGCATTGTTTCTGGGGAAGTCATTCTCCAAGGCGGTGCATGTGCCAGCGAACATATGCGGCAGTGTGGAGAGAAACCACATCTATTACTCGCAATATTGTTGGTTAGGTGAAAACACCATCATCGCTAGTGACAGGGTAGTCTTGAAAATCTCAAACGACATCAGCGGCATGATATGCTACAAGGAAGACGACTCGAAAAATAGCAGCACCGACAATGACGTCAAGAGGATCATGTCGGTAGGATACTTCGTGCAGGGTTGTTTACATGGTGGCATCTGGATTCTTCCACCAGATATATAGAAAGTCCGGGTTCTTCCTTAGCACATTAAACTATCTATGAGAGCTATCAGATACTTATCTATGAAGTAGGGGGAAAGAAGAATGTAAGAGAGATAGCAAGATACTGTGTTATAAGAATGAACTTCAGGATCCAACGGTGGTCATGGTGGTAAAGTCCCTTTGCATCAGTTCGACAAAAGTTTCACAAACTCACACAGCAGAAGATATGTATCTCTAGAAATTGATGTTTTAATACGGCTAAACATCATCGAGTTATTCACTATTGTACTTTTTTGGTGTGTGTGTGTTGTTTTAATAGGCAGTTCATAGCTTGCCAATAACCCATGGTGATTGTCACTGAAAACGGCATGGATCATCTCCAGAGATATGGAACCACATTGAATCAAATTCAGAACAGGATGCCCAAATTCGCAGTAGAATATTTTTGTCGATGGTTATATCAGTAGAGTGGCCATACAAATGTACTGGGAATTACTATCAGAAGGTCTCCTTTGGGCAGCACAACAGCCCAGCAAGATTCCACTCAGTTCAGCCCAGCAAGATTCAATTCAATTTGTCTCTTTTTCCATTGGCTAGCCAGTCACAAACCTAGTCTTTTTAGTCTTTCTCCACAAGCAGCAGCACAAGACATCATACCACAGAAAAGTAACATGTTGCTGCGAATTAATTGTGTCAAACGACAACACATCCACAGAGTTACTCGATTATTCTTGGGAAACGCTTTGTACTCGATAGTTTGATAAAGACTCCAGCATCAAATCCAATGTTCCAGAGTAAAATGCACAGAACCACCACATTAGCCTTATAGCTCTCGGAAAACCACCACTTTACAAAACGTGATACTTTGCACCGCAGTGAAGTTTTGATAGTGGCAAAAAACAATGAACGTGAAAATGATATTGTTTTGACGTGGCCAATCATGCGCTGGCCGACAGCTGGGGACGGCGCACCATTAATGGCCATAGGGACCGAGCCGGTCGACCCGTTCCCTGAAGGGAAACAGTGCCATTCCCTCCTCTCCGCTCGCTCACTCTGCCTCCACTCTGCCTCGCTCCCCTCTGCGCCGCCGCATAGACGCCTTCATAGCCGAGCAGTATCGCATTTATCAAGAGATGTTAGAGATGGTGTAAATTAAATGCCCAGTCTGACATTGTTTGTGTGTCGGGTACGAAAAACTGTTGGCGGATTTGAATATTTATGTTTTCTAAACTTTGCAATTTCTTAACCATTAAGGTCGGTGATTTAAGATATACCTTTAACTGGTCTCCTACCTCTTGTACAATCTATATAGACGTGGACAATTTGGGTCCGATCTGGGTCGCCCCTACTGTGGGCAATTTGTGGTCGTGTGCTGCGGCTGCCTTCTCCAACGCTGCTCCGACCAGCGGTGTGGGGGCCTGCTGATGTGCTCGGATAAATGTGGCGGTCCTTGGGTTCCTCTTGCATCAAGACGAAGATCTTCCGGATGCCTGTCCTTCCTGATCTGGCTGGCGGGTTACGGAAGGCTCCGCCGGCGAACTACCATGGACGTTTTATGCTCTATTATCTATTGCCATAAGGAGATATGTTTAGCTCCATGGTGAAGTCAGAGGCGGGGAATGTCATGGAAGTTGAGATTGGATGACTAGTAATGGTGATTGGAGCCTACGGCATTGAGGAACTTGCTCAGAGTTTCGGGATTCGTAGCAGCGGTATGTAAGTGGGGACGACAGCACAGGTGAAGTTCAAAGTCTTGCTTTTCAGGGTGAAAATCCAAGGTCTAGCCTTAATTGGTTGTGCCTGGCAATGGCCTTGTTGAAGGCATTGTTTTGAGAGCGGGGATTATCTCCGGGGTGAAAACCCAAGATCTACGATCGGGCGACGATAGCGCTGGTGCACTGTTTCCTCCTTGGGGGTGTCGCTTTTGGAGAACTTGGATATCAGGTGTTGTCTTGGTGATGGTTGTGCTGCTGCTGCAAGGCCTAGAACGCTGTAGCGGGACTTTTCTTTTTTTAGTTTCTTCTTACTTTTTTGGCTGTGTGCATTCGTCATGCCATTAGGGCATTGCGTTGTTGCAGAGGCTGGGTGTAACTGGTATTTTTGCGATATTAATATATACTCTTTATCGAAAAAAGGAGTGTGAGGGCATCCCTAATAAGATGAACAGAGGTCGCCGGGTGGAAGCCTTCCTCCTCAGGCTTCAGTCTATTTCTTGCGTGCCAAATTGATCACATGACAGAGACCATGATAGAACACTCCCTGCCAGTAAACCTGTCATCACACGCAATGTCCATGGTCCGCGTTGATGGATGTAGCCTAGGCATATGGAAGTGGAACAGCTGTTGCGCCTCGTCCCACAAACGTTTGGCATGTGAACTCTTCAACATTGCATGCTTCAGATCTTCAACCATAGCCACACATATTTTGCGAAGACCAATCTTTTCTCGTAAAAAAGCTGTTCTGTCGGTTCAATAAGTTTCATGAGTGTTATTTATGAAACAGTTGGTACTGAAAGAGACGTGTGAAAGTTGGGATCCATCCACGCTTTACATGGCCCTGTGTGTCAAACGCTAAAATGGATGCATTTTCTCCAGCAGCGTCCTTGTGAGGATTGCAGCAAAGTCCGAGGAAGTTTGAAAATTTTCTGTTATGACACTGACAAGTTGTAACTGTTTGAGAGTAACCTCCAATCTAATAATAATCCCACATGTATTTGTTTAGTGTAAAACTAGAGTGCAATGTACAGTACATGTTTAATACTTCGACTTTTAGTGTAATGCTTTGTGTGAAATTTGTATGTCAAGGGAAGAATAATACTGTGGAGTTAACACACGGAGAAACATAAACTGCAATCGATGAAGCACGGCCAGGCCATGCATTTGTTTCTCCTTCTCGAGAAGAGGCACTTGTATTTTGTTGTTACTGAAACGGGCAGAAGAGGGAGGAAGGGAGAGAAAAAACGAAAACATAGGATCCCGTGTATTAAAAAAGACACGTGTGGAAGTTGGGACCATCCGTTAAACTATAGGCATGCAAAATAGTTTGAGGAAGAAACGGAGTGGGCTCAATTTCCTCTTGCAAACTATTGGGGATTATCGGGCCACACTTATCTAAAATACGCCGCTCTCAAACAGTTACTACATGTCATTGTCAGAAGGCAAAAATTTCAAAATGTCCGTACATATATGTACAGGGTCGACGACTTTGACCAGTGGAGCTGTCGTATTATGGCAGGCTCCTCTTTCTCTCTTTTCCTGCTCACAGTACAACTATGACATGAAGTGTCTTTGACATTATCTCTCCTCTCTCTCTCAAAATCCATCGATTTTCTTTCTCATAGTTTAGATTGTTCATATCCTTCAAACCAATTTTTTTTATTTTTAAACATTTTACATATTTGCACTCATGGTGTCAAGACCTTTAGAACAAGATCAATCTTGGATACATTAAACACGTTAAAATATCAGCATTTCAATCCACTTTTCGTTCAATCTATTTTGAGTGTGCAAAATTAGTTTCTTGAAATGAGTGAAATCATATTTTGGAAATGAATGAAAATATTCTTTTAAATGAGTGAATTTTTTTATTAAGTGAAACCAGTATTTTAAAATGAGCGACATATAAATTTTGAATTTAGTTAAATATGTAGTTTGAAATTAATGAATTTATCTTTTTGAAATGAGTGAAATCTGCTAGTTGAAATGAGTCAACTCATTTTTTTTGAAATGAGTGAATTTTGTTAATTAATTGAAATAAGTGTTTGGAAATGAGTGCAATATGAATTTTAAAATATAATATTTTTCAATAAAGCACAATCAGTTTTCTCCCAAAAAGGGTGGATTTTATTAGCTCAAAATGAAGCATCAAGAGAATACAAGCACGATGAGAACACACCCGGCCTCTTCATTGCTAGGATGCACACAGTCAACACCAATACACACAAAAAACCAAATGGGCGAGAAAAAAGGAAATGAAAATGATTGGGTCCATGATCGGCAAAGTATAGGAAAGACCATATCGGCACTAACCATCTCAAGACACCATATGAGCGTCGAGGTTCTTCAACAACAACACCTTCAAGAAGGGAGCGACACTTAATTGCCATTGTCAACGGATCTATCCAGGCAAGGCCAGAATCTAGGTTGTCACCCTGACTGTGCGAGCATATTCGAGCAATGCCTTCAATAAGGTAATGACGTATAACCATCGCCATTGCCAGATTTTAGATCTAGGTCTTCATCCAGGAGCTCGATACCGGGTACTGAAGAAGCACCACCATCGACGTCACAAATGTATTGTCGCCACCACTTTTCACAATCCCAACAGCTCCGCTGCACAACCATTCATCTGCTTCAAGCCTCCATCGTTTGCATCTCGTCGTCGAAGTCAACTATCAGATCTGAAGCGATGAACTCCCCGAATATCTTTCGATGTCGAACGCCAACATGGAGCCACAGGAGGTCGATGCACCATCACAGTCTGCAGCCACCGCTGCTAGGTCGACCAAGATCTGGATCACTGTCACCGGCCGAGGTACCGTGCACCGACGTCGCAAGACCAAGCCGCCATCTAGCAAAGCCCGGCCCAAGCACCGCCGGAGTCTGCACGCATCCACCACATCCGCTTGAACAAGTCCATGCTAAGGAAGTCCACGCGCTGCAGTAACACCCCAACAAACGGCCACCCATGCAAACATGAACATCCCCACTGTCACAGCCTGAACCATCCGCCAGGGACCTCCTTAACAACGTCCAGCCAGCTGCCGAGCCCCTCCGCTGACCGCCAGGACCTCACGTCCAAGCACGCGTCGACGCGCTGCCCGTCTCCATGCCCACCAGATTCGAGTTGCCTCCACGAGAAGAAACACCGCCGCCGCTGTTGGCCGCACAAGCTTCACTAGGCGGCGTCCTCCGGCGGCAGCACGGCAGGAGGAGGAGGGAGGAATGGTGGGGCACTAGGGTAGAGTCACGCCCGAGCCGCCTTGGGCAAGGCGACACGGGGCCGAGCATGTTTTTCGCAGGGCAATCAGTTTTTAAGACAAGTAAAATACGTATTTTAAAATGTGTGTAATCTACTTTGCTGTGTGAAATTATTTTGAATTGAGTAAAATCAGCTTTTTTGAATGGAGTGATTTTTTTTGAAATAAACAAGTGAAATCTGTTTTTTTGTAAGAAATGAGTGAAGTATGTTCCACGAAATTTAAATTTATTTAAAATATATCCTAGATTGATCATGTTTTAAAGATCTCGCTGTGAGGTATTCAATAGATATCAATGAATTAATATCGCACAATGCAATAAAATGCTAGATTTTTGTGGTAGAGTAAAAAACGTAGTGGATGGGTAGAAGGGATGACTTTAGCATCGCTGAGCCCACACGAGGTAATGTCGACACACAATTCCAAAACGTGACACGTTAGGTGGGTACCAAGCCGCTATCAACAAAAAGTTGCAATCAAAGATGGGTATTGTACGGAGCAGTGCCAAGAAAAAGCTGGAGAGTAGTTTGTCTCGTGCACGAAAAGAATGGCTGGCTGGACAGTTCACGGGAGGTCCCGTGCACGGAAGAATTTCCAGTTTCCACTATATAACGTCCACATATCTCTGAGTCGTGAGCTTCCATGCCCAAACTGCTCCTCTCAAGGCAGTTACAATTCGCATACGGCAACGCCAACTATTTCCTCCAATTCTGTGCACCCACCTTCCATAGGTTCGAGATGAAGCAGACCGTGGTCCTGTACCCCGGTGCCGGCGGCGGTCACGTTCGCCCCATGACAGAGCTCGCCAACGTCTTTCTCAAGCACGGCTACGACGTCACCATGGTGCTCGTCGAGGAGCCCCTTAAGTTGTCAGACTCCGGCACCACCGTCATAGAGCGCATCGCTGCCTCTAACCCGTCCATCTCCTTCCATGTCCTCCCGTCCATCCATGCTCAAGACTTTGCCGCCTCCGGCAAGCACCCTTTCTTACTCATGCTCGAGCTCTTGCACTATTACAACGAGCAGTTCGAAGCATTCCTCCGCGCCATCGACCGGAAAAGCTTGCACTCTATTGTCCTCGACATGTTCTGCATTGATGCCACCGACGTTTGCATGAATCTCGGCGTTCCGGTGTACACGTTCTTCGCAGGGAGCGCCTCGTGCCTGTCAGCCCTAACCCAACTCCCGACACTGATTGCCGGCAGGCAGACGGGCTTGAAGGAACTTGGGGACACGCCGCTCAATTTCGTCGGCATTCCGCCGATGCCAGCGTCTCATCTCATCAAGGAACTGCTGGAGCACCCCGAAGATGAGATGTGCAAGGCCATGATGAACATCTGGAAGCGCAATACGGAGACCATGGGCGTTCTCCTGAACACGTTCGAGTCGTTGGAGAGTCGGGCGGTGCAGTCTCTGAGGGGCCCGCTCTGCGTCCCCGAAAGGATCCTGCCTCCGATCTACTGCGTCGGTCCGTCAGTCGGCAAGGGCGCCAAGGATGAGGAAAAAGTAGAGAGGAACGAATGCCTCAAGTGGCTCGACGTGCAGCCCGACCGCAGTGTCGTGTTCTTCTGTTTGGGGAGTAAGGGCACGCTCTGGACAGAGCAGCTGAAGGAGATAGCCATTGGCTTTGAGAGGTCAGGGCAGCGGTTCCTATGGTCCGTGCGCATGCCTGCGGGAAGCGACAGCCCAGAAAAAATACTTGGAAGGGCGCCCTGAGCCGGAACTTGACGCGCTCCTACCTCAAGGGTTCTTAGAGCGGACCAATGGCAGGGGCCTATTATCAAGTTGTGGGCGCCGCAGATGGACGTGCTCGGCCACAGGGCAACCAGTGCGTTCGTGACACACTGCGGATGGAACTCGGTAATGGAGGCCATTGTGGCTGGGGTGCCGATGTTGTGTCTGCCGCTGGAAGGAGAGCAAAGGATGAACAAGGTGTCTATGACAGAGGGCATGGGCGTTGCTGTGGAGCTGGAGGGATACATGACAGGTTTTGTGAAAGCAGGCGAGGTGGAGGCCAAGGTGCGGCTCGTGATTGAGGGTGAGGAAGGGAGGCATCTCAGGGCCCGGGTAGCTGCTCTCAGGGAAGAGGCCAAGGCGGCCCTGGAGGAAGGTGGCCCATCGCGGGTGGCGTTTGTCCAGTTTCTGTTGGATGTCGAAAATCTTGGAAAGCAACTCGGCGATTGACGCACTAGTATGTACATTTATGTTGCCAGCATGTTGCTAGTCCAAGCCACCCCTGTTTACATTTTTGTTGTGTGGATAATAACTTAAGTCACTACTACCTCCGTCGTCTCAAGAATATGACCCATATGGATATAATTCAATTCATAACTAGGCACATTATTCATAGATTTGGAATTCCATACATTTTAATTATGGATAGTCCATCCTTTATTGCCAGAAAAAGGAAACATCAAAAAAAATTGTGGAGGTAACCTCCAGCAACGTGAGCGAAGTCTGCGTTATTTATGTGAGGTGGATGGAACTGGAACCTCCAATGTATGGAAAATCCCACACGTATTCTTTTTGCGGGGGAATTTCAATAGCTTTATTCAAATAAAGGCATTTTCCCAACAGTCAGCCAAGAGTCTGCTGGTCAGGAAGCTAGAAGTTTTGTCCAACCAGCTTTCAGTACTAGAATGCTTGGCACAGATATGCGCCAGGCTATTAATTGATCTTAATACATGTTCAATAACAAAATAATCGAAACTACTAGCAAGCTCTCCAATTTCTATAAAAATTGGTGCCACGACTGAACGAGAGTCATGGGGAGTGGTCCACAGGTTCACCAACTCGAGGTAATCCGTCTACGGAATGACATTTGTAAATCCCCTAAGCTTGGCGAAGATGACCCATCGGCTCCGCAATGAGAGGATCAGTTACTCCTGGGTATAGCTTACTCCACGCCCCTAGAAATGAACTGGATGATCGAGCAACACGCCCAGCCCCTCCTCTCCCATCTTCTCGCTTGATAGCAGTGTGGGTGTTAATCTTGGCATAATCCGGGTCTCGAGGATGCCACCAACCATGGCCGGGCATCACTAGAGCATGAGGTACAGGAATATCCACGAGTGTGATGGCCTCCCTAATAAGACGGATAGAGGTTGCCGGGTCGAAGCCTTCCCCCTCCTGCGTCAATCTATTTCTTGGGTGCCAAATTGACCACATGATAAAGACACGATGAACGATTCCTGCCAATGAACCTATCATCACACAGTGTCTCTGGCCCATATTGATGGATGTTGCCTAGGCATATGGAAGCCGAACTGCTGCTGTGGCTCGTCCCACAAACGTTTTGGATGTGAACACTTTAGCCGTGCGTGCTCCAGATATTCATCCATAGCCATACATATTTTGCAAAGACCAATCTGCCTTGTATGACTAGGATTGAGGGTTCAGTTCAATAAGTTTCGTGAGTGTTTTTTAGGAATGAAACACTTCATAGAGACATACCAAAATGGCCTGAACGCCCTCTATTGTTTTGTAGATTGGTTTTAAGTGTTTATTATACTGTTTTAACAGTAAATGACCTGATTAAGAGCTTTTCTTTGTCGTAGATGACCAATTTTCATAGGTTTACAAATGTTTAACCGGAATATAGTTCTTTTATGGTATAGACAATGTATTGATATATAATTTGTTGATCATAAGTTAAATCATCGAGTTAAGCATCTATCACTTTATGGATTTTGTAGGTAAAAAAGAACTACAATGACAAGCCGGAATTCAGTACTGTTTGTACATTCGGATGAAACAAAGACAAATATGTATTGTTGTCCCAGTTCTGTACAGCTACATGAACAAATGAGCACAAGCAGACAGCTCACGTGTATTGCAAACAAAATTACAAGAAACATAGCATCCAGTGAACATGATTGCATACGAACTCGGCACTCAAATCCATACATGTCACGTAATGTGTACAGCAGCACCAAACAGCATATACACAAGCTTCAGCAGCATCACACACGGCCAGCACACACACATTGAGCACACACATATGCAGGCAGCACTAGGCCTCGCTACCGATGCAGGCGAGATAATAGTCGTCGTCCAAGCAGCAGGGTGCAGGAGAGCGCAAGGATGCGTGACAGGTCGCTGAGTATCTCAGGGTGGAGCTTGGGGAAGAGGCGGAGCTTGGGCCGGACAGGAGGCGTGGCCGCCGCGCCGCCGTGGAAGGCTCGGCGTGCCTGATGTAGTGCACAAGGCGGCGGCGCCCTGCGTTCCGGGAACGGGGGATTCGGGCTGCGACTTCTCCGATACGCCGACCGGCAATGGGCTGAGTCGCCGGTGGCCGGAGTTGGGGCGGATGGCGGCGGGAAAGGGGGCGCTGAGGAACCCTAACGCAAAACTGTCATTCGTCAATTTGGAGCCAGCTCTTGCCGCGAGAAGCTCGAAATAGCAGGTGCTGCGTGGAGCCGGCCCAAAAAATGAGTGTTTGGTGCGGCTCCAGCTTCTAAGCACGAGAAGCCATAGAAGCTGCTATTTAGAGCCCAAACAAACACACCCTTAATCCCTTCCGATCTAGGGTTTTCGCAATAGTGACGGGAAGCACCGCCACCACCTCGCCCACTCTCCGCCATCACCGTGCGCCACAGCACCATAATGGCCTCCGGCTCGAGCTCGTCAGCACAAGGAGAAGGTATGACCACCGGAGTCTCTAGCCTACCCCGATCCAGAGGATCTAACAATGGTATCAGGCCATGCTACGCTAAGATTTTCGGTAAAAAAAATATACACAGAAAGACAGATCCCTCCCTTCCCCGAAGAACCCTAGACAGGGCAAAGAAAAATTCCTCAACGGAGAAAGTAGTGCCGCCGTCATGGCCGCGCCGTTCCTCTCGATCCGGATGGGCATCGGCATGCCGAGCCATTTGGAAGAAGAACACAGACAGTGGGAGCACCACGCCTTCGCCACTGCCAAAAGAACAGACCCCATCGGGGCAAATGGCAACGCAGCCAAGCCATTCGACGGCGGCGCGCTTCCCGCAAGGGAAAACGCGCTACCGGCGAAGGGGCTGACTACGGAGTTGCTGTAGGGTGGTCCACCGTTGTCGTATTCAGGGGAGCAGAGATGGGCTAGACCTCGCGTCTCTCTCTGCTACTGGCTCGTGGTGGAAGGGGAGAAAAAGAAGACGGAAAGAAAGAATCGCGGCGCGGTGGCCGTCACCGGTGACTGCGCGCGGCGCGGTGGCCCGGCGACCTGTACAGAGGCTGCCGTCGCGAGCGAAAGGGAGAGGCAAGGGGGATCAGAGGAGGCGCAACCGTCGCTCTCTCTCTCTCTCTCTCTCTCTCTCTCTCTCTCTCCATCCCTTCGCCGGCGGCCGGACTTAGCCGCGTCGGTGGCCGAGGCTGCCGCCTGCGGGAGAGAGAACGAGGCGAGCGGCGCGCGGGGGGATGAAATGACTAGGGTTCCCCTCGCCCCCACCGCATCGATCGTTTTTTATCCGGCGAAAAGCAAGGGCTGTTGGAAATATGCCCTAGAGGCAATAATAAAATGGTTATTATTGTATTTCCTTGTTCATGATAATTGTCTATTGTTCATGCTATAATTGTATTAACTGGAAACTGTAATACATGTGTGAATACATAGACCACAACATATCCCTAGTCAGCCTCTAGTTGACTAGCTCGTTGATCAATAGATGGTTATGGTTTCCTGACCATGGACATTGGATGTCATTGATAACGGGATCACATTATTAGGAGAATGATCTTGTGTTATGCTTAGGATTGGGTCTTGTCCATCACATCGTGTAGTTCGTTTGCTAGAGCTTTTCTAATGTCAAGTATCATTTCCTTAGACCATGAGATTGTGCAACTCCCGGATACCGTAGGAGTGCTTTGGGTGTATCAAATGTCACAACGTAACTGGGTGACTATAAAGGTGCACTACATGTATTTCTGAAAGTGTTTGTTGGGTTGGCATGAATCGAGGATGGGATTTGTCACTCCGTATGACGGAGAGGTATCTCTGGGCCCACTCGGTAATGCATCATCATAATGAGCTCAATGTGACTAAGCAGTTAGTCACGGGATCATGCGTTACGGAACGAGTAAAGTGACTTGCCGGTAACGAGATTGAACGAGGTATTGGGATACCGACGATCGAATCTCGGTCAAGTAACATACCGATTGACAAAGGGAATTGAATACGGGATTGATCGAATCCCCGACATCGTGGTTCATCCGATGAGATCGTCGTGGAACATGTGGGAGCCAATATGGGTATCAAGATCCCGCTATTGGTTATTGGCCGGAGAGGTGTCTCGGTCATGTCTGCATGGTTCCCGAACCCGTAGGGTCTACACACTTAAGGTTCGGTGACGCTAGAGTTGTTATGGGAAATAGTATGTGGTTACCGAAGGTAGTTCGGAGTCCCGGATGAGATCCCGGACGTAACGAGGAGTTCCGGAATGGTCCGGCGGTGAAGATTGGTATATTGGACGAAGGGTATTGGAGTCCGGAAGTGTTCTGGGGGTACCAGGCTATGGCCAACATGACCGGAAAGTGTTTCGAGAGCCCCGATAAGTGTTGGAGGGCCTCATGGGCCAAAGGGGAAGGGGCAAACCTTAGTGGGGTGGTGCGCCCCCCTTTCCTTCTCCCTCCCCACTTCCTTCCCTCTCCTAGTAGGAGTCCTACTCCTACTAGGAGGAGGACAAATCCTTGGCGCGCCATAGGGGCGGCCGGCCTCCTCCCCTTGCTCCTTTATATACGGGGGCAGGGGGCACCCCTAGACACACAAGTTGATCCACGTGATTGTATTCTTAGCCGTGTGCGGTGCCCCCTTCCACCATAATCCTCGATAATATTGTAGTGGTGCTTAGGCGAAGCCCTGCGATGGTAGTACATCAAGATCGTCACCACACCGTCGTGCTGACGGAACTCTTCCCCGACACTTTGCTGGATCGGAGTCGGGGATCGTCATCGAGCTGAACGTGTGCTAAAACTCGGAGGTGCCGTAGTTTCGGTGCTTGATCGGTTGGGCCGTGAAGACGTACGACTACATCAACCGCGTTGTGCTAACGCTTCCGCTGTCGGTCTACAAGGGTACGTAGATCGCACTCTCCCCTCTCGTTGCTATACATCACCATGATCTTGCATGTGCGTAGGAATTTTTTTGAAATTACTACGTTCCCCAACAGTGGTATCAGAGCCTAGGTTTTATGTGTTGATGTTATATGCACGAGTAGAACACAAGTGAGTTGTGGGCGATATAAGTCATACTGCTTACCAGCATGTCATACTTTGGTTCGGCGGTATTGTTGGACGAAGCGGCCCGGACCGACATTACGCGTACGCTTACGCGAGACCGGTTCTCCCGACGTGCTTTGCACAAAGGTGGCTAGCGGGTGACAGTTTCTCCAACTTTAGTTGAACCGAGTGTGGCTACACCCGGTCCTTGCGAAGTTTAAAACAACACCAACTTGATAAACTATCGTTGTGGTTTTGATGCGTAGGTAAGACTGGTTCTTGCTTAAGCCCGTAGCAGCCACGTAAAACTTGCAACAACAAAGTAGAGGACGTCTAACTTGTTTTTGCAGGGCATGTTGTGATGTGATATGGTCAAGACATGATGCTAAAATTTTATTGTATGAGATGATCATGTTTTGTAACCAAGTTATCGGCAACTGGCAGGAGCCATATGGTTGTCGCTTTATTGTATGCAATGCAATTGCGATGTAATGCTTTACTTTATCACTAAACGGCAGCGATAGTCGTGGAAGCATAAGATTGGCGAGACGACAACGATGCTACGATGATGATCAAGGTGTCGCGCCGGTGACGATGGTGATCACGACGGTGCTTCGAAGATGGAGATCACAAGCACAAGATGATGATGGCCATATCATATCACTTATATTGATTGCATGTGATGTTTATCTTTTATGCATCTTATCTTGCTTTGATTGACGGTAGCATTTTAAGATGATCTCTCACTAATTATCAAGAAGCGTTCTCCCTGAGTATGCACCGTTGCGAAAGTTCTTCGTGCTGAGACACCACGTGATGATCGGGTGTGATAGGCTCTACGTTCAAATACAACGGGTGCAAAACAGTTGCACACGCGGAATACTCAGGTTATACTTGACGAGCCAAGCATATACAGATATGACCTCGGAACACGGAGACCGAAAGGTCGAGTGTGAATCATATAGTAGATATGATCAACATAGTGATGTTCACCAATGAAACTACTCCATCTCACGTGATGATCGGACATGGTTTAGTTGATTTGGATCACGTAATCACTTAGAGGATTAGAGGGATGTCTATATAAGTGGGAGTTCTTTAGTAATATGATTAATTGTACCTAAATTTATCATGAACTTAGTACCTGATAGTATCTTGCTTGTTTATGTTTGATTGTAGATAGATGACCCGTGCTGTTGTTCCGTTGAATTTTAATGCGTTCCTTGAGAAAGCAAAGTTGAAATATGATGGTAGCAATTGCACAGACTGGGTCCGTAACTTGAGGATTATCCTCATTGCTGCACAGAAGAATTACGTCCTGGAAGCACCGCTGGGTGCCAGGCCTGCTGCTGGAGCAACACCAGATGTTATGAACGTTTGGTAGAGCAAAGCTGATGACTACTCGATAGTTCAGTGTGCCATGCTTTGCGGCTGAGAATCGGGACTTCAACGACGTTTTGAACGTCATGGAGCATATGAGATGTTCCAGGAGTTGAAGTTAATATTTCAAGCAAATGCCCGGATTGAGAGATATGAAGTCTCCAATAAGTTCTATAGCTGCAAGATGGAGGAGAACAGTTCTGTCAGTGAGCATATACTCAAAATGTCTAGGTATAATAATCACTTGATTCAATTGGGAGTTAATCTTCCAGATGATTGCGTCATTGACATAATTCTCCAATCACTGCCACCAAGCTACAAGAACTTCGTGATGAACTATAATATGCAAGGGATGAATAAGACTATTCCCGAGCTCTTCGCAATGCTGAAAGCTGCGGAGGTAGAAATCAAGAAGGAGCATCAAGTGTTAATGGTCAACAAGACCACTAGTTTCAAGAAAAAGGGCAAAGGGAAGAAGAAGGGGAACTTCAAAAAGAACAGCAAGCAAGTTGCTACTCAACAGAAGAAACCCAAACCTGGACCTAAGCCTGAAACTGAGTGCTTCTACTGCAAGCAGACTGGTCACTGGAAGCAGAACTGCCCCAAGTATTTGGCAGATAAGAAGGATGGCAAGGTAAACAAAGGTATATGTGGTATACATGTTATTGATGTGTACCTTACTAATGCTCGCAGTAGCACCTGGGTATTTGATACTGGTTCCGTTGCTAACATTTGCAACTCGAAACAGGGACTACGGATTAAGCGAAGATTAGCTAAGGACGAGGTGACGATGTGCGTGGGAAATGGTTCCAAAGTCGATGTGATCGCGGTCGGCACGCTACCTCTACATCTACCTTCGGGATTAGTATTAGACCTAAATAATTGTAATTTGGTGCCAGCGTTAAGCATGAACATTATATCTGGATCTTGTTTGATGCGAGACGGTTATTCATTTAAATCAGAGAATAATGGTTGTTCTATTTATATGAGTAATATCTTTTATGGTCATGCACCCTTAAAGAGTGGTCTATTCTTATTAAATCTCGATAGTAATGATACACATATTCATAATGTTGAAGCCAAAAGATGCAGAGTTGATAATGATAGTGCAACTTATTTGTGGCACTGCCATTTGGGTCATATCGGTGTAAAACGCATGAAGAAACTCCATACTGATGGACTTTTGGAACCACTTGATTATGAATCGCTTGGTACTTGCGAACCGTGCCTTATGGGTAAGATGACAAAAACACCGTTCTCCGGTACTATGGAGAGAGCAACAGATTTGTTGGAAATCATACATACAGATGTATGTGGTCCAATGAATGTTGAGGCTCGTGGCGGATGTCGTTATTTTCTCACCTTCACAGATGACTTAAGCAGATATGGGTATATCTACTTAATGAAACATAAGTCTGAAACGTTTGAAAAGTTCAAAGAATTTCAGAGTGAAGTGGAAAATCATCGTAACAAGAAAATAAAATTCCTACGATCTGATCGCGGAGGAGAATATTTGAGTTACGAGTTTGGTGTACATTTGAAACAATGCAGAATAGTTTCGCAACTCACGCCACCTGGAACACCACAACGTAATGGTGTGTCCGAACGTCGTAATCGTACTTTACTTGATATGGTGCGATCTATGATGTCTCTTACTGATTTACCGCTATCATTTTGGGGTTATGCTCTAGAGACGGCCGCATTCACGTTAAATAGGGCACCATCAAAATCCATTGAGACGATGCCTTATGAACTATGGTTTGGCAAGAAACCAAAGTTGTCGTTTATGAAAGTTTGGGGTTGCGATGCTTATGTGAAAAAGCTTCAACCTGATAAGCTCGAACCCAAATCGGAGAAATGTGTCTTCATAGGATATCCAAAGGAAACTATTGGATACACCTTTTATCACAGATCCGAAGGCAAAACTTTTGTTGCTAAATTCGGAAACTTTTTAGAGAAGAAGTTTCTCTCGAAAGAAGTGAGTGGGAGGAAAGTAGAACTTGATGAGGTAACTGTAACTGCTCCCTTATTGAAAAGTAGTACATCACAGAAACCAGTTTCTGTGACACCTACACTAATTAGTGAGGAAGCTAATGATGATGATCATGAAGCTTCAGAACAAGATACTACTAAACCTCGTAGATCAACCAGAGTAAGATCTGCACCAGAGTGGTACGGTAATCCTGTTCTGGAAGTCATGCTACTAGATCATGATGAACCTACAAACTATGGAGAAGCGATGGTGAGCCCAGATTCCGCAAAATGGCTTGAAGACATGAAATCTGAGATGGGATCCATGTATGAGAACAAAGTGTGGACTTTGGTTGACTTGCCCAAAGATCGGCAAGCAATTGAGAATAAATGGATCTTCAAGAAGAAGACTGACGCTGACGGTAATGTTACTGTCTACAAAGCTCGACTTGTCGCAAAAGGTTTTCGACAAATTCAAGGGATTGACTGATGAAGACATGTACCTAGGGTAGGGACGCGGACCTGACCCAAGAGTCCTACCCTAGGACATCCCTAGGAGAAGTCACCTTTCAATTGACTTAAAGGTATCCCACTCGACGGACTCAAGACACTCGACCAGAAAGCTATCACTCGACCATGAAGCCAACCACTCGACCGCCAGGAGACCTACAGTCACTCCGCAGGCAAACGGTCAGCTGTTAAGTAGTCTTTATGGTCATCATAGCACTTTAATAGGGGTGTTACCAGTAACGCCCAACCTTAAATATACCTTAAACCCTGCATTACTGAGGGCAGGAGGGGGCCGACGAACTCTATATAAGCCACCCCCCTCCTCAGTATGAAGGGTTCGCACCCCAGTTATTCACACGCCAGTAATCCAATCGACCGCCTCCAGGCACCGAGACGTAGGGCTGTTACTTCCTCCGCGAAGGGCCTGAACTCGTACATCTTGGTGTGTTTACAACTTCCCAATAGCTGAGATCTAGCCTGTCCATACTTACCCCCTACATCACTGTCAGAGTTAGAACCACGACATTGACTACCATGAGACCTTCTCACCCGTAGCGATGCTTAAGTATGTTCGAATCATGTTAGCAATTGCCGCATTTTATGATTATGAAATTTGGCAGATGGATGTCAAAACTGCATTCCTGAATGGATTTCTGAAAGAAGAGTTGTATATGATGCAGCCGGAAGGTTTTGTCGATCCAAAGGGAGCTGACAAAGTGTGCAAGCTCCAGCGATCCATTTATGGACTGGTGCAAGCCTCTCGGAGTTGGAATAAACGCTTTGATAGTGTAATCAAAGCATTTGGTTTTATACAGACTTTTGGAGAAGCCTGTATTTACAAGAAAGTGAGTGGGAGCTCTGTAGCATTTCTGATATTATATGTAGATGACATATTACTAATCGGAAATGATATATAATTTCTGGATATCATAAAGGGATACTTGAATAAGAGTTTTTCAATGAAAGACCTCGGTGAAGCTGCTTACATATTGGGCATTAAGATCTATAGAGACAGATCAAGACGCTTAATTGGACTTTCACAAAGCACATACCTTGACAAAGTTTTGAAAAAGTTCAAAATGGATGAAGCAAAGAAAGGATTCTTGCCTGTGTTACAAGGTGTGAAATTGAGTAAGACTCAATGCCCGACCAATGCAGAAGATAGAGAGAAAATGAAAGATGTTCCCTATGCTTCAGCCATAGGCTCTATCATGTATGCAATGCTGTGTACCAGACCTGATGTGTGTCTTGCTATAAGTCTAGCAGGAAGGTACCAAAGTAATCCAGGAGTGGATCACTGGACAGCGGTCAAGAACATCCTGAAATACCTGAAAAGAACTAAGGATATGTTTCTCATATATGGAGGTGACAAAGAGCTCATCGTAAAAGGTTACGTTGATGCAAGCTTTGACACTGATCCGGACGATTCTAAATCGCAAACCGGATACGTGTTTACATTAAATGGTAGAGCTGTCAGTTGGTGCAGTTCTAAACAAAGCGTTGTAGCGGGATCTACATGTGAAGCGGAGTACATAGCTGCTTCGGAAGCAGCAAATGAAGGAGTCTGGATGAAGGCGTTCATATCCGATCTAGGTGTCATACCTAGTGCATCGGGTCCAATGAAAATCTTTTGTGACAATACTGGTGCAATTGCCTTGGCAAAGGAATCCAGATTTCACAAGAGAACCAAGAACATCAAGAGACGCTTCAATTCCATCCGGGATCTAGTCCAGGTGGGAGACATAGAGATTTGCAATATACATACGGATCTGAATGTTGCAGACCCGTTGACTAAGCCTCTCCCACGAGCAAAACATGATCAGCACCAAAGCTCCATGGGTGTTAGAATCATTACTGTCTAATCTAGATTATTGACTCTAGTGCAAGTGGGAGACTGAAGGAAATACGCCCTAGAGACAATAATAATGTTATTATTTTATTTCCTTATATCATGATAAATGTTTAATATTCATGCTAGAATTGTATTATCCAGAAACATAATACTTGTGTGAATACATAGACAAACTAAACGTCACTAGTATGTCTCTACTTGACTAGCTCGTTAATCAAAGATGGTTTTGTTTCCTAACCATAGACATGTGTTGTCATTTGATTAACGGGATCACATTATTAGGAGAATGATGTGATTGACATGACCCATTCCATTAGCTTAGCACCCGATGGTTTAGTATGTTGCTATTTCTTTCTTCATGACTTATACATGTTCTTATGACTATGAGATTATGCAACTCCCGTTTGCCAGAGGAACACTTTGTGTGCTACCAAACGTCACAACGTAACTGGGTGATTATAAAGGAGCTCTACAGGTGTCTCCAAAGGTAAATGTTGGGTTGGCGTATTTCGAGATTAGAATTTGTCACTCCGATTGTCGGAGAGGTATCTCTGGGCCCTCTCGGTAATGCACATCACATAAGCTTTGCAAGCATTGCAACTAATGAGTTAGTTGTGAGATGATGTATTACGAAATGAGTAAAGAGACTTGCCGGTAATGAGATTGAACTAGGTATTGAGATACCGACGATCGAATCTCGGGCAAGTAACATACCGATGACAAAGGGAACAACATATGTTGTTATGCGGTCTGACCGATAAAGATCTTATAGAATATGTAGGAGCCAATATGAGCATCCAGGTTCCGCTATTGGTTATTGACCGGAGACGTGTCTCGGTCATGTCTACATTGTTCTCGAACCCGTAGGGTCCTCACGCTTAAGGTTTCGATGACAGTTATATTATGAGTTTATGAGTTTTGATGTACCAAAGTTAGTTCGGAGTCCCGGATGTGATCACGGACATAACGAGGAGTCTCGAAATGGTCGAGACATAAAGATTGATATATTGGACGGCTATATTCGGACACCGGAAGTGTTCCAGGTGATTTCGGAGAAAACCGGAGAGCCGGGGGGTTACCGGAACCCTACCGGGAGAAGTAATGGGCCATATGGGCCTTAGTGGAGAGAGAGAAGGGCAGCCAGGGTGGGCGCGCACCTCCTCCCCCTGGTCCGAATTGGACTAGGAGAGGGGGGGCGGCGCCCCCCTTTCCTTCTCCCTCCCCACTTCCTTCCCCCTCCTAGTAGGAGTCCTACGAGTCCTACTCCTACTAGGAGGAGGACTCCTCCTTGGCGCGCCATAGGGCCGGCCGGCCTCCTCCCCTTGCTCCTTTATATACGGGGGCAGGGGGCACCCCCAGACACACAAATTGATCCACGTGATCGTATTCTTAGCCGTGTGCGGTGCCCCCTTCCACCATAATCCTCGATAATATTGTAGTGGTACTTAGGCGAAGCCCTGCTACGGTAGTACATCAAGATCGTCACCACGTCGTCGTGCTGACGGAACTCTTCCCCGACACTTTGTTGAATCGGAGTCCGGGGATCGTTATCGAGCTGAACGTGTGCTAAAACTCGGAGGTGCCATAGTTTCGGTGCTTGATCGGTTGGGCCGTGAAGACGTACGACTACATCAACTGCGTTGTGCTAACGCTTCCGCTGTCGGTCTACAAGGATATGTAGATCACACTCTCCCCTCTCGTTGCTATGCATCACCATGATCTTGCGTGTGCGTAGGATTTTTTTTGAAATTACTACGTACCCAACATCATGAGCTAGGTCTATGCGTAGATTCTATGCACGAGTAGAACAAAAAGTAGTTGTGGGTGATGATTTGTTCAATTTGCTTGCCATTACTAGTCTTATCTTGATTGGCGGCATTGTGGGATGAAGCGGCCCGGACCGACCTTACACGTACACTTACGTGAGACAGGTTCCACCGACTGACATGCACTTGATGCATAAGGTGGCTAGCGGGTGTCTGTCTCTCCCACTTTAGTCGGATCGGATTCGATGAAGAGGGTCCTTATGAAGGTTAAATAGCAATTGGCATATCACCGTTGTGGCTTTTGAGTAGGTAAGAAACGTTCTTGCTAGAAATCCATAGCAGCCACGGAAAACATGCAACAACAATTAGAGGACGTCTAACTTGTTTTTGCAGGGTATGCTATGTGATGTGATATGGCCATAAGGATGTGATGAATTATATATATGTGATGTATGAGATTGATCATGTTCTTGTAATAGGAATCACGACTTGCATGTCGATGAGTATAACAACCGGCAGGAGCCATAAGAGTTGTCTTAATTTATTGTATGACCTGCGTGTCAATGAAAAACACCATGTAATTATTTTACTTTATTGCTAACCGTTAGCCATAGTAGTAGAAGTAATAGATGATGATACAACTTCATGAAGACACGATGATGGTGATCATGATGATGGAGATCATGGTGTCATGCCGGTGACGAAGGTGATCATGCCGCGCCTTGAAGATGGAGATCAAAAGGCGCAAGATGATATTGGCCATATCATGTCACTTTATGATTTGCATATGATGTTTATCATGTTTACATCTTATTTTCTTAGAACGATGGTAGCATAAATAAGATGATCCCTCGCTAAAATTTCAAGAAAGTGTTCCCGCTAACTGTGCACCGTTGCGAAGGTTCGTTGTTTCGAAGCACCACGTGATGATCGGGTGTGATAGATTCTAACGTTCGCATACAAAGGGTGTAAGCCAGATTTACACATGCGAAACACTTAGGTTGACTTGACGAGCCTAGCATGTACAGGCATGGCCTCGGAACACAAGAGACCGAAAGGTCGAACATGAGTCGTATAGTAGATACGATCAACATGAAGATGTTCACCGATGATGACTAGTCTGTCTCACGTGATGATCGGACACGGCCTAGTTGACTCGGATCATGTATCACTTAGATGACTAGAGGGATGTCTATCTAAGTGGGAGTTCGTTAAATAATCAGATGAACTTAATTATCATGAACATAGTCAAAAGGTCTTTGCAAATTATGTCGTAGCTTATGCTTTAGTTCTACTGTTTTAGATATGTTCCTAGAGAAAATTTAGTTGAAAGTTGATAGTAGCAATTATGCGGACTGGGTCCGTAAACTGAGGATTGTCCTCATTGCTGCGCAGAAGGATTATGTCCTTAATGCACCGCTCAGTGAGCTGAACCTCGAGCGTCGGTTGTGGATGTTGCGAACATCTGACATACACGTTTTGATGACTATGTGATAGTTCAGTGCGTAATGTTAAACGGTTTAGAATTGAGGCGCCGAAGACATTTTTTGAAATGTCGCAGAACATATGAGATGTTTCGAGAACTGAAATTGGGATTTCAGGCTCGTGCCCATGTCAAGAGGTATGAGACCTCCGAAAAGTTTCTTAGCCTGCAAACTAAGGGAGAAAAGTTCAATCATTGAGCATGTGCTCAGATTGTGTGAGTACTACAGTCGCTTGAATCAAGTGGGAGTAAATCTTCCAAATGAGATAGTGATGGTTCTCCAAAGTCACTGCCACCAAGCTACTAGAGCTTCATGATGAACTATAACATATCAGGGATAGATATGATGATCCTTGAGCTATTCGTGATGTTTGACACCGCAAAAGTAGAAATCAAGTAGGAGCATCAATTGTTGATGGTTAGTAAAACCACTAGTTTCAAGAAGGGCAAGGGCAAGAAGGGATACTTCATGAAACGGCAAATCAGTTGCTGCTCTGGTTAAGAAGCCCAAGGTTGAACCCAAACCCGAGAATAAGTGCTTCTGTAATAAGGGGAACAGTCACTGAAGCAGAACTACCCTAGATACTTGGTAGATGAGAAGGCAGGCAAGGTAGACAGAAGTATATTGGATATACATTATATTAATGTGTACTTTACTAGTATTCCTAGTAGCACCAGGGTATTAGATACCGGTTCGGTTGCTAAGTGTTAGTAACTCGAAATAAAAGGCTACGGAATAAACGGAGACTAGCTAAAGGTGAGATGACGATATGTGTTGGAAGTGTTTCCAAGGTTGATGTAATCAAACATCGTACGCTCCCTCTACCATCGGGATTGGTATTAAACCTAAATAATTGTTATTTGGTGTTTGCGTTGAGCATAGACATGATTGGATTATGTTTATCGCAATACGATTATTCATTTAAGGAGAATAATGGTTACTCTGTTTATTTGAATAATACCTTCAATGGTCTTGCACCTAGAATGAATGGTTTATTGAATCTCGATCGTAGTGATACACATGTTCATGCCAAAAGATATAAGATAGTAATGATAGTACCACATACTTGTGGCACTACAATTTGAGTCATATTGGTATAAAACGCATGAAGAAGCTCCATGTTGATGGATCTTTGGACTCACTCGTTTTTTGAAAAGATTGAGACATGCGAACCATGTCTATTGGTATATATGCATGAAGAAACACCATACAGATGGATCGTTTGGACTCACTTGATTTTGAATCACTTGAGACATGCAAATCATACCACATGGGCAAGATGACTTAAAGGCCTCGTTTTCAGTAAGATGGAACAAGAAAGCAACTTGTTGGAAGTAATACATTTTGATGTGTGCAGTCCAATGAGTGCTGAGGCACGCAGTGGATATCGTTATGTTCTTACTTCACAGATGATTTGAGTAGATGCTAAGTGTATTTCCACAAGTCTGAATTATTGAAAGGTTCAAGTAATTTCAGAGTGAAGTTGAAAATCATCGTGACAAGAGGATAAAATGTCTATGATATGATCATAGAGATGAATATCTGAGTTACGAGTTTGGCACACAATTAAGACATTGTGGAAATTGTTTCACGACTAATACCGCCTGGAACACCATAGTGTGATGGTGTGTCCGAACATCATAGCTGCACCCTATTGGATGTGGTGCATACCATGATGTCTCTTATCGAATTACCACTATCGTCTATGGGTTAGGCATTAGAGACAACCGCATTCACTTTATATAGGGCACCACGCAATTCCATTGAGACGACACCGTATGAACTATGGTTTAGAGAAACCTAAGCCGTCGTTTCATGAAAGTTTGGGGCTGCGACACTTATGTGAAAAAGTTTCAGGCTGATAAGCTCCAACCCAAAGCGGTAAATGCATCTTAATAGAATACCCAAAACAGTTGGCTATACCTCCTATTTCAGATCCGGAAGCAAAAGTGATTGTTTCTAGAAACGGGTCCTTTCTCGAGGAAAAGTTTCTCTCGAAAGAATTGAGTGGGAGGATGGTGGAGACTTGATGAGGTTATTGAACCGTCACTTCAACTAGTGTGTAGCAGGGCACATGGAGTTGTTCCTGTGGCACCTACACCAATTGAAGTGGAAGCTTATGATAGTGATCATGAAACTACGGATCAAGTCACTACCAAACCTCGTAGGACGACAAGGATGCGTACCACTTCAGAGTGGTACGTAATCCTGTCTTGGAAGTCATGTTGCTAGACAACAATGAACCTATGAACTATGGAGAAGCGATGGTGGGCCCGGATTCCGACGAATGGCTCGAGGCCATAAAATCCGAGAGAGGATCCATGTATAAAAACAAAGTATAGACTTTGGAAGAACTACTTGATGGTCGTAAGGCTGTTGGGTGCAGATGGATTTTAAAAGGAAGACGAACAATGATGGCAAGTGTCACCATTAAGAAAGCTCGACTTGTCGTTAAGATGTTTTCCGACAAGTTCAAGGAGTTGACTACGATGAGACTTTCTCACTCGTAGCGATGCTAAGAGTCTGTTGGAATTATATTAGCAGCTACTGCATTATTTATGAAATCTTGCAGATAGGATGTCAAAACATTGTTTCCTCGACGATTTTCTTGAGGAAAGGTTGTATGTGATACAACCAGAAGGTTTTGTCAATCCTGAAAGATGCTACAAGTATGCAAAGCTCCAGCAATCCTTCTAAGGACTGGAGTAAGCATCTCGGAGTTGGAATGTACTCTTTGATGAGATGATAAAAGATTTTGGGTTTATACAAAGTTTATGAGAAACTTGTATTTCCAAAGAAGTGAGTGGGAGCACTATATAATTTTTGATGAGTATATGTTGTTAACATATTGTTGATCAGAAATGATGTAGAATTTCTGGAAAGCATACAGGGTTATTTGAAAAGTGTTTTTCAATGGAAAACCTGGATTAACCTACTTGAACATTGAGCATCAAGATCTATAAGGATAGATCAAAAATGCTTAATAGTACTTTCAAATGAATACATACCGTGACAAGATTTTGAAGGAGTTCAAAATAGATCAGCAAAGAAGGAGTTCTTGGCTGTGTTACAAGGTGTGAGTATTGAGTAAGACTCAAGACCTGACCACGGCAGAAGAGAGAGAAAGGACAAAGGTCATCCCCTATGCTTTAGACGTAGGCTCTACGGTATGCTATACTGTGTACCGCACCTGAAGTGTGCCTTGCCATGAGTCAGTCAAGGGGTACAAGAGTGATCCAGGAATGGATCACATGACAGCGGTCAAACTTATCCTTAGTAACTAGTGGACTAAGGAATTTTCTCGATTATGGAGGTGGTAAAAGAGTCGTCGTAAAGGGTTACGTCGATGCAAACTTTGACACTAATCCAGATGACTCTGAGTAGTAAACTGGATTCATATAGTAGAGCAGTTATTTGGAATAGCTCCAAGTAGCGCGTGGTAGCTGCATATACAAGATGACATAGAGATTTGTAAAGCACACACGGATCTGAAAGGTTCATACCCGTTGGCTAATAACCTCTCTCACAAGCGAGATATGATCAAACCCCATGGGTGTTGGATTCATTACAATCACATAGTGATGTGAACTAGATTATGGACTCTAGTGCAAGTGGGAGACCGTTGGAAATATGCCCTAGAGGCAATAATAAAATGGTAATTATTGTATTTCCTCGTTCATGATAATTGTCTATTGTTCATGCTATAATTGTATTAACTAGAAACCGTAATACATGTGTGAATACATAGACCACAACATGTCCCTAGTGAGCCTCTAGTTGACTAGCTCGTTGATCAATAGATGGTTATGGTTTCCTGACCATGGACATTCGATGCCATTGATAACGGGATCACATCATTAGGAGAATGATGTGATGGACAAGACCCAATCCTAAGCATAACACAAGATCGTGTAGTTCGTTTGCTAGAGCTTTTCTAATGTCAAGTATCATTTCCTTAGACCATGAGATTGTGCAACTCCCGGATACCGTAGGAGTGCTTTGGTTGTATCAAACGTCACAACGTAACTAGGTGACTATAAAGGTGCACTACAGGTATCTCCTAAAGTGTTTGTTGGGTTGGCATGAATCGAGACTGGGATTTGTCACTCCGTATGACAGAGAGGTATCTCTGGGCCCACTCGGTAATGCATCATCATAATGAGCTCAATGTGACTAAGCAGTTAGTCACGGGATCATGCGTTACAGAACGAGTAAAGTGACTTGCCGGTAACGAGATTGAACGAGGTATTGGGATACCGACGATCGAATCTCGATCAAGTAACATACCGATTGACAAAGGGAATTGAATACGGGATTGATCAAATCCCCGACATCGTGGTTCATCCGATGAGATCATCGTGGAACATGTGGGAGCCAATATGGGTATCCAGATCCCGCTATTGGTTATTGGCCGGAGAGGTGTCTCGGTCATGTCTGCATGGTTCCCGAACCCGTAGGGTCTACACACTTAAGGTTCGGTGACGCTAGAGTTGTTATGGAAAATAGTATGTGGTTACCGAAGGTAGTTCGGAGTCCCGGATGAGATCCCGGATGTAACGAGGAGTTCCGGAATGGTCCGACGGTGAAGATTGATATATTGGACGAAGGGTATTGGAGTCCGGAAGTGTTCTGGGGGGTACCAGGCTATGGCCAGCATGACCGAAAGGTGTTTCGGGAGCCCCCGCAAGTGTTGGAGGGCCTCATGGGCCAAAGGGGTAGGGGCAAACCAGCCCTCCAAGGGGTGGTGCGCCCCCACACCCTTTATCACGTTGCTTGGGGAGGTGGGGTGCCTCCACCTGTCTTGGGAGGCAATCCTCCACCTGCTTGGCTTCGGGGGCAAGTCTCCCTAGGATTTTCCCTAGGGAGATCCAATCTGCTTGGCCGCCGCCCACTAGGGGAAACCCTAGGGCGCCTCCACCCTCTCCCCTTGCCCCTATATATAATGGATGGGTGGGAGGGAAGCCGCACCCCTTCCCTGGCACAGCCCCTCCCTCCTCCAACTCCTCCTCCGTAGTGCTTAGTGAAGCTCTGCCGGAGAACCACGAGCTCCATCACCACCATGCCGTCGTGCTGCTGGAGTTTTCCCTCAACTTCTCCTCTCCCCTTGCTGGATCAAGAAGGAGGAGACGTCCCCGGCCTATACGTGTGTTGAACGTGGAGGCGCCGTCTGTTCGGCGCTAGATCGGATCTTCCGCGATTTGAATCGCCGTGAGTACGACTCCATCAACCGCGTTCTTGTAATGCTTCCGCTTAGCGATCTTCAAGGGTACGAAGATGCACTCCCTCTCTCTCGTTGCTAGCATCTCCTAGATTGATCTTGGTGACACGTAGCAAATTTTTTAATTATTGCTATGTTCCCCAACAAGGGCGACCGTCGGATTCAGATCGACGGCCACGGTTCAAACCCTAGCGCCAGACTGGGCCGAAGGGCCGAAAGTGGGAGCCGACTGGGCCAAGGCCGCAACTTAGCCGTGGGCGCTAGGCTGTGCTGCCGCTATTTTTTTGTCTTTTCAAAGAATAGATAAATTTCAGAAAAGAAATGTTCGTGAATTTTTATAAAGAAAATTAAAAAAGTTCATGATTTTTTTTATTCGGTCAAAGAGAAGTTCCTGTAAAGAGTAAAAAGTTCATGAATTTTTTATTCATGTTTTTTCCACTGCGTAAATAATTCATATTGCTCTTTTAGAAAGAAAAATAAAAGTTTACATAGAAATAAGTTTTTAAGAGCATGTTAAAAGTAATTATTAAAATGAATATGATTATGTTATTTTTATGACCAACATTGTTAATAACATGATAATGTTTTATTATTGGAATTTAAGGTGCATTTATTTCTAATATGTTGCCCAACGGTAATATAGATTTAATTGCATAGACAATTGTATGTTCAATTTGACCAACGTTAGATTAATCTTATACTAATTTCACTTAAATTGTGATTTCAGGAGGCTTCCACTTGATGAGTTGCCTTAAAAGATGTTTCGATACTCAGATGTGACAACTACATTGAGTGGAGGAAGAAAGTAGAACTGGCATTTGTCTTTGCTGAGCTAGACTGGGTAGTGAACACTCCACAGGCGGTCAGACCTACAGAGCCAGTAAGAGGGGCCACTGATGATGATGCTGCGTGGGATAAAAAGAGGGAGGATTATGCTCCTTTGGAGATGTTATACTCCATAGAAAACCAAAAGTGGGTCAATTCAAACAAAAAGTGCATGGCATTTATAAAGAATACAATTGAGAACACCATTGTGGGGCTCAATTGCAGAGTGCACTACCGCTGGGGAGTTGCTGGCAAAGATAAAGAGTCATTTCAATGGCTCTTCAAAGATATATGCCACACAGGTTTTAAAACAACTGGTGACAGAAAACTACACAGGTGGTAGTCATGGAATAAGAGAGCACATCCTTAAGATGAGCAATATGGCAGCAAAGCTCAAGCCCATGGATGCGGATCTAGAGATCAAACAGAAGCTCCTGGTCCACCTGGTCATGGCTTCACTAGCAAAGGAGTTTGAAACTTTTGTTGTAAAGTACAATATGCCACCTGGCACATGGGACATTGAAAATACAATAGCAATGTGTGCCCAAGAGGGCAGACTCAAAGCCTCACATGGTGGTTCACTCAACTATGTGAAGGATCACAAGAAAAAGAATTACAATCAAAACAGCAAAAGTTCCCCTTCAAAGCCACAAGAAAAAGCTCCCTATCAGCATCAGCGTCACCAATAGCCTTTCCCAGTGGACAAAGACACTTGTCTCCACTGTAAGAAGACCGGACATTACAAGAAAGACTGCCCTAATTTGCTGAAGTCAATCATGGCAAAAAGAGGGAAAAATATAGTTTCCTTTGTAAATGAATCCTTGTATACACAGTTTTCAAAATCCACTTGGTGGATTGACTCAACAGCAACTGTTCATGTTGCAAATTCTTTACAGGGATTCCATTCGACGCGCACTACGCAAAGAAGCGAAAGACGCATTGATGTGGCAAACGGAGTTGAAGCAGAAGTTGAAGTTGTCAGTGACATCTCCTTGGAGTTAGTTGATGGATTCAATCTTCTACTTAAAGATGTTTTATTTGTTCCATCATGTCATAGAAACTTAATTAGTGTTTCTTGTTTGCACAAAGATAATTATGAATGTTATTTTGGACAGGGCAAGTGTGCCATATGGTTAAAAAATGCTTATGTGGGTGATGCTTTACTACACGATGAGCTTTATTTGTTATCACTTCGTGAAAAAGTTTATTCTGTATGCAATGTGAAAGAACATGTTTCCGCGTCGAATAAAGAACAAAATAAAAGAAAGATAACATTCGACTCATGGAAATTATGGCACTATCGCTTGGGCCATATTTCCAAGGGGAGAATACAAAGATTAGTCAAAAGTGAAATTCTTCCTCCGTTAGAATTCTCATACTTAGAACAATGCATAGATTGCATTAAAGGAAAATATAAAACAAACAAAAAAGGTGCAATCCATAGCATAGGCACACTAGAAATCATTCACACCGACATTTGTGGACCATTTCCGGTGAAAAGTGTGGATGGATATGACTCGTTCATAACATTCGCAGATGATTACTCTCGCTATGGATATATTTAATCAATCAAAGAAAGATATGAAGCATTGGATAAATTTAAAATATTCAAAGCTGAAGTTGAAAATCAGCATGATAAAAGAATAAAGATAGTAAGATCCGACCATGGGGGAGAGTACTACGGTCGGCACACCCATATGGCCAAGTCCCTAGACCTTTTGCAAAGTTCTTGCAGGAGACTGGCATAGTAGCCTAGTATTCAATGCTGGGTGAGCCTCAACAAAATGGAGTAGCTGAAAGGCGCAATCGTACACTTATGGATCTGGTGTGTAGCATGATGAGTTACTCCACCTTGCCATTGGAATTATGGATGGAGGCTCTTGAAACCGCCATTCACATTCCCAACAGATTACCAAGCAAGTTAGTGCCCAAAACACCGTGCGAGCTATGGACGGGAAGAGTGCCCTCCCTACAACACTTCAGGGTGTGGGGATGCCCTGCTGAGGCCAAAATGTTTAATCTAAACATTGCAAAGTTAGATCCCAAAACAGTGAGTTGCCACTTCATTGCCTATCTAGACAGATCAAAGGGTTTTCGTTTCTACTGTCTAGACAGATATACAAAGTTTATAGAAACAGGACACACAGTCTTCTTAGAGGACGAAATGATGAGGGGGAGCTTGGTAGCTCGGAAAATTGATCTTGAGGAGAAGAGGGTGCATGCACCTAATCCAATGATTCAGGAGCCATTTTTCTCACTACCAGTTGCAACACCACCCATGACAGCTATGGTGGCAGACCCGAAACCTATCCGTCAGGAGCCGACTGAACCCGTTGTTGAGCATGAAAGGGAGATGTAGCAGCAAATTATAGAAGAAGTGCCAGAAACAAAGGCCCTTAGAAGGTCTACAAGACACAAAAAGTCAGCTATTTCTACTGATTATAAAGTTCATAACACGGAAATGGTTCATACAGAAAAAGATCCCACCTCATATGAAGAAGCCATGAGAAGCCCTCATTCATCAAAGTGGATGAAGGCAATGGAAGACGAGATGAAATCGATGAGTTCCAAAGATGTTTGGGCCTTAAAGAAAATTCCTAAAGGAGCCAAAACAGTAGGCTGCCAATGGGTCTACAAAACTAAGTATGACTCCAAAGGGAATGTAGAAAAGTATAAAGCAAGACTTGTGGCAAAAGGATTTACACAAAGAGAAGGGATAGATTACAATGAGACATTTTCTCCAGTCTCATGTAAGGATTCCTTCATAATCATAATGGCATTAGTTGCTCATTTTGATTTAGAGTTACATCAAATGGATGTAAAGACGACATTTCTGAACGTGGATTTGAAAGAAAATGTCTACATGAAACAACCCAAGGGTTTTATCATGGAAGGCAAGGACAATATGGGATGCCACCTGAAGAAATCCATTTATGGATTAAAGCAAGCCTCTAGACACTGGTATTTAAAGTTTAATCAAATGATTAAAAGTTTTGGATTTAAAGAAAATATTGAGGATAACTGTATTTATGCAAATTTTAAAAATGGGAAATATATTTTCCTAATCTTGTATGTGGATGATATCCTGCTTGCTAGCAGTGATGTTAGTCTACTACAAGAAACAAAGAAGTTCTTATCCTCAAATTTTGACATAACAGATCTTGATGAAGCATCATATGTTTTGGGCATAGAAATTCACCGAGATAGGAACAATGGAATCTTAAGACTATCGCAGAAAGCATATTTAGAAAAAGTTCTTAAAAAGTATAATATGCATGTGACTAAAGCTACACCTGCTCCTATAGTCAAGGGCGATAGTTTTGGGAAATTCCAATGTCCCAAGAACCAGTACGAGATCGACCAAATGAAAGTAGTACCATATGCTTCGGCTGTTGGCAGCTTACAATATGCATAAGTGTGCACTCGCCCTGACTTAGCTTTTATAACTGGGGTACTCGGTAGATATCAAGAGAATCCAGGCATAGAGCACTGAAAGATGATAAAGAAAGCATTGCGTTATGCGCAAGGCACGAAGGACTACATGCTAATATACAGGATAAGTGATTTCCTAGAGATAAAAGGGTATTCAGACGTAGATTTTGCGAGGGACGGAGATGATAGAAAATCCACGTCAGGATACGTATTCACCCTCGCTGGGGGGGCTATTTCGTGGAAAAGCTCCAATCAGATCGTTGGCTCGATGGAAATGTGCCGGGGCTCCTTGCTCCGGATGTCTTCGAGCTCTGCTCCCGCAAAAACGTCTCTGTCCATGATGCAGTCTCCAACAACAAATGGATGCTGGGCCTCCATCGGATTTCCGAGATTACGCAACTCCGACAGTTTGCTGACCTCTGGACTCGGGTGCAACAGGTAACCCTGGATCCACTAGCTTCTGACTCCATCTCCTAGGTCTGGAACAGCTCCAAGTCCTACTCCGCGTCCTCGGCGTACCAGTGTCAGTTCCTTGGCTCTGTCTCTCCATTTCAGTTTGATAAGTTGTGGGCAATAAAGGTGGAAGCCAAGTGCAAAATTTTCATGTGGCTTTGGCTACGGGCCGTACCCTCACAGCAAATAACCTGGCTGTCCGTGGAATACCTCATGATGACATATGCAGCCTTTGTGACCAGGAGGATGAGACGCCCACCACGACCTTGCTTGCCCGTTTCCTCGTACAATATGGACTATGATGGGGAATGACCTTGGCATGCCCATTCTTACAACTAACGCTCAGATTGCTGTATCTATTAAGCATTGGTGGGATGACTTGACTTCGTGTCTTCAAGGAACGGCCAAGAAGGCGGCCATCTACACTACTTAGAACATCTGGAAGGAATGGAACATGCGTGTGTTCGAGCACCATTTGCTTGCTATCCTCCATCTCATCAAGCAAGAGTGCAAGACATATCTCTTCCTTCAATCTCTGCTCGTTGGCTTTCTGATGTAGAGAACTCACCAGAACTATTTTCTGCTCGTTGGAACCTGTGCAGGACTGATCCTTTTATTTTCTTGGTGCGGGTCACCCCAACCCCACACTGTGTACCGTAACATTTGTATTTTATTTCTCCTTCTTATTATATTAAGGCAGCCCAACTGCCGGTTCCTTAAAAAAAAAGAATTTCCACGTTCCTCTATATAGTATAACCGGATATCTTCTACCTCGCCAGTGCCAGTGCCAGTGTCACCTCCAAAACATTTCTGAAGTCAAGAAGAAGCAGACTGCGGTGCTGTACCGTGGCGCCGTCGTCGGTCATGTTGGCCCCATGACAGAGCTCACCAACGTCTTTCTGAAGAATGGCTACGACGTCACCGTGGTGCTCGTCAAGACGCCCTTTAAGTTGCCAGTCTCCGGCGCAACCGCCATCGAGCCCATTGCTTCCTCCAATCCGTCCATCTCCTTCCATGTCCTCCGGAAAGCACCCTTTCTTACTCATTCTCCAGCTCTTGCCTGATTATAATGAGCAGTTCGAAGCATTCCTCCGAGCCGTCGACCGGAAAAGCTTGCACTCTGTTGTCCTCGACATGTTCTACATTGATGCCACCGACATTTGCATGAATCTCAGCGTCCTGGTCTACACGTTCTTTGCAGGGAGCGCCTCGTGCCTGTCAGCCCTAACCTAGCTCCCGACACTGATTGCCGGCAGGCAGACGGGCTTGAAGGAACTCGGGGACACACCACTCAATTTCGTCGGTGTTCCGCCGATGCCAGTGTCTCACCTCATCAAGGAACTGCTGGAGCACACCGAAGATGAGATGTGCAAGGCCATGATGAACATTTGGAAGCGCAACACAGAGACCATGGGCGTCCTGATGAACACGTTCGAGTTGTTGATGAGTCGTGCGGTGTAGTCTCCTAGGGGCCCACTCTGCGATCCGGAAAGGATCCTGCTTCTGATCTACTGCGTTGGTCCGTTGGTCAGCAAGGGCACCAAGGATGAAGACAAAGCAGAGAGGAATGAATGCCTCGAGTGGCTCGATGCACATCCCGACCGCATCATTGTGTTCCTCTGTTTCGGGAGCAAGGGCGCACTCTCGGCGGAGCAGCTCAAGAAGATATCCATTGTCTTGGAGACAGTGGCGTAGCCAGGATTTTATGTCAGGGTGGTCCAATTGGCACAAAAAAAATTGACACCACAAATTTATCAAACCAACATATGCACACAGAATATATCCAAAGCACATATCAATAAGGTCTTTCAAAGCATATTAAAATTCATGTTAAAACCTTACATTCGTGTAAATATAACACACCTTATTTGTCGGATCCATATAAAAAAAGGGATGCAATGTCTCCTGTCCTCTTCATTTTTGCAATAGTTCTACAAAAAAGTTAATACATTAACTCAGTTGGAAGAAAGCCCATGATTCAATCGGTTCAATTGACAAATTATCAATTGCAAAAAACTTTAAAGCTTGCACTCCCAACAAATCGTTCAAATCTTTGTAGCAAAACTGCAAAAGGAAATTGTGCTTTGAATTAGAGAAGAACAAAAATCTTACTCTGGATTGAAGTAGAAAAGACGCGCTGCGCGGGCTGTACGGCCTGTACCTATGCGTGCGTGCGCGTGTCCTTCGTCGGCCGCCAAGATGCGCATCCTTCGCCGGCCGCCTGTCCGTCGCCGTCGGCCGGTCCCTGCCGGAGTGCCGGCCTTGCGCTAGGCGATGGTGCTAGGGTTTTAGTCTTTCAGACTTCCAGGGACCAGAGGAAAAGGAGACGACGGGGAATTAGGAATTAGGAACGATCAGCGTACATATACACGTACATGGGCTGAGACCTGAATTGGGCCTGGATATGTTTCTTTTTTTCCAGAGAAGTACTAAACTAATGGGCCAAATTCCAGGGTGGTCCATGGACCACCCTGGCCACCCTACAACTACGCCACTGCTTGGAGAGGTCAAGGCAGCGGTTCCTATGGTCCGCGCGCATGCCTGCGGGAAGTGATGACCCAGAGAAATACTTGGAAGTGCACCCCGAGCCGGAACTTGTCGTACTCCTGCCTCAAGGTTTCTTAGAGCGGACCAAGGCAGGGGCGGATCCAGCCCAGCCCAGCGCCCCGGGCCCCCTTTGTATACTGTAGCAGTTGCTACGGTATTTTCCCTACAGCCCACAAAGAAAATGGGCCTCACGCCCCGGGTCTGGGCCCCCCGGCCTAGGGCCTAGATCTGCCACTGGACCAAGGGCAGGGGCCTGGTCGTCAAGTCGTGGGTGCTGCAGATGAACGTGCTCGGCCATCGGGCCACTGGCGCGTTCGTGACGCATTGCAGATGGAACTCGTTGCTGGAGGCCATTGTGGTTGGGATGCCCATGTTGTGTCTGTCGCTGGATACTGAGCAGAAGATGAACAAGTTGTCTATGACAGAGGACATAGGCGCCGCTCTGGAGCTGGAGGGATACACGAAAGGTTTTGTCAAAGCAGGTGTTAGACTGTATTTACATGTGTATATTGTAACGTTGTATATCACCTCATTATATATATATGTGATAGGCCACCCCTAGAGGGTTGTGCCGGTTCCCCCCAAAGCCTATTGTCTTACATGGTATCACGCTAGGTTACGTCCGCTTCCGCCTAAAAACCCTAAACCGCCGCCGCCACCGCCGCCGCCGCCGCGCCCGCCGCCGCCGTCGCCCGACTGCTATGACGTCCGCCGCTGCGTCCGGCTCCACCGCCACCGGTTTTCTGCCGGCCTCCCTCGCGGCACTTCTCTCGAGGCCGCTGGATGCCGCCTCCCTTCAGGCGCCGATCGGGACACGGAGCGTCGGCTCCCTCTTCGCGCTCCCGCCGGCTGCTACTTCGCCCGGGCAGGCGCTTGTGGCCCACACCACCGCCGCCCCGTCAACCGCGGCTGTCGCGCCCTCGGCCACTGCGCCGCTGGTGGCGGAGGACGTCGCGCTGGCAGGCTTCGCGGCGTCAACCGCGGCCATCGCGCCCTCTGTCACCGCGCCGGCTGCCCCTCCGACTGTCTCCACGGTGTTCTCACCTCAGCCAGTCTCCTCGATGGGATCGCAGCCGCCGCCGCCGTTTCACTTCGGCCATCTCATCACCATCAAGTTGTCGTCGGACAATTACATCTTCTGGCGCGCGCAGGTTCTTCCGCTTCTTGGGAGTCACTACCTGCTTGGCTATGTCGACGGCTCTCTCCCTTGCCCTCCTGCGCTGGTTGACAGCGTGCATGGTCCGGTCTATAATCCGGCTCACCGTGTCTGGACAGGGCAGGATCAGGCGAACCTCTCCTCCATCCAGGGGTCGCTCTCTCCGGCCGTTGCTGGGCTTGTTGTCTTCGCCAAGACGTCCCACGAGGCATGGACTATTCTTGAGCGCTCGTTTGCGGCACAGTCGCAGGCTCGTGTATCTGGGCTCCGTCGCCAACTTGGGGAGTGTCAGAAGCTTGACTCCACCGCCACTGAGTTCTACAACAAAGTCAAGAGTCTCGCCGACACGCTGGCCTCCATTGGACAGCCCCTCACCGACTCCGAGTTCAACTCGTTTATTGTCAATGGTCTTGATGAGGAGTATGACGCCCTAGTCGAGATCATCAATGAGAGGGGCAACTCCACGCCCATGCCAGCACACGAGGTCTTTTCACGCCTCCTGCTTACTGAGCAACGAGTCGAGACGCGCCGATCCAGGGGCAACGGCGCCCTCTCGGCAAACGCCGCCACCAAGGGTGGTCGCTCCTCTGCTTCATCCAGGGCTCCTTCGGGGCAGTCACCACCACCCGCCTCGGCCCCTCCTCCTACTGCGACGCTACCAGGGGCTGGCGGTCCACGTGTGTGCCAGCTTTGTGGTCGCGATGGGCACTGGGCCTCGAAGTGTCACAAGCGCTTCCAGCGGGGTTTTCTTGGTCTTGGCAATGACGGGAAGGATACACGCAACTTTGCTCGTCAGGTCGCCATGGCTGATCGTCCGCCGCCGCAGAAGCCACAGGGACACACTCAGTCCTACTCCATTGATCCCCACTGGTACATGGACTCTGGGGCGACAGAGCACCTGACCAGTGAGATGGGGAAGCTTCACACTCGTGAACCCTACCATGGCTCCGACAAGATCCACACCGCCAATGGAGCAGGTATGCACATCTCTCATATTGGTCAAGCATCACTTCTCACTAGACATGCCAATAGGAGTCTTCAACTTCGCAATGTTCTTCGAGTTCCATCTGTGACACGTAATCTTCTTTCAGTTCCTAAACTCACTCGTGATAATAATGTGCTTTGTGAATTTCATCCTTTTGATCTTTTTATTAAGGATCGGGGCACGAGGGACATTCTTCTTAGTGGGCGGCTCTGCCAAGGTCTCTATCGTCTGGAGCATCCTGGCGTCGCTCGCGTCTTCAGTGGAGTTCGGGTATCTCCGTCACAGTGGCATGCTCGTCTTGGTCACCCGGCCACACCTATTGTCCGGCATGTTTTGCGTCGTCATGAGCTTCCTAGTGTGTCTAGTAATAAAGATGTAGCAGTGTGTGATGCTTGTCAGCAGGGGAAGAGTCATCAACTTCCTTTTTCGGAGTCCAGTCGTGAGGTGAAACATCCTTTAGAACTTGTGTTTTCAGATGTATGGGGTCCTGCTCAGACTTCTGTTAGTGGTCATAATTATTATATCAGTTTTGTTGATGCTTACAGCCGCTTTACCTGGCTTTATCTTATCAAACGTAAATCTGATGTGTTTGACATTTTTGTTCAGTTCCAAAAACATGTTGAACGCCTTCTCAAGCACAAAATTGTTCATGTTCAGTCGGACTGGGGTGGCGAGTATCGCAACCTCAACTCCTTCTTTCAGTCGCTTGGGATCACTCACCGTTTAGCATGTCCACATACACATCAGCAGAATGGTTCAGTAGAACGTAAGCATCGTCACATTGTTGAAGCTGGTCTGACTCTTTTGGCCCATGCATCTGTTCCGTTTCGTTTTTGGAGTGATGCTTTCACCACTGCATGTTTTCTCATCAATCGTACTCCCACTCGTGTTTTGAATATGAAGACTCCCATTGAAGTTCTCCTTAATGAACAACCGGACTACACCTTTCTCAAGGTGTTTGGGTGTGCTTGCTGGCCCCATCTCCGTCCATATAACAAGCGTAAGCTCGAGTTTCGTTCCAAGAAGTGTGTTTTTCTTGGTTATAGCTCTCTTCATAAAGGATACAAATGTCTTCATGTTCCCACTAATCGTGTCTACATCTCTCGGGATGTTGTGTTTGATGAGCATGTTTTTCCCTTTGCCAAACTCCCTGTGTCCACTACCGAGCCACCTGTCATGCATTCATCCTCTGTTGCTTCTGACCAATTTGATGATGTTGCATATTCTCCTCTATTGTTGCCTAACCATGGTGCAGGCACTGGTCGTGGGGCTCGTTTGGAGATTCTGGAAGCGCCATCTTCCTCTTCGTCGCCATCGCCTTCATCCTCGGCACCTTCTGTTGTGCATGAGGAGCACATGGCGCCCCTGCATGGCCTCGGTTTCCGTGCTCATGCACGGCCGATCGACGTCCTGGCCCGGTCGCCTCTGGCTTCTGGGCTGCCTTCGCCATCGTCGCGCCCTGCAACCCCGCCGACTGGGCCGGCCTCCTCGGTCCCCGTCTCGCCCAGGGCGTCGGGGCAGTCATCACCAGGCCTGGCCTCGCCCGCCCCTGCCTCGCCCAGGGTGTCTGGGCCCTTCTCACCAGGGCCGGCCTCGCCTGCTCTCGCCTCGCCAAGGCCGTCTGGGCCGGTGTCACCGGAGCTGGCCTCGCCCACCCTCGGTTCGCCCATGGCCTCTGAGCCCCTGTCGTCGGGCCAGTCTTCGCCATGCAGCCCGGAGTCGTCTGTCCCGAGCTCGCCTGAGGTGATTCCTGCATCTCCGGCGACCGTCACGTCTCCGTCACCTTCGCCTCCGCCGGCTCCTGCTGCTGCTCTACGTCCACATACGCGCAGTCGGAGTGGCATTTTTCAGCCTAAGCAACGTCACGATGGCACAGTTGCTTGGTTAGCGGCGTGCATGTCTGCTGCTCTCGCAGATCCATCCTCTGAGCCACGCACGTATCAAGCTGCTATGCGCATTCCTCATTGGAGAGAGGCCATGGAGCAGGAGTATCAAGCGCTTCTTCGCAATCAGACATGGACTCTTGTTCCTCCACAATCACGGGTAAATGTCATTGATTCCAAATGGGTTTTCAAAGTGAAGAGGCATTCTGATGGGTCCATTGAGCGCTATAAGGCTCGTCTGGTTGCTCGTGGTTTTCGACAGCGTTTTGGACTTGACTATGAAGACACCTTCAGTCCAGTGGTCAAGCCTACTACCATCAGACTTCTTCTCTCTCTGGCTGTTACTCGAGGTTGGTTTCTTCGTCAGCTTGATGTTCAAAATGCTTTTCTTCATGGTGTCTTGGCGGAGGAGGTTTACATGCGCCAGCCTCCGGGTTTCTCTGATCCGGATCGCCCTGATCATCTCTGTCGTCTGTCCAAGGCAATTTATGGTCTGAAGCAGGCTCCTCGTGCTTGGCATGCTCGTCTTGCAATGGCTCTTCGTGCTCATGGTTTTGCATCATCAACTGCTGACTCCTCATTGTTTCTTCTTCAAAGGCCTGAGGTTACTATGTACTTGTTGGTCTATGTAGATGATATCATTTTGGTCAGCTCCTCTCAGTCGGCTGCTACTGCGCTTGTTCGCTCACTTGGTGCTGATTTTGCGGTCAAGGACCTTGGGAAGCTTCATTACTTTCTTGGTGTGGAGGTTACTTCTCGTGCTGCTGGCCTTGTTATGACGCAGAAGAAGTACTCTCTGGATTTGTTGCAGCGAGCTGGGATGCTTAAGTGCAAACCGACGACTACACCCATGTCTACCACTGATAAGCTCAATGCTGTTGATGGTGTGCTTCTTTCTTCTTCTGATGCGACCGAGTACCGGAGTATTGTTGGTGGGCTCCAGTACTTGACGATCACGCGACCAGACATTTCCTATGCTGTTAACCGAGTCTGCCAGTATCTGCAGTCACCCCGTGACACTCATTGGTCTGCTGTTAAGCGGATTTTGCGCTATATTCGTTTCACGGTGGCTCATGGTTTGCATATTCGGCCGTCTGACTCTGGTTGTCTTTCAGCATATTCTGATGCAGACTGGGCTGGCAATCCGGATGACAGGCGATCCACGGGGGGTTATGCTGTCTTCTTTGGCTCTAACCTGATTGCCTGGAGTGCTCGGAAACAGGCTACTGTCTCGCGTAGCAGTACTGAGGCTGAGTATAAGGCTGTGGCCAATGCCACATCAGAGATTATCTGGGTACAGTCCTTGCTTCAGGAGTTAAGTATACCCCAATCACAGCTTCCTGTTCTTTGGTGTGATAACATCGGTGCTACATACCTTTCTGCAAATCCGGTATTCCATGCCCGAACGAAACACATTGAAGTTGACTATCACTTTGTGCGTGAACGTGTCTCTCAGAAGCAACTATAGATCAAGTTTATTTCTTCCAAGGATCAACTTGCTGACATCTTCACCAAGCCATTGTCTTTGCCACAGTTTGAGACTTGCAGGCGCAATCTTACCCTTCTAGATTCATTAGAAAGTGGCTAAGATTGAGGGAGGGTGTTAGACTGTATTTACATGTGTATATTGTAACGTTGTATATCACCTCATTATATATATGTGATAGGCCACCCCTAGAGGGTTGTGCCGGTTCCCCCCAAAGCCTATTGTCTTACAGCAGGCGAGGCGGAGGCCAAGGTGCGGCTGGTGATAGAGGGCGAGGAAGGGAGGCAGCTCAGGGCTCGGGTGGCTGCTCGCACAGAAGAGGCCGAGGCGGCCCTGCAGGAAGAGGGCTCATCGTGGGCGGCATTTTAGCAGTTTTTGTTGGATGTGGATAATCTTGGAAAGCAGCTCGGCGAATGACGCACTAGTATGTACATTTATGTTGCCAGCATGTTTTTGACTATATACTGCAAGGCAACAGCCTCACAGTTCTTTATTGCAGAAGAACCAGAGCAGTTACAAAGTTACAAATTACAAGGAAAAGAACAAAGGGATACTTACAAAGAGTAGTTAGGGGAGAGAAGCTATCCAGGAAATTAGACTATTCCTATATTTACATTTGATTCTATGAGCTAAAAGAGAAATGTCATGGATAAAATTCCTCCTCCAAGATCGAAAGGAAGGCAGCTCATTTCTGAAGATCTTCCCATTTCTTTGAGTCCAAATATTCCATGCGGCAGTGAAGACCACCTCCGTGAAAAAGGGGAGGCCAAAATCCTTCCTTGCAGCTAAAGCCATGTCATAGGTAGTCTGGTTTGGTTGGAGGATCCATGAAATGCCAAGGTAGTTCCAAACACGTTGGCTGAAGTTGCATGCAAAGAAAAGATGGGCTCGGTCTTCATGACAGGCAGTATTACACACTACACACGTGTCATCCTGGATAATCCAAAGGCGTCGCTGCATCATGTCTCTGGTGTTCAACCGATCCATCAAAAGAAGCCGGCCAAAGACCTTGAATTTGAGAGTGCATGAACATTTCCAGATCCATTTAGAAATGGGATCAACCACAATATGTGAGAAGCAAGACACATAGTAGATCCTAGACTGGTATTCTCCAGACTTGGATGGCCATTTCCAAATATCCTTCCCTTCCTCTTGAAGGTTGATCAAAGGCAGCAGAGCTTGAAGTTGGGTGAACTCCCGGAAGGCTTCAGCCGACAAAGGCAGGTGAAAATTGTCAGTTAGATCAGGTCGCTCCATAAAATCCTTAATGGTGATTGTGTCATCAATCACATAGGAATGCAGCCTTGGAAACCGACAATGCATGATAACAGCCTCATTTCCAAGCTGTCAGCGGTCCAGCCAGAAGACCACCGTATCACCAGCATACACAAGAGGCACAACCAACTTACAAAAACTATCATATAGCTAGAAAACATCCCTCCACCAGAACGAGCCACAACTCTGGGTGACTTGAGGCGGTGATGAGGCATAATACGTGTCCCAAATGAGCGTGACCCAGGGCACATCCAGTTTGTTAAAAAACTTGAAAAGATGCTTGATCAACAAGGCTTCATTTTGTATACCTAAGTTGAGAACACCGTGTTGGAAATATGCCCTAGAGGCAATAATAAATTGGTTATTATTATATTTCCTTGTTCATGATAATCGTTTATTATCCATGCTAGAATTGTATTGATAGGAAACTCAGATACATGTGTGGATACATAGACAACACCATGTCCCTAGTAAGCCTCTAGTTGACTAGCTCGTTGATTAATAGATGGTTACGGTTTCCTAACCATGGACATTGGATGTCGTTGATAACGGGATCACATCATTAGGAGAATGATGTGATGGACAAGACCCAATCCTAAGCCTAGCACAAGATCATGTAGTTCGTATGCTAAAGCTTTTCTAATGTCAAGTATCATTTCCTTAGACCATGAGATTATGCAACTCCCGGATACCGTAGGAGTGCTTTGGGTGTGCCAAACGTCACAACGTAACTGGGTGGCTATAAAGGTACACTACAGGTATCTTCGAAAGTGTCTATTGGGTTGGCACGAATCGAGACTGGGATTTGTCACTCCGTGTAAACGGAGAGGTATCTCTGGGCCCACTCGGTAGGACATCATCATAATGTGCACAATGTGATCAAGGAGTTGATCACGGGATGATGTGTTACGGAACGAGTAAAGAGACTTGCCGGTAACGAGATTGAACAAGACATCGGGATACCGACGATCGAATCTCGGGCAAGTATCATACCGCTACACAAAGGGAATTGTATACGGGATTGATTAAGTCCTTGACATCGTGGTTCATCCGATGAGATCATCGTGGAGCATGTGGGAGCCAACATGGGTATCCATATCCCGCTGTTGGTTATTGACCAGATAGTTGTCTCGGCCATGTCTGCATGACTCCCGAACCCGTAGGGTCTACACACTTAAGGTTCGATGACGCTAGGGTTATAAGGAAAGTATGTACGCGGTTACCGAATGTTGTTCGGAGTCCCGGATGAGATCCCGGATGTCACGAGGAGTTCCGGAATGGTCCGGAGGTAAAGGTTGATATATAGGAAGTATGGTTTTGGCCATCGTAGTGTTCCGGGCATCACCGGTAGTATACCGGGACCACCGGAGGGGTCCGGGGGTCCACCAGGTGGGGCCACCAGCCCCGAAGGCCTACATGGGCCAATAGTGGGAAGGGACCAGCCCCTAGGTGGGCTGGGGCGCCTCCCACCAAGGCCCAAGGTGCCTCCAAGAGGGGAAGGGGGCAAACCCTAGGCTTAGATGGGCCTAAGGCCCACCTAGTGGTGCGCCCCCCTCTCTCCCTCCTTGGCCGCCCCCTAGATGGGATCTAGGGCTGGCCGCCACCCCTAGGGAGGGAACCCTAGGTGGGGGCGCAGCCCCTCCCCTCTCCCTATATATACTTGAGGTTTGGGGCTGCCCAAAACATGTGATTTGCTCTCCCTGTTGGCGCTGCCCTACCCCTCTCCCTCCTCGTCTCTCGTAGTGCTTGACGAAGCCCTGCTGGAGTACCACACTCCTCCACCACCACCACGCCGTCGTGCTGCTGCTGGATGGAGTCTTCCGCAACCTCTCCTTCTTCCCTTGCTGGATCAAGCCATAGGAGACGTCACCGGGCTGTACGTGTGTTGAACACGGAGGTGCCGTCCGCTCGGCACTAGGATCATCGGTGATTTGGATCACGACGAGTACGACTCCATCAACCCCGTTCAGTTGAACGCTTCCGCTTAGCGATCTACAAGGGTATGTAGATGCACTCTCCTTCCCCTTGTTGCTAGATTACTCCATACATTGATCTTGGTGATGCGTAGAAAATTTTGAATTTCTGCTACGTTCCCCAACAGTGGCATCATGAGCTAGGTCTATGCGTAGTTACTATGCACGAGTAGAACACAAAATAGTTGTGGGCGTCGATATTGTCAATTATCTTGCCGTTACTTGTCTTATCTTGATTCGGCAGCATCGTGGGATGAAGCGGCCCGGACCAACCTTACACGTACGCTTACGTGAGACCGGTTCCACCGACTGACATGCACTAGTTGCATAAGGTGGCTGGCGGGTGTCTGTCTCTCCCACTTTAGTCGGATAGGATTCGATGAACAGGGTCCTTATGAAGTGTAAATAGAAATTGGCAATTCACGTTGTGGTTTTGGCGTAGGTAAGAAACGTTCTTGCTAGAAACCTATAGCAGCCACGTAAAAAAACTTCCAACAACAATTAGAGGACGTCTAACTTGTTTTTGCAGCAAGTGTTTTGTGATGTGATATGGCCAAAGGATGTGATGAATGATATATGTGATGTATGAGATGATCATGTTCTTGTAATAGGAATCACGACTTGCATGTCGATGAGTATGACAACCGCAGGAGCCATAGGAGTTGTCTTAATTTATTTATGACCTGCGTGTCAATATAAACGTCATGTAATTACTTTACTTTATTGCTAACCGTTAGCTGTAGTAGTAGAAGTAATAGTTGGTGAGACAACTTCATGAAGACACGATGATGGAGATCATGATGATGGAGATCATGGTGTCATGCCGGTGACAACGATGATCATGGAGCCCCGAAGGTGGAGATCAAAAGGAGCAAAATGATATTGGCCATATCATGTCACTTTTTGATTGCATGTGATGTTTATCATGTTTTTGCATCTTATTTGCTTAGAACGACGGTAGTAATAAGATGATCCCTCATTAAAATTTCAAGAAAGTGTTCCCCTAACTGTGCACCGTTGCGAAAGTTCGTCGTTTCGAAGCACCACGTGATGATCGGGTGTGATAGATTCTAACGTTCACATACAACGGGTGTAAGACAGATTTACACACGCGAAACACTTAGGTTGACTTGATGAGCCTAGCATGTACAGACATGGCCTCAGAACACAAGAGACCGAAAGGTCGAGCATGAGTCATATGGTAGATACGATCAACATGAAGATGTTCACCGATGATGACTAGTCCGTCTCACGTGATGATCGGACATGGCCTAGTTGACTCGGATCATGTAATCACTTAGATAACTAGAGGGATGTCTATCTGAGTGGGAGTTCATAAGATGAACTTAATTATCCTGAACATAGTCAAAAGGTCTTCGCAAATTATGTCGTAGCTTGCGCTTCAGTTCTACTATTTAGATACGTTCCTAGAGAAAATTTAGTTGAAAGTTGATAGTAGCAATTATGCGGACTAGGTCCATAAACTAAGGATTGTCCTCATTGCTTCATAGAAGGCTTATGTCCTTAATGCACCACTCAGTGTGCTGAACCTCGAACGTCGTCTATGGATGTTGCGAACATCTGACATACACATTTTGATAACTACGTGATAGTTCAGTTAAACGGTTTAGAGTTGAGGTACCGAAGACGTTTTGAAACATTGCGAAACATATGAGATGTTTCGAGGGCTGAAATTGGGATTTCAGGCTCGTGCCCATGTCAAGAGGTATAAGACCTCCGACGATTTTCTTAGCCTGCAAACTAAGGGAGAAAAGCTCAATTGTTGAGCTTGTGCTCAGATTTTCTGAGTACAACAATCATTTGAATCGAGTGGGAGTTGATCTTCCAGATGAGATAGTGATGTTTCTCTGAACTCATTACCACCAAGCTGCTAGAGCTTCGTGATGAACTATAATATATCAGGGACATATATAATGATCCTTTAGATATTCGCGATGTTTGACACCACAAAAGTAGAAATCAAGAAGGAGCATCAATTGTTGATGGTTGATGAAATCACTAGTTTCAAGAAGGGCAAGGGCAAGGGCAAGAAGGGATACTTCATGAAACGGCAATTCAGCTGCTGCTCTAGTGAAGAAACCCAAGGTTGAACCCAAACCCGAGACTAAGTGCTTCTGTAATAAGAGGAACAACCACTGGAGCAGAATTACCCTAGATACTTGGTAGATGAGAAGGCTGGCAAGGTCGATAGAAGTATATTGGATATACATTGTGTTAATGTGTACTTTACTAGTACTCCTAGTAGCACCATGGTATTAGATACCAGTTCGGTTGCTAAGTGTTAGTAAAATCGAAATAAAAGGCTGCGGAGTAAACGGAGACTGGCTAAAGGTGAGCTGGCGATATGTGTTGGAAGTTTTTTTTCCAAGCTTGATGTGATCAAGCATCGCACGCTCCCTCTACCATCGAGATTGGTGTTTGCGTTGAGCATAGACATGATTGGATTATGTCTATCGCAATACGGTTATTCATTTAAGGAGAATAATAGTTACTCTGTTTATTTGAATAATACCTTCAATGGTCTTGCACCTAAAATGAATGGTTTATTGAATCCCGATCGTAGTGATACACATGTTCATGCCAAAAGATATAAGATAGTAATGATAGTACCACCTACTTGTGGCACTGCCACGTAAGTCATATCAGTATAAAACGCATGAAGAAGCTCCATGTTGATGGATCTTTGGGCTCACTCGTTTTTGAAAAGTTTGAGACATGCGAACCATGTCTATTGGTGTATATGCATGAAGAAACTCCATGCAAATGGACCGTTTGGACTCACTTGATTTTGAATCACTTGAGACATGCAAATCATACCACATGGGCAAGATGACTGAAAGCCTCGTTTTCAGTAAAATGGAACTAGAAAGCAACTTGTTGGAAGTAATACATTTTGATGTGTGCAGTCCAATGAGTGTTGAGGCGTGTAGTGGATATCGTTATGTTCTTACTTCACAGATGATTTGAGTAGATGTTGAGTATATTTACTTGATGAATCATGAGTCTGAATTATTGAAAGGTTCAAGTAATTTCAGGGTGAAGTTGAAAGATCGTCGTCACAAGAGGATAAAATATCTATGATATGATCATAGAGATGAATATGTGAATTACGAGTTTGGCACAGAATTAAGACATTGTGGAAATTGTTTCACAACTAATACAGCCTGGAACACCATAGTGTGATGGTGTGTCCGAACATGATAACTGCACCCTATTGGATATGATGCATACCATGATGTCTCTTATCGAATTACCATGATATTTTATGGGTTAGGCATTAGAGACAACCACATTCACTTTAAATAGGGCACCACGTAAATCCGATGAGATGACACCGTATGAACTATGGTTTAGAGAAACCTAAGCTGTCATTTCTTAAAAGTTTGGGGCTGCGACGCTTATGTGAAAAGTTTCAGGCTGATAAGCTCGAACCCAAAGCGGATAAATGCATCTTCATAGGACACCCAAAACAGTTGGGTATACCTCCTGTCTCAGATCCGAGAGCAATAAGGGATTGTTTCTAGAACCGGGTCCTTTCTCGAGGAAAAGTTTCTCTCGAAAGAATTGAGTGGGAGGATGGTGGAGACTTGATGAGGTTATTGAACCGTCTCTTCAACTAGTGTGTGGCAGGGCACAGGGAGTTGTTCCTGTGGCACCTACACCAATTGAAGTGGAAGCTTATGATAGTGATCATGAAACTTCAGATCAAGTCACTACCAAACCTCGTGGGATGACAAGGATGCGTACTACTTCAGAGTGGTACGTAATCCTGTCTTGGAAGTCATGTTGCTAGACAACAATGAACCTACGAGCTATGGAGAAGCGACGATGGGCCTGGATTGCAAAATGGCTCGAGGCCATATAATCCGAGAGAGGATCCATATATGAAAACAAAGTGTAGACTTTGGAAGAACTACTTGATGGTCGTAAGGCTGTTAGGTACATATGGATTTTAAAAGGAAGACGGACAATGATGGTAAGTATCACCATTAAGAAAGCTCGACTTGTCGTTAAGATGTTTTCCGACAAGTTCAAGGAGTTGACTATGATGAGACTTTCTCACTCGTAGCGATGCTAAGAGTTTGTTGGAATTATATTAGCGATTACTGCATTATTTATGAAATCTTGCAGATAGGATGTCAAAACATTGTTTCCTCGACGATTTTCTTGAGGAAAGGTTGTATGTGATACAACCGGAAGGTTTTGTCAATCCTGAAAGATGCTAACAAGTATGCAAAGCTCCAGCAATCCTTCTAAGGACTGGAGTAAGCATCTCAGAGTTGGAATGTATGCTTTGATGAGATGATCAAAGATTTTGGGTGTATACAAAGTTTATGAGAAACTTGTATTTCCAAAGAAGTGAGTGGGAGCACTATAGAATTTCTGATGAATATATGTTGTTGACATATTGTTGATCAGAAATGACGTAGAATTTCTGGAAAACATATAGGGTTATTTGGAAAGTGTTTTTCAATGGAAAGCCTCAATTAAGCTACTTGAACATTGAGCATCAAGATCTATAAGGATAGATAAAAACCGCTTAATGGTACTTTCAAATGAGCACATACCTTGACATGATCTTGAAGGTGTTCAAGATGGATCAGTCAAAGAAGGAGTTCTTGCCTGAGTTGTAAGGTATGAAGTTAAGACTTAAAGCTCGACCACGGCAGAAGAAAGAGGGAGGACGAACGTCGTCCCCTATGCTTTTGTCATAGGCTCTATACGGTATACCATTCTGAGTACCGCACCTGATGTGTGCCTTGCCACATATCTGGCAAGAGGGTACAAAGGTAATCTAGGAGTAGATCACCAGATAGCGGTCTAAATTATCCTTAGAGGAATAAGGATATGTTTCTCGGTTATGGAGGTGATAAAGAGTTCGACATAAAGAGTTACGTCGATGCAAGCTTAACACCTATCCGGATAGCTCTGAGTAGAGATACTGGATACTATACTGGAGCAACAATTTAGAATAGCTCCAAGTAGAACAGTTGTTTGAAATGGCTCCAAATGTAGCGTAGTAGTTGCATCTACAAGATGACATAGAAATTTGCAAAGTACATACGGATCTGAATGTTGCAGATCCGTTGACTACAACCTCTCTCACAAGCACAACATGATCAAACCCAGAACTCTTTTTGGGTGTTAGTCACATGGGGATGTGACCTTGAGTGTTAATCACATATCAATGTGAACTGGATTATTGACTCTAGTGCAAGTGGGAGACTGTTGGAAATATGCCCTAGAGGCAATAATAAATTGGTTATTATTATATTTCCTTGTTCATGATAATCGTTTATTATCCATGCTAGAATTGTATTGATAGGAAACTCAGATACATGTGTGGATACATAGACAACACCATGTCCCTAGTAAGCCTCTAGTTGACTAGCTCGTTGATCAATAGATGGTTACGGTTTCCTGACCATGGACACTGGATGTCGTTGATAACGGGATCACATCATTAGGAGAATGATGTGATGGACAAGACCCAATCCTAAGCCTAGCACAAGATCATGTAGTTCGTATGCTAAAGCTTTTCTAATGTCAAGTATCATTTCCTTAGACCATGAGATTGTGCAACTCCCGGATAGCGTAGGAGTGCTTTGGGTGTGCCAAACGTCACAACGTAACTGGGTGGCTATAAAGGTACACTTCAGGTATCTCCGAAAGTGTCTGTTGGGTTGGCACGAATCGAGACTGGGATTTGTCACTCCGTGTAAATGGAGAGGTATCTCTGGGCCCACTTGGTAGGACATCATCATAATGTGCACAATGTGATCAAGGAGTTGATCACGGGAAGATGTGTTACGGAACGAGTAAAGAGACTTGCCGGTAACGAGATTGAACAAGGTACCGGGATACCGACGATCGAATCTCGGGCAAGTATCGTACCGCTAGACAAAGGGAATTGTATATGGGATTGATCATCGTGGAGCATGTGGGAGCCAACATGGGTATCCAGATCCCGCTGTTGGTTATTGACCGGATAGTTGTCTCGTCCATGTCTGCATGACTCCCGAACCCGTAGGGTCTACACACTTAAGGTTCGATGACGCTAGGGTTATAGGGAAAGTATGTACGCGGTTACTGAATGTTGTTCGGAGTCCCGGATGAGATCCCGGACGTCACGTGGAGTTCCGGAATGGTCCGGAGGTAAAGATTGATATATAGGAAGTATGGTTTTGGCCACCGAAAGTGTTCCGGGCATCACCGGTAGTGTACTGGGACCACCGGAGGGGTCCGGGGGTCCACCAGGTGGGGCCACCAGCTCCGGAGGCCTACATGGGCCAATAGTGGGAAGGGACCAGCCCCTAGGTGGGCTGGGGCGCCTCCCACCAAGGCCCAAGGCGCCTCCAAGATGGGAAGGGGGCAAACCCTAGGCTCAGATGGGCCTAAGGCCCACCTAGTGGTGCGCCCCCCTCTCTCCCCCTTGGCCGCCCCCTAGATGGGATCTAGGGCTGGCCGCCACCCCTAGGGAGGGAACCCTAGGTGGGGGCGCAACCCCTTCCCTCCCCCTATATATACTTGAGGTTTGGGGCTGCCCAAAACATGTGATTTGCTCTCCCTGTTGGCGCTGCCCTGCCCCTCTCCCTCCTCGTCTCTCGTAGTGCTTGGCGAAGCCCTGCTGGAGTACCACACTCCTCCACCACCACCACGCCATCGTGCTGCTGCTGGATGGAGTCTTCCCCAACCTCTCCTTCTCCCCTTGCTGGATCAAGGCGTAGGAGACGTCACCGGGCTGTACGTGTGTTGAACACGGAGGTGCCGTCCGTTCGGCACTAGGAATCGGTGATTTGGATCACGACGAGTACGACTCCATCAACCCCGTTCACTTGAACACTTCCGCTTAGCGATCTACAAGGGTATGTAGATGCACTCTCCTTCCCCTCGTTGCTAGATTACTCCACAGATTGATCTTGGTGATGCGTAGAAAATTTTGAATTTCTTCTACATTCCCCAACACACCGAGGCCTCCGAGATTCTTGGGACCACTACTAGGAAAAGGGCTATAGCAGATATGGACATAAATGGCGCACCTGTATCTGGTGCGCCACTGCTATATAGCAGATATGGACATTAATGGTGCACCATGTATGTGGTGCGCCACTGCTATATAGCAGTGGAGCATCAGATACACGTGCGCCATTATTGACATATTACTAATGGCGCACCTGGTGTGTGGTGCGCCTTAGTAGTTTTGAAAAAAATAAAAAAAATTGTTAGCAGTGGCGCACCAGGGGATAGTGCGCCATTACTAGTTGACATAGTAATGGCGCACCACACCCACCGTGCTTCATTAGTAGTTTCGAAAAAAAATTAAAAAAATTTGTTAGTAATGGCGCACCATGGGATATGGGATAGTGCGCCATTACTAGTAAGGGATACTAGTAATGGCACACTATCCATGGTGCACCACTAGTAACAATGTTTTTTCAAAACTAGTAATGGCGCACCACACACGAGGTGCGCCATTAGTAACCCTGGTGCTAAATGCCCCCCCCCCCCCCGGACTGCATTTTCAGTTTAAAAAAATAAAAGAAAATGATGGAAATGTCAAAAAAATAAAAAAAATAAGTTTCTCATGTGATATGTAGTCTAGTTGTTGGGAAAATTTACAAATATGAATTTCGACTTTATTTGCAAAATCTCTCTGGAATTTAGTAAAATGGGCATAACTTTTGCATACGAACTCGGATTAAACAGTTTTTTATATGAAAAATCATCTACTCGAAATGTTACATACGAATTGAACCGGGAGAACTTTGTTCAACATCTTCAAAATCCCCCAAAACCAAACAGAACGAAAGATACGGGGCTTTTAAGATCTAGAGGGGGGGAATGAAAAAGAAATTCAAACTTACTAGTGGCGCACCATTTGCTAGGTGCGCCACTAGTAAGAGAAAAAAATTGGTTTCAAAAAAAAGTTGGAATTTTTTTCAAAATATGATACGTAATATAACCGGGAAGTTTGAAATATATTTTCTAAATTTCATCACACTCATGAACATGAACAAAGTCCTAGATAGGGATGGCAATGGGTCGGGTTTGGGGTGGCTAGAGCTCGTCCAAATCCAACCCATGACCCTTCTTCCTACCCTCTGCCCATCCACCAAATTATCCATGGGCATAACTTGTGCCCATGCCCAAACCCGCTGGATACCCATATACCCATGGAGCTCCATGGGCATAGAAAAGTCAGCATGAAGCCTTCCCAAATATCAAATTAGCTCATTGTCATTCACTCACAAATGACAACATAAGCTACATGCATAAGTAGGCAACAAGTAATACGATGAGTCCTTAAGTGTGACATACCAGAGGTTGATTCTGCAACATATACCTTATGGCAACAGTTGCATATTGCCTGCCATTTCACCTTGATTCGCTCTTTCTACTATCACTGGCATATGGCCTCACATGTCATATGGGTATCCATTGGATATCCATGCACTAGTGCAGAACCGGGCAATAGCACCGGTTTGTAAGGCCCTTTAGTGCCGGTTCGGTAACCGACACTAAAGTGTGGGCACTAAAGCCCCCCCTTTAGTACCGGTTCAGCATGAACCGGCGCTAAAGGGAAACCACGTGGCATGAGCCAGCTCCGTGGGCGTGTAGGACATTAGTACCGGTTGGTAACACCAACCGGTACTAAATGTTTGGGCGTGTTTTGGTTTTATTATTTATTGTTACTTTAATTTTGTGTTTTCCATTTAATTTAGTGATTGTTTTACATTATAATGAGTTGTTAAATCATTAGGTGAATGTACCGCGGATTAGTTTGACTGGATGCATGTGGATCCTAGCTAAGTCATCAAGTATATGTCATATCCATATTATATATACTTGATCACCTAATTAAGTGATCGAGGTAATATGGATATGGCATGTACTTGATCACTTAGCTAGAATCCATCCAGTTGAAGCTAATCTGCGGTTTCTTTCATAAATGATATAATACCTCATCATCATATTAATATAAAAGCTCTTGCATCATATATATCATCACCAACAACAGTTTTCATAGCTAGCTAAAAATCATCATAGTCGTCTCATTACCACTACTTAATCATCATATAGTCATTACCGCTATCTAATCACCACCAACACTAGCTTAAAGAAGAAACATTCACTTGTACCAGAAGCAAAGATATCATCGAGTTCAACATGGTAATGATATTATAAGCGTTCATAACACCACAAAAGAAAAATCACTCTTTGAGATTAAGTTCAGGACGAAGAACACGAACATGAGAGGACAAGTACTAAGAGCATGAACTAGCTAATTAATCACTCCTGCTGCTCTCTCTCAGGTAAAATAGCATAGAACATGTATAGCTTTCCTGATTCATCATATTGGAGCATGCAGATGAACCTGTCTCCTAATCGTGGGTTGCGCTTCAAACTGCTGCCCCCTAGTACTTCTCTCCTATCGTTCACAATTTTGCTCCAGTCTTTTACTATTAAGCATTCCTCGCTATTAGAAATCCTGAATGCACTAAAGTGCATTGTATGTGTCGGGGAAACTGATCCACGAACACCTATGGGGATCGGCGGACCGAACCCCTTTCGGTTCGGTGAGGGCAGAGGTTGAACAAAGAGCAGATCGAGGCAGTACACGCGGGTGGTTTTACCCAGCTTCGGGCCACACGGATGCGTAAAACCCTACTGCTGCTTGTTTGTGTGTATTGAATCTTTGCTCAGGAGTGATTGACGCTATCAGACTGAGCGTGGGAGTGTTTCTGGTGTTTCGAATGAGCCGAACCGGCCGAACCTCTTCTACGTTGCGCCTGGGCCTCCTTTTATACTTTCAAGGGGTCACCGACAGGTGGCAACGTAGACTAGAAGGGTAAAAATGGAAAAGGATGTGGTAGGTGCAGCTACCGCTACTGTGGATACAGTGCGCCCAACCTAACTCTGACGGCAGGGGACAAGGGCATTAAATGCCTGTCTGAGTCTCCTAAACAGTGCAAAAGGTGACCGTTAGGGGTGCCACCGTTTGCCACGATGGGCTTCTCTTCATCTCCGCTTGCCACCACGTACCCCTAGATGCACGGCCTCCTGCCACGTGTGCTTGGGAGAGTCCTAGAGAGACACGTTAGCAGGTGTGCCGGAGCGCGGGCACGAAGTGGGGGTTTCCCGCGGCAAGCTCCTTGCCACAGCCGTCGTCTTGTCGCGTTCGGAAGCTTGTCGCTCGCCGGATCTTGCCGGGACGCAGGGCGCGTCGCGACAAGCTTTCTTGGTATGCCTTGAGTGGCCTTCCCGGCAAGCTCCTCTTGCCGGGGTCTTGTCTCTTCCCGGCAAGATCCTCTTGCCGGGGCCTTGGTTGGCCTTCCCGGCAAGCTCCTCTTGCCGGGGCCTTGGTTGGCCCTCCCGGCAAGCTCCTCTTGCCGGGGCCTTGGTTTGAGTACTTTGTTCTTGAATGGTCTTCAAGGGAACCACGGAGGGTCTTGGCGGTCACCCGGCAAGCCTTGCCGCGGGGTGCTGCAACTGCCCGTGCACGAGTTCGGGATACTAGGGTACCCCTACTCTAGTACACCGACAGGAGCCCCTGGGCCTGGGCCATACACGATGCCGAGCGCTGTTGGGCCAGGCCCAAAACAGTGCACGGGCACGCGCGGCCTAGGTCACGCCGCATATCTCTCCGCTCCCACCGCGCACGCCCAGAACGGCACGCATCAAAAGCGGCGTCGTGGGTGACGTGGGCGGCGTGCGCGGGGCTAAGCCCCTCAAGCATGCGCCAGGCCACGATGATGGGGACGGTTCACGCCCTCCTCCCTAAACGGAGGTAGGTGTGGGGGCGTGATGCATTTACTGGACGGGGCCGGTGCACGGTTTTCGGGACGTCCACTCCCCGCGTTCACGGGGCGGAGCGAGGCCGCCTCATCTGTCGCCTTGGTTCTGCATCCCCGCCACGCGGCTCCCATGCGCTTGTGGTCACGGACGGGCGAAGTGGGAAACTGGGCCGTCGCGAGTAGAGGCAGCGGGTTGGCCTCGACTCCCTGCTCTTCCCGTGCCTTGATTCGCTGAGCGGGGCGGCCGAGCCCCCACCTCGCTCCTTTTTCCCTTTTCGCCTCCTTGACCTGCCTCCTGAGGAGAGGGACAGGAAAGGGATTACGGGCATCTTATCTTTTTAATTTGTAAGCCTTCGGGCCTTAGCTGTATCTAAAACTTGTAATCCTCTCTTTCATGTTTTTCATCCTCTATGGACTGTACCTGAGTGGGATGTTTTTTAATGAAAAGGGGATGCTTGTCGGGTTATTTGTCTCGCGAGTTGAACCCACGCCAAGGAGCAAATCCTTGGTATCCCTCGGACAGACATTTTATCTCCCGGCAACAGGCCCTGCCGCCTTCCCACGTCGCTCGACCTTTCTCACGCTTTTGACGGAGGCAGGAACGAGGTGGGTGCGGTCTCCTCGTTTCATCCCTTTGCTGCCGCGACTACGACCAAACTTGGCCCCGAGAACGAGCCCCAGGGCCTAGAGTTGAGGGAGCACGGCAGTTTTCGGGAAGAAACGTGGTTTCACATTCCCCAGTCCATAAGAGGATGCATGATGAGGGATAAAAGACTTATCTGATATTGCAGCCCCCGGCAACTTTGGTTTGCCGTGGACGATTCTTGGCACTCGCAGCCCCCAGCGATACTGGCTTGCCGGGAAGGCTTTTATCTTCCAGCAGAGAACTTTGACGTTCTCGATGCCGGCTTCCGGCAAGCTTGTTGCCAGGAAGGCTTTTATCTTCGGCAGAGAACTTTGACGTTCTCGATGCCGGCTTCCGGCAAGCTTGTTGCCAGGAAGGCTTTTATCTTCGGCAGAGAACTTTGACGTTCTCGATGCCGACTTCCGGCAAGCTTGTTGCCAGGAAGGCTTTTATCTTCGGCAGAGAACTTTGACGTTCTCGATGCCGGCTTCCGGCAAGCTTGTTGCCAGGAAGGCTTTTATCTTCGGCAGAGAACTTTGACGTTCTCGATGCCGGCTTCCGGCAAGCTTGTTGCCAGGAAGGCTTTTATCTTCGGCAGAGAACTTTGACGTTCTCGATGCCGGCTTCCGGCAAGCTTGTTGCCAGGAAGGATTTTATCTTCGGGAGAGAACTTTGACGTTCTCGATGCCGGCTTCCGGCAAGCTTGTTGCCAGGAAGGCTTCTATCTTCGGCAGAGAACTTTGACGTTCTCGATGCCGGCTTCCGGCAAGCTTGTTGCCAGGAAGGCTTTTATCTTCGGCAGAGAACTTTGACGTTTTCGATGCCGGCTTCCGGCAAGCTTGTTGCCAGGAAGGCTTTTATCTTCGGCAGAGAACTTTGACGTTCTCGATGCCGGCTTCCGGCAAGCTTGTTGCTAGGAAGGCTTTTATCTTCGGCAAAGAACTTTGACGTTCTCGATGCCGGCTTCCGGCAAGCTTCTTGCCAGGAAGGCTTATATCTTCGGCAGAGAACTTTGATGTTCTCGATGCCGGCTTCCGGCAAGCTTGTTGCCAGGAAGGCTTATGGCGAAGAACGTCGTCGTTCTTGACACCGGCTCCCGGCAAGATCATTGCTGGAAAGGCTTATGGCGAAGAACTTCGTCGTTCTTGACACCGGCTCCCGGCAAGATCGTTGCCGGAAAGGCTTATGGCGAAGAACTTCGTCGTTCTTGACACCGGGTCCCGGCAAGATCGTTGCCGGAAAGGCTTATGGCGAAGAACTTCGTCGTTCTTGACACCGGCTCCCGGCAAGATCGTTGCCGGAAAGGCTTATGGCAAAGAACTTCGTCGTTCTTGACACCGACTCCTGGCAAGATCGTTGCCGGAAAGGCTTATGGCGAAGAACTTCGTCGTTCTTGACACCGGCTCCCCGCAAGATCGTTGCCGGAAAGGCTTATGGCGAAGAACTTCGTCGTTCTTGACACCGGCTCCCGGCAAGATTGTTGCCGGAAAGGCTTATGGCGAAGAACTTCGTCGTTCTTGACACCAAAAAGATTGGTCCTAAGGGCGTTGCCAGCCCCCGGGCCATAACTGCGTTCAAACATGACAAGTGATTTAGCATCTGAAGTGCACTTAACTCGCTTGCGAATTTTGACTGCTGCTACATATTCCCTATGCCTGCTGGAATGCTTTCCGGTGCGTACGATCCAGCCAGCAGCGCTTGAGGGAACGAGCCCTTAGCGGCTATTCGGGAACATCGCCTCCCGGAAAGGTTTACCTTCTTGGTTCTAGCGCAACCGTATAAGTTGCCGAGCGGACTTGAGGCAACATGGAGCGCAACTAGCCCCGAGAAGGCTCCTTGGCATACAGGTCTATGCAGAAATCTCAAATAAATAAGGCATGCTATCTTCCTGTTCAACCTCTCTTTGTACGTCCACCCTACGCTTTCTAGGGAAACTTGTCAGTGCAGGCACCCTTGCCGCGAGTGCCGAGTGCGGAACTTCAGCAGCCTACTGGCGGGGTCGCTACCGACAAGCAACCTTGTCACAACTAGTTGCAGCTCACTTAAGTTGTTGAGCGGGCTCGAAACAAAGTAAGGGCGCTAGCGGTTCACTTAAGTTGCTGAGCAGACTGGAAGCAAAGTAAGGGCGCTAGCAGCTCACTTAAGTTGTTGAGCGGACTCGAAACAAAGTAAGGGCGCAACTAGCTACGAGTTGATTCCTCCGCACACAGGTTTTCCGTACAAAGAACAAGATCTCCGAGGCGGATAACCTTATATAGAAAGGAAATATCTAAAGTTTCGCACGACTTAGCTTTTCTGTTGCCGCACTGGCGTCGTTCTTTTGCTCGCCCGCTTCTTAGGAGCCATGACGATGAAGAACAGCTGAGCCTTGACGTGGACGGAACAGCTGCCGCCGAAGCATCCCCCTACCTGGCGCGCCAAGGATGTCAGGGAAACTGATCCACGAACACCTATGGGGATCGGCGGACCGAACCCCTTTCGGTTCGGTGAGGGCGGAGGTTGAACAAAGAGCAGATCGAGGCAGTACACGCGGGCAGTTTTACCCAGCTTCGGGCCGCACGGATGCGTAAAACCCTACTGCTGCTTGTTTGTGTGTATTGAATCTTTGCTCAGGAGCGATTGACGCTATCAGACTGAGCGTGGGAGTGTTTCTGGTGTTTCGAATGAGCCGAACCGGCCGAACCTCTTCTACGTTGCGCCTGGGCCTCCTTTTATGCTTTCAAGGGGTCACCGACAGGTGGCAACATAGACTAGAAGGGTAAAAATGGAAAAGGATGCGGTAGGTGCAGCTACCGCTACTGTGGATACAGTGCGCCCTACCTAACTCTGACGGCAGGGGACAAGGGCATTAAATGCCTGTCTGAGTATCCTAAACAGTGCAAAAGGTGACCGTTAGGGGCGCCACCGTTTGCCACGATGGGCTTCTCTTCATCTCCGCTTGCCACCACGTACCCCTAGCTGCACGGCCTCCTGCCACGTGTGCTTGGGAGAGTCCTAGAGCGACACGTTAGCAGGTGTGCCAGAGCGCGGGCACGAAGTGGGGGTTTCCCGCGGCAAGCTCCTTGCCGTGGCCGTCGTCTTGTCGCGTCCGGAAGCTTGTCGCTCGCCGGATCTTGCCGGGACGCAGGGTGCGTCGCGCCAAGCTTTCTTGGTATGCCTTGAGTGGCCTTCCCGGCAAGCTCCTCTTGCCAGGGTCTTGTCTCTTCCCGGCAAGATCCTCTTGCCGGGGCCTTGGTTGGCCTTCCCGGCAAGCTCCTCTTGCCGGGGCCTTGGTTGGCCCTCCCGGCAAGCTCCTCTTGCCGGGGCCTTGGTTTGAGTACTTTGTTCTTGAATGGTCTTCAAGGGAACCACGGAGGGTCTTGGCGGTCACCCGGCATGCCTTGCCGCGGGGTGCTGCAACTGCCCGTGCACGAGTTCGGGATACTAGGGTACCCCTACTCTAGTACACCGACAGTATGATATCTTGTCCTAAGCTAACAATATTCATGGTACCTTTAGTCTCGATTCAATCAGGCACAACATTCATCGGGAGTCCCTGTTGAAGAACATCGTATAGTAGCATACTTAGCAATAAAGTTTAGCTTAAAAATAATGTATGCAAAAGATGCACTGAGGAGAAATAGTAGAAATCATACCATCTTTCCTAAATATATGTGACTGTAGTTCAGTACGAACACTATTGGTCGCACGTTTTGAGTACTAACATTTCTAGGTGCAGGAAATTTTTTTGTCTTGACAGCATCAAGATCCTCAAGCCATGAAACATAATGACTTGTCTCCTCGCAGTTTAGTTCAGCCCCGGGACAGTGGACGGTCCTGTCTACCAAGTTCCAGACATGTTTGCTTGATTGGAAATAAGCTGTCAATATAAATTGAGATCTATTAATTCAGCTGGTTCAAATAATCTCATATCGAAGACATAAATATGGTTGAGAAACTCACATAATGGTAGAATTGGAGGAGTCTGCACATCGACCCAGATGTCTCTATTACCTTCAATATCATCTTTCGGACGAATATCAAAGGTGATAACCATATCAGGCTCAAATGTATAAGCCTTGCATAGTGCTTGCCAAGTTTGGCATTCAAAATAGGTGTATGTGTCTGCATTGTATAATTTGATGTTGAAGGTATAACCATGCTCGGTCTGCAAGTAAACTCTTTTTACCTCCATAGTTTTGTTAGGACTCAAACCTATCTTATCAAAGACAAAAATTCTTGCATGGCAGGGGATACGCTAGTAGAATAGTGAAAAAATAAAATTAAAAATTGAAGCAAATGAAGCATAAGTCATGCTTAATTACGAAAAGAGACTTGTCGTTGTGACTTACTGTATCCACTTCGAAGTTCTCATCCACCTTGATGCCGAAGTGTCTATCATCAATTAGAAAATTTCTACCGCACAGGCCGCGCTGGTCTTCGCAGTATTCGCACATAATGAAATCGTGTTCGTCGTCAGACGACATTCCTATGTTCATAGGTGAAACATTAAGCACTTATTAGTTCTATTAATTCAACTAATTCTGTTAATTCAACTAGTTCAACTAATTAATTCAACTAATTCAACTAAGCACTTACGAAAAATATACCTAAATAAAGTAGCTCAACTAATTCAACTAACTAGTTCAACTAATTCAACTAAACTAGTTCTATTAATTTTCTTACTAAAAATAAGGTAGCTAGTTCTATATAATAAAATGTTAATTAGATCATCAAATCTCATATAACTAAATTAAATATATACCTAACATATAATTTATATATAATTCATCTAACATTTGACATTAATATCTAACATATGTTCATATATAGGTGAAACATATGTTCTTACTAAAATAAAGTAGGTAGTTCTATATAGTAATATTTTGATTAGATCATCGAATCTCATATACCTAAATTTTCTTACTAAAAATAACTACTTCTATTAATTCAAATAATTCAACTAAGAATTTACTAAAAATAAACTAGTTCTATTAATTTTCTTACTAAAATATATAAAGTAGCTATATATAGTAATATTTTAAGTAGATCATCAAATCTCATATACCTAAATTTTCTTACTGAAAATAAACTAGTACTAATTCAACTAGCTAGTTCAACTAAGCATTTACTAAAAATAAACTAGTTATATTAATTCAACTAGTTCAAATAATCTCATATACCTAAATTTTCTTACTAAAAATAACCTTGTTCTATTAATTTTCATACTAAAAATAAACTAGTTATATTAATTCAACTAGTTCAAATCTCATATATATATATATATATATACCTAATTAATATCTAGCTAATTCATCTAAAATTGACATTAATATTTAACATCTTTTCCATATAGTTGATCTAACATTCTTATCTATGTAATTTATCTAACATTAATCTAAACAACAGAAAACAGAAAATAAGTAAAAACAATGTGTGTGTGTGTACGAGCGGGGGGCGGCGGCGTATGGGCGGCGGCGCGAGACGACGATGCAACGGGGACGGCGCGACGACGAGTGGCAGGCCGGGGGCGATGGTGCGAACGAGACAACGACGTAGTACGGGGCGGCGGCGACGGGCGACGGGCGGCGGGGGCGACGGCGATGACGGGTGGCGGGGGCAACGGCGGTGACGGCAACGACGGGCGGCGGGGTGGCGAGGGCGGCGCGCGATGGGCGACGGCGCGGCGACGGCAGCGATGTCGCGCGAAGAAATTGGAGAAGAAGTGGTGGTCGATGAAACTGAATTTTTCGTAAGTATCATACATATAGGAGGGGCCTTTAGTACCGGTTGGAGCCGCCAACCGATACTAAAGGCCAATTTTCGCCAGGCCAAGGGGCGGGAAACGGCCCCTTTAGTACCGGTTCGTGCCACGAACCGGTACTAAAGGCCCAATCATTAGTACCGGTTGGAGCCACCAACCGGTACTAATGGTTGTGCGCTGCCACCGGCGGTGCACAATGTTTAGTCCCACCTCGCTGAGCGAAGGGCAGCCGCACTGGTTTATAAACCCAGCCGTGACTGCTCCTTCGAACTTCTCTATATAGCAGGCTTTTGGGCCTAACTATGGCGCGCAGCCCTGTGAGCCTGCTGGCCCTTATGGGCCTGCATTTGCACACCCTAGGCCTGGCAGGCCCACTGGGCAGCGCCCCAACAAATTTTTTATATAGTTTTTTCTTTTCTGCATTATTTATTTTCTTCTATTTATTTTTGAGGAATTTTTTATATAGTTTTTTTCATTTCTGCATTATTTATTTTCTTCTATTTATCTTTGAGTAATTTTTATATAGTTTTTTTCTTTTCTGCCTTATTTATTTTCTTCTATTTATTTCTGAGTAGTTTTTTTTTTGTATTTAGTTTCTTTGTGACCCTCTCTACTCTTTGGCACATGCTATGCGGGTGAAATGATAATACCATTCCAAGTTTCAACATTTTCAGAATTTATTTTGTAGTGATTTTCAATTTCACGGTCATTTAGCTCTCTAAACAATTAGGTAAATGACTGAAAAACAACAAATGATGTCAGAACATGTGTAAGTGCATCTAGTGCCACCCCTAGTTGGTTTTGGAGTATTTACGACAAACCTAGTTGAGGGACTAATGTGTTTATGAGAATTGCAGGATAACACAGGTAGAAGTCCCTCATTGATTCGGTTTTCCAACCAGAGATGACCCCTAAAAATGTATGAAGACATTGATGTCAAAGGTGGTATATGAAGATATTCACATTGAAGACTATGACAAGAGAAGACATCGCATGAACCCTATGGAGCTCGAAGACTTAGATCTTTCGTAGTTCTTTTTTCTTCTTCTTTGTTGAGTCATAGGAACCACCGTACTGTTAAGTGGCGTCCAAGAGAACCAGTCAGAATGACTGAAGTGATGCCTAACCAAAACCTATGTCTTCGAGTGAAGACTATGAGAGCGAATCTTGTCCAGAGTCGGACAAGTCAGCTTTGCTTGTAGCCCAAGTAAAGTTGCCGTGTGAGTTTGAAATCTGTCCATTGGAACACGTGTCAGTTCCTTAGTGACCCAGGGTCATTTCGTACAAATCAGGTCGGGTTGCCTAGTGGCTATAAATAGCCCACCCCCTACAACCAAAAATGGTTGGCTGCTCAGAGTTGGTATACGACTTTTGTCGTTTGAGAGCAACCCACCTCGAAGCTTTTGAGAGAGAATTCCTTGCGAGGATAAAGCCCTAACCACCCAGAGCCAAAGAGAATTAGGCATCACTTAAGTCTTCTTGTTTGTGTGATCTGAAGACTTATTACACTTGAGGACTGTGAATCCTCCAGCTGGTTAGGCGTCGCGTTCTGAGCATCCAAGAGACATTGTGGATTGCCGGTGAACGAAGTCTGTGAAGGTTTGGGAGTCTACCTTGAAGACTTACCAGAGTGATTGGGCGAGGTCTGTGTGACCTTAGCTCAAGGGGAATATGGTGAGGACTGGGTGTCCTGAGCTGTGTGTTTAGGACTGGGTGTCCGGGACTGTGTGTCCTCATGTTTAAATACCTAGCCGCCTTAACCAGACGTACAGTTGTCACAGCAACTGGAATTGGTCCAACACATCATTGTCTTCAACGAGTCACTAGTTTCATCCTTCCCTTCTCTTTACGTACTGTTACTCCTTGTGAAGTCATTGTATGATTGCACTATCTTTTATCTTCACTGAGTGACTGCGTGTTCTGTTTGGCTTCATAATATCTTCCTACCTGATCCTTACTACATTGTTGCTATTAGTCATTGTGCTTTCACTCTATTGAATACTTGACTATGGCTTGCCTAGTGTAGTCTACCTTCCGCTGCAGGGTAATAGGTTTGTTTCTATCGTTTGTCTTCATAACTTCCACGTTTTGAAGACTTTCATAAAAATCGCCTATTCACCCCCCTCTAGTCGATATAACGCACTTTCAATTGGTATCAGAGCAAGGTACTCCCTTGTTCTGTGTGATTCGGTTTAACCACCTGGAGTTTTAGCTATGTCGACTGCAGGGATAATTAAAGTCTCCCCTGCGTGCCCCGTCTTCGATGGAACTGAATATCCCTACTGGAAGAATAAGATGCGCATGCATCTTGAAGCCATTGACGTCGACCTATGGTATGTCGTCAAGAACGGCGTTCCCAAGGCTGGAGAAGGTGTCACTGCTGCTGATGTCAAGAAGTTCGTGCAATTGGACTCTACCGCCAAGAATATCATCTGTGATCATCTGACCAAAGGACAGTATGGCCGTGTGAATGCTTTGGAAACATCTAAGCTGGTCTGGGACTGGCTCTCCAAGGTCAACGAAGGCGTCTCAACCCAGAGAGATCAGAGAATCAGTGTCCTTCGCAACCTCTTCAACCGCTTCAAGCGAAATGACAATGAGAATGTCCAGCTCACGTTTGATCGACTCACTGACATCACAAATGAGCTTCAAGCCCTCGGCGCCACTGAGATCACCAAGCATGAAGTCGTCAAGACGCTACTGAGATCACTTGACAGTTCGTTTGACACCCTAGCCCTGATGATTCAAGAACGACCTGATTTCTAGACACTCGATCCGTCCGACATACTTGAGAGGCTCAACACAGATGAGTTTCAGCTTTCCGAGAAAAGAGATATCTACGGTCCAAACTATGGGCGAACTCGTGCCTTGAAGGCAAAAGCTGTCTCCTCATCTGAAGAAGAATCTGACAGCAGTTCTGATGATCCCTGAAGACATTGGAAAGGAACTTGCTATGCTTGTGAAGAAGTTCCAAAAATTCACCAAGAAGAAAGGCTTCAGGAAGTCTTCACGATCAAGCTCAAGGAATGATGAAGCTTCTTCTCATGACTACAAGAAGAAAACATGCCACAAGTGCAAGAAAACTGGCCACTTCATCTCTGAGTGTCCGCAGTGGGACAATGAGAACAGAAAGAAGAAGAAGAGCAAGGAATATGACTCTGACGACAAGAAGAAGAAGAAATACTCAAAGTCTTCTTCCAAGTCTTCCTCAAAGTCTTCATCACACAAGAAGAGCTCATCTGGCAAGGCACGTGCGTTCGTTGGCAAGGAAATGGATTTAGAGGAGGAGTCCGCTTCTGAGGAGGCGGAGGTGGAGTCTGAGGAGGAGTCCGATTCTGGCGTTGCAAGTCTGGCTACAACATATGTTGCCAAGTCCATGTTCAACGCTGAAGACAATGACTTCATCACCGACACCAATGCAAATGACAAGGACTACTCTGCTCCTACCTACTGCTTCATGGCACGCGGTGCCAAGGTAAACACACGCACTACTCACTATCAAACATCTAGTGAAGATGACTCTGATTGTGATTCAAGACCCAGCTACAAAACACTTGCTAAAATTGCAACTGAACAACAAAAAGCTATGGAACATATTCAAAAACGTTAGACAAAAGCGATGGTCTGTTAGGTGCTGAAATGACTCGATTTGAGTCCTTAATTGAAGACATAAAAAATCTTCACGTTAAGTATGAGGAACTTGAAAGTCGTCATGAAACGCTCTCAACAACTCATGAAAAGCTTTCCTATGATTATCTTCAAAGGAAGCAAGATCTTGAGAAATTGAGAGCGGCTCATGAAGATCTTCAAAAGGAAAACGAGTCACTTCGCGCCGAACAGATCAATTCTGCTCAGGAAGGATTTGAACCACCATGTCTTAAATGCATTGAGCGCGATAATGCTACTTCTGTTGCTGAATATTCTACTGCTGCTACTGTTGCAATATCTTCAACTGTTGATGTGGTAACTAACCCCTCTGCTGAGGATACCACTGCTATTGCTGATGAGAATGCTAGGTTGAAGACATTGCTTGAAACAGGGATGTACAAAAGTCTTAAAGGGCATCAGACACTATGTGATGTCCTCAAAAGGCAGATTCTGAACCAGAACCCGAGGAAAGAGGGTGTTGGGTTCGTAAGGAAAATGAATGCTGATGGCTCTTACTGGAAACCTGAGCAGTACCCCAAAACCACATGGGTTGCTGCAAAGGAACCTTCAGCAGATCCATCCAATCTATCTGGCTTCACTTGTGCTAACCCCATTGTCATTGATGAATCCTTTGATGCAAACTATAAACTGTTTAAGAATCAGAATGGTGAAGTGTTTGCCAGGTATATTGGTACTAACTGCAGGAATGGACCGCTTATGAAGAAGATCTGGGTGCCCAAAAGGTGTTTGGAAAATCTTCCTGTGAATGTCGTCATGACATCGCAGATGAAGAAGACTAACCCCAGACCACAAGCTTCATACGGCCCAAAGGCTTCATACAGACAGAGGACTCATCTGAGTCGCACTAACGCAAATGTTTTGCACGGAAACCATACTTAGGCCTATGAATATAAGCGCGGTTCATCGAACCGCCATGTTCATAAGACCAAGAACTATTCTGCTTATTCTTATGAGTACTTTTGTCCGCCTGCAAGACTTTTTGCTAGGGCTCCAAAGCCAAAGTTCCCAGACGCTGTACTTAGACTTATTGCTTCTAAGCCACCCTTGAAGATGTGGGTGGCTAAGAAAGCTTAACCCTCTTTTGCATGGAAAGGTCTCTAGCAGAAAACCAAAATCGTCTGACGCTATTGCCGGGGACGTTGAACATCTTGTAGGGCGCAAGATCAAATGCCCGAATGGTCTTACTATGTACTTCGTTCCTGAATCGCTTGCTACTCTCCCTATTAGTCCTAATCTGGATCTAAGCTTTCATAACCCACTGGTTCGTCAAACGTT